>NC_092343.1:323017570-323632570 GCF_046630445.1 Rutidosis leptorrhynchoides
ATGTATATTATATATATATATATATATATATATATATATATATATATATATATATATATATATATATATATATATATATATATATATATATATATATATATATATATATATATATATATATTTATATTTTGAAATAAATCTTTCCGTGCTAAGCTATTGTGTGTGAATCTTAACTACTCGGTTAATTCATATTACAAATATGCAATAATGTACGTCCTTCGGCCGCAACTTAACCAGCGTTAACTACAATCTCTGTCGCAATTTAACAAATTCCAATTCATAATAAATCAAGTATATATTTGATTTTACACTTTCATCATCGATGTACCCGAAACTTTTCAGATAACATTATTCGTACTTTGCAAAATTCACAAGAATTCCACGAACTGAACATCATACATCAATAAATAACGAAGTATTGATTCATAATTTCAATGTCATTAAAGAAATAATGCGTAAAAGTTATGTACTTTTTAAAGCCTTTAGGGATTATTCAATTCTAGTTTCAACCGTAAATCAAATGAGTTTAATTTAACATTAACTCATTAAATCTATGTTACATCTGAAGAAAATATACATATATATATATATATATATATATATATATATATATATATATATATATATATTTTCATAAAGACTGTAATAAAATTCTTTTGTACAAAATATTAATTGTGATTTTTTTTAACGGGTAGGTAATACCCGAGAGATATATAAATTCACAAATAATATGTTACATTCTTCGAATCTGATTCAGCAAATCATCCATTATACTCCCTACTTTCACAACAATATACATTCTTTTATAGAAATCAAAACAACCATACTCATTCAAAATTTAATTACATATTCTGATTTTGAAATCTCAAAATTCAACTCGAGATATGACCAAAATCATCACTCTTAGATCCTTACATCTTTCACAAGCTATATTTTGACTTCAAAACCGTGTTAGAACATCAAATGTATGTTAACGATTACAATCTGTGTTCAAACCCTTCGAAAATTTCTGAAGACACTTCGAATGATGAGCAATCGAGACGATGATCCAACCACATGTTACCCACAGTTATGTACCCGAAAAACTCTTGAAACCAAAGTAAAAGTTTAAACAACGTATCCGCATCAGATTCTTTGGCATTTATTAGCAAAAAATAACTTTGCGACTCCTATTCAAAGTAGCCAGTTTTGTCACAGCTCTAGCAAGTCAACTTTGACTTTTTAGTCAGACTAACCTTATTATAACCTTGAGATATACACCATCGTTACCAGGGAACCTTTTACATTCCACCACATTATTAGCAGATGTACCAACAACTTCATTACTCTTTGACTTTAGCCTCTCCAAAAAGTCATTATAATTATTTATTGAAACCCCATCATTTACTCATTCGCATCTTGTAATGAGAATTTCCATACGAATTATTGGGAATTAGCAATCAGTATTTTGAAATCTCGCAGCATGTCTACGCCAACAGTTATATGTGTATATATAACGTCTATCTTCTGGACTTAATTTGAATGTGAAGTTTCTGAAAAACACTCCGAACTACGAATTGGTTCTCCGAAAATGGAAAAAATGCTGATGAAGCAGCAAAAACTATAAACGACTTTAAACGGTAAAAGCTGGATGATAATGATGAAGTGTGCTGGCAAAGCGCAGAAAAAGAGAAGTTTTGGAACTGAAAAACGGATTGAGCAAAGTAGGAAGGAGGCTGTGGAAAAATTACAAAGACTGAACCTGACTTCAAAGGATCCAAATGATTCAGTACCTGCTGAAGTCATTAACGAATACCTTGCTCCTGACTCTAAACCCTTGCAGACAATATTCTTCATCATCCTCTGATATTAGAAATTCTAAAATATCATCATATCTTTCATTATAAATATCCTCCATATTTCTGAAGATATTTTCTTAATTTTTCTTATTTGAAATCATTTACCTTTTCGCGCTATCTGTATTACATCATAAAAGAAACTATTTTAGTTTCTAAATTCTGAAACATTCAAGTTTAAAATAGGAATATTTTGAAGTAGTGTTGGGAACTGAAGCATGAATTAGTATAATATAATGACACTTGATCAACATGATTATATTACAGTAAGTCATGCTGAGTTTTTAAATGAAACGTGATGATTCACAGATCATAACATCATCACGTGCCATGTTATACGACTCTTGTATTCTATTTAACCTCTAAAATATCAAGAAAATATTTCTTGATAATTCGGCCTTTTCCAAGGTATTCTAGTAATTTAACAAGTCAAGATCGTGCCATCACAATTTCCTTCCTAGAACATTAACAATGTTCATTCCGAAATTCATATCTGTGAATTCTGGACCATTACAAGAGGTGCTTAATCGCAAGAAGAAGAAACGAAAGGACAAAACTTCGAAATAGAAATTGGGGTATAAATTGCAGCAAATAAAAGAGAGCATTAACTGTGAATGATAATTATTATAGAAGACAGAAGTAGAGACTTTGAAATATAAGGGAACATATAAAGCCCAACGATAAACCAGAAATTATAAGCCATATATATCGATGCATATAGCAATATAAAGACTCGGGAGAACTAGAAACACTATAAACCCAAGAGTATAGTAGAAGTAAATAGATTCTTCCGGCGGTAGATGAAAAAGAAGAATGACCGATATGAAAGTTAGAAGTATATCGAGAATCAGAACTGGATGGAGCATATTGATGAATACTTTAAAATATGAGTTGAGGGGGAAAGAATAGAAGGTGATGAAACATGACTAGGAACTTAGAAATCAACAGATTTAACTCACACAATGGCAGAATAAGTGAATCAAATCCTCTAGTGAATAGGTTAAGTTTTTTTGATT
Organism: Rutidosis leptorrhynchoides; assembly: GCF_046630445.1. NCBI lineage: Eukaryota > Viridiplantae > Streptophyta > Magnoliopsida > Asterales > Asteraceae > Rutidosis > Rutidosis leptorrhynchoides. The sequence continues at coordinate 323,020,422 of NC_092343.1, forward strand.
AATTTAGTCAAACCACAACTAAATCAAGTGTGATTAGATCAACACCTAGAGCTATTATTCACCACCTGGGTGATTTGGACTGAGAGAGAATCGGAGGAGCTCACTAGATCTGAGTGTGTGTAACAAATGAGAGGCTTAACCTAAAATGAAGAACATAAGACTTTATATACCCATGCTGTTGACTCACCCATACGATTCATTCATCACACGTACGAGTTGGCTTCATCAGCCGTACGGGTGATCACTCACTCGTGTCTTCCCATTTAGGTTGTAATTGTGACTTAGCTCAGCATCAACCGTGCGTATGAGCCTGTCAGTCGTACTAGTGAGGCTTCACTCGTACGTCTGACTAAGTCTAACATAGTCAAACATCTAAATCTCGTTCCTGCAGTTCCTGTAACCACATACAAACACGGATAGGATAATAACAAGCAATCATGGTGGTCAGTAAACTGTTGTACCTGCAATGGACGTGGGTAGATGTCTAGGGACTTGCATAAAATGCATCAACAGAAGGTGTGAGTTGTAAGGAAATGAAGGAGGTGAATTTATAAGAAAATCTATGACAGAACAATTAAAATGGACGATTGCATTTAAAGCGGATCCTAATTCCCTTGATTACCAGAGAGTCAAATCTTATTAAGAAGATTTTCTTCAAATCCCTTGAAATCTGGGAATCAATCATATCTACGTCAAATGATAAGATGAATCTACACTTACTCATTTCACTCTTCTATGTTAGCTTCATTCGTACTCTTCATATAAATGGATTGTTTATCCAAATTATTAAATGATGATAAAACTCTAATTTTCAGCCCGTATGCATCATGAAAACATACTTATTATCATTCACGACCTTTCCACTCAAATTTCGGGATGAAATTTCTTTAACGGGTAGGTACTGTGACAACCCGGAAATTTCCAACCAAATTTAAACTTTAATCTTTATATGTTTCCGACACGATAAGCAATATTTGTTAAGTTAAATTTCAAGAATTTTAAACTATGTTCATACATTCATTCAACCTCGACCAAGTTCCAACGATTCACGAACGATTAAACGAATATGATTATATATGTATATGTGTACATATATTATAACTTGAAACGTAAACAAAATATTAGATTAAATACTTTATATGATTGTATCTGTTTCAAAATGTTTATCAATGGAATTAGAAGATAAGATCAAATGATTGAATTATCAGATATGTTGAATTATTATTACAAGTCTCTGTTGAAAGACCCACGTTGATTTGAGAAATCTTTCCATTTTAACAATATTCGGAAAATGGTAAAGTGATTTTTAAATAAGAACAAATTGTCAATCATTGAGAACTAGACAAAGGATAGTGGAATATTGAATCTCATAAAGACTCGATTGATCTATTTAGTTTCAAACGTACAAAAACGTTTTCAGTTTAAAAAGAACTTTATTATTAAAACGTATATAACTTTTATAAATATCTAGAACCATTTTTGACAACTTATTACTTAACTAGTATGATAAAGATAATGATATTTATATTTTATTTTATTAAATATATATAACGATTTAAATTAATATTATATATATTTATACGCGTATTATACGTACATAGTTTTATACTTTTACTATACTTAAACTTTACCTTTACTTTATTTTTACTTTACTTTAACTTTAATAATTCACTTTAATAATTCATACTTTAATAATTCACTTTAATAATTCATACTTTAATAATTCACTTTAATAATTCATACTTTAATAATTCACTTTAATAATTCAAAAATATATTATAAATAGAATTCAATAGGTTTCATTATTTCATAGAAACTTGAAAATATTTTTCTCTAAACTCTCTCAATCGATTTACATATATATATTTACTCCGTATTATTTCAAGATATTATTAGTATACATAAAATATTACGACGGAGTGCTGTCCGAGTGATTTCGAAATTGTTTTTCGAGTGGGATAGGATTAAGGAAATTATGGGTTATAGCTATGGAGGTGATTGAGTATGGTTCATGGGTATGCTCGTGAGGTCAATATAGTGTTTATCATTTCCGTTGCTTCTACGTACCTTTCCTGCAATATTGAATCTCAATATTGATACGTGAGTACTCATAATTTAACTTTTACATACTAATAGTGTATCCCTGACTAGTGCTTGAGTATTTAGGATTATGTATGCTTGTACTTTTGATATTGCCCTTAGACAGGTTAGGTTGAATCTTGAATTAGTTACACTTGCGGTTGAGATAAGGTATAAGATATGCATGTCCTTGGAAAACTAGCGAAAAATTAAGAACCTTTCCTTTAGATATTGAATGGTTTCGATGAACGGATTAGAAGTTATAATCAATTGAATTTTCGATATTTTTATTAAAAATGATTATTATTATCGTCGTTTTTATCGTCGTTCTAGTTTTATCTTATTATTATCATTATTATTATCTTTATCAATAAAAGGGATTTATCATTAAAAATTGTTATTTTTTTTTATTATTACTATCGTTATTATCGTTAAAGTTATAATTAGTATTAGTATTATTATCCAATTATTATTATTATTATTATTATTATTATTATTATTATTATTATTATTATTATTATTATTATTATTATTATTATTATTATTATTGGTATTATTATTATTATTATCATTATTAATATATATATCATTATTTAAAAATGGTTATTGTTATTGTTATTATTATTACTACTATATTATCATTAAGATAATTATTAGTATTATCGTTAATAATATTATAGTAACTATCATTATTAATATTAGTGTAATTAAAAAAAAATATTTGTAACACCTAATTATTTTAATTACTATTATTATCATTATTATGAACACGATATAAAAGACGATTAAAAGCTATTAAACAAAACGATTAGGAAATAATGGGTAAGAGTATCATGATGAAATTAAAATATTATAAGATATTGATTTAGATAAAATTATCGTTCTTATTATTTGTATCATTACTATTATTATTAAAAGTATCGTTAGTATTAAAACTATCATTTTAACAAAAAATATCATTTTAATAGAAATGTCATTGTTACTATAAAATATCATTATTATTATTATTATTTTAAATAGAATTATTATTTTAAAGATAATATTAAAAATTATCGTAAATATTAAAGATATCGTAATTAGAATTATTGTTTTATCATAATGTCATCTTAGTAATTATAAATAATGATATTTTTATAATAATAATTATTATTACAAAATAATATAACTTTTACTTACTATCATTATAGATATTATTTTATCAAATAAATATGTGATACAAACATATTTTACTATGTGTAATAACTTACTTTAATAATACCTATCATATTATCTTTATGATATTAAATGAACCCTATAAATTTTATTACTTAATATATATAAAAGTATATTTTATTATATAAATTTAGTATAAAATTTTATTTATTAATAAATAAATTATATTATTTACTCTAATAAATCTTTTAAAAATATTTAAAAATATAAAACGACGATATTTAAACTACATATTAATCATGTATAGATTTTTGGAAATTATTTTGAGTCAAATTTACTTTTGTTGACTTTTGCATATTAGTCTCGAGCATTAGGATTGTGGTACACTATGACTTGACCTAATTTGTTAGACAAATATTGACCAACATATAATTATATATAATTAATTTAGGTTCGTGAATCCGAGGCCAACCTTGCACTTGTTCCATGACGTTATATGTATTTTTACTATGAAATACAGTATGGTGAGTTTTCATTTACCTTTTTACCCTTTATATTTTTGGGCTGAGAATACATGCGCTGCTTTTATAAATGATTTACAAAATAGACACAAGTACGTGAAACTACATTCTATGGCTGAATTATCGAAATCGAATATGCCCCTTTTTATTAAAGTCTGGTAATCTAAGAATTAGGGAACAGACACCCTAATTGACGCGAATCCTAAAGATAGATCTATTGGGCCTAACAAACCCCATCCAAAGTACCGGATGCTTTAGTACTTCGAAATTTATATCATGTCCGAAGGAGGATCCCGGAATGATAGGGGATATTCATATATGTATCTAGTTAATGTCGGTTACCAGGTGTTCACCATATGAATGATTATTTTTGTCTCTATGCATGGGACGTATATTTATGAGAACTGGAAATGAAATTCTTGTGGTCTATTAAAATGATGAAAATAAATGATTATGATAAACTAATGAACTCACCCACCTTTTGGTTGACACTTTAAAGCATATTTATTCTCAGGTGTTAAAGAAATCTTCCGCTGTGCATTTGCTCATTTTAAAGATATTACTTGGAGTCTTTCATAGCATATTTCGAAGAACGTTGCATTCGAGTCATTGAGTTCATCAAAGATTATTATTAAATCAATTTATAGTTGGAGAGTGGATATTATGAAATGGTATGCATGCCTGTAAATTTTCGATGTAAAGAAAGATTGTCTTTTAAAAACGAATGCAATGTTTGTAAAATGTATCATATAGAGGTCAAATACCTCGCAATGTAATCAATTATTGTGAATCGTTTATAATGTATATGAACGGGTCCTTTCATAAAAGACTTAAGCAAAACAAGATACCAATTGTTAAGGTTCGATGGAATGCTCGTAGAGGACCCGAGTTCACCTGGGAGCGTGAAGATCAGATGAAGAAGAAATACCCGCATCTATTTCCAGAAGATTCGTCAACACCTTCAACAGCTTAAAATTTCGGGACGAAATTTATTTAACGGGTAGGTACTGTAGTGACCCGAACTTTTCCATGTTTATATATATTAATTGAGATTGATATTTACATGATTAAATGTTTCCAACATGTTAAGCAATCAAACTTGTTAAGACTTGATTAATTGAAATATGTTTCATATAGACAATTGACCACCCAAGTTGACCGGCGATTCACGAACGTTAAAACTTGTAAAAACGACATGACGATATATATATATGGATATACATATGATTAACATGAGATTATGATAAGTAAGTATCTCCATAAGTATATTAACAATGAGTTATATACATATAAACAAGACTACAAACTTAAGGATTTCGAAACGAGACATATATGTAACGATTATCGTTGTAACGACATTTAAATGTATATATATCATATTAAGATATATTAATATATCATAATATCATGATAATATAATAATTTAACATCTCATTACATATAATAAACAATGGGTTAACAACATTAATTGAGATCGTTAACTTAAAGGTTTCAAAACAACACTTACATGTAACGACTAACGATGACTTACCGACTCAGTTAAAATGTATATACATGTAGTGTATTTAGATGTATTAAAATACTTTTGGAAGACTTCAAGACATATATTAAAACACTCATACTTAACGAAAATGGTTACAGTTACTTTCCCATTCTTTTCTTTCATCAAGAATTCTAGTCGTATTCTTACCCGTATTATACACAGCTTCAAAACGTACTTACTATGGGTATATACCAATAGGAACTAGCATGGGATTCCACTCTTGATTATGTCATGTATGACTAATCAATTTTAACTTCTACCATGAGCTAGTCAACTAACTAGAACTCCTTTTAACCCCACTCACCAATTACCACTCATCATTCACTCCATTTCACTTCCAATTCTCTTTCTAATTCTCTCTCAACACACACACACACACACTATTATGAACGTATTTTTCCAGTAGTTAATCATCATCTTCATCAAAAATCACTTCAAGAATCAAGCTATAATCATCATAGGAAGAACACTTCAAGAACACTTCAAAAATCCCTTCAAGTTTACTAATTTACTTCCAAGCTTTCTAATCCATTCCAAGTAATCATCTAAGATCAAGAAACCTTTGTTATATACAGTAGGTTATCTTTCTTATTCAAGGTAATATTCATATTCAAACTTTGATTCAATTTCTATAACTATAAACTATCTTAATTCGAGTAAAAATCTTACTTGAACTTGTTTTTGTGTCATGATCCTACTTCAAGAACTTTCAAGCCATCCAAGATCCTTTGAAGCTAGATCATTTCTTGTCACTTCCAGTAGGTTTACCTACTAAACTTGAGGTAGTAATGATATTCATAACATCATTCGATTCATATATATAAAACTATCTTATTCGAAAGTTTAAACTCGTAATCACTAGAACATAGTTTAGTTAATTCTAAACTTGTTCGCAAACAAAAGTTAATCCTTCTAACTTGGCTTTTAAAATTAACTAAACACATGTTCTATATCTATATGATATGCTAACTTAATGATTAAAACCTGGAAACACGAAAAACACCGTAAAACCGGATTTACGCCGTCGTAGTAACACCGCGGGCTGTTTTGGGTTAGTTAATTAAAAACTATGATAAACTTTGATTTAAAAGTTGTTATTCTGAGAAAATGATTTTTATTATGAACATGAAACTATATCCAAAAATTATGGTTAAACTCAAAGTGGAAGTATGTTTTCTAAAATGGTTATCTAGACGTCGTTCTTTCGACTGAAATGACTACCTTTACAAAAACGACTTGTAACTTATTTTTCCGACGATAAACCTATACTTTTTCTGTTTAGATTCATAAAATAGAGTTCAATATGAAACCATAGCAATTTGATTCACTCAAAACGGATTTAAAATGAAGAAGTTATGGGTAAAACAAGATTGGATAATTTTTCTCATTTTAGCTACGTGAAAATTGGTAACAAATCTATTCCAACCATAACTTAATCAACTTGTATTGTATATTATGTAATCTTGAGATACCATAGACACGTATACAATGTTTCGACCTATCATGTTGACACATCTATATATATTTCGGAACAACCATAGACACTCTATATGTGAATGTTGGTGTTAGCTATACAGGGTTGAGGTTGATTCCAAAATATATATAGTTTGAGTTGTGATCAATACTGAGATATGTATACACTGGGTCGTGGATTGATTCAAGATAATATTTATCGATTTATTTCTATACATCTAACTGTGGACAACTAGTTGTAGGTTACTAACGAGGACAGCTGACTTAATAAACTTAAAGCATCAAAATATATTAAAAGTGTTGTAAATATATTTTGAACATACTTTGATATATATGTATATATTGTTATAGGTTCGTGAATCAACAGTGGCCAAGTCTTACTTCTCGACGAAGTAAAAATCTGTGAAAGTGAGTTATAGTCCCACTTTTAAAATCTAATATTTTTGGGATGAGAATACATGCAGGTTTTATAAATGATTTACAAAATAGACACAAGTACGTGAAACTACATTCTATGTTTGAATTATCGAAATCGAATATGCCCCTTTTTATTAAGTCTGGTAATCTAAGAATTAGGGAACAGAGACCCTAATTGACGCGAATCCTAAAGATAGATCTATTGGGCCTAACAAACCCCATCCAAAGTACCGGATGCTTTAGTACTTCGAAATTTATATCATATCCGAAGGGTGTCCCGGAATAATGGGGATATTCTTATATATGCATCTTGTTAATGTCGGTTACCAGGTGTTCACCATATGAATGATTTTTATCTCTATGTATGGGATGTGTATTGAAATATGAAATCTTGTGGTCTATTGTTACGATTTGATATATATAGGTTAAACCTATAACTCACCAACATTTTTGTTGACGTTTAAAGCATGTTTATTCTCAGGTAAATATTAAGAGTTTCCGCTGTTGCATACTAAAATAAGGACAAGATTTGGAGTCCATGTTTGTATGATATTGTGTAAAAACTGCATTCAAGAAACTGATTTCGATGTAACATATTTGTATTGTAAACCATTATGTAATGGTCGTGTGTAAACAGGATATTTTAGATTATCATTATTTGATAATCTACGTAAAGCTTTTTAAACCTTTATTTATGAAATAAAGGTTATGGTTTGTTTTAAAAATGAATGCAGTCTTTGAAAAACGTCTCATATAGAGGTCAAAACCTCGCAACGAAATCAATTAATATGGAACGTTTTTAATCAATAAGAACGGGACATTTCACTATGTTTGCAGCAAGAAAGGTACGAAATTCCTCTTCGCTCATATTCATGGTGTGTCGAGTAGTCGGTGCCATTTCCTTCAAAATAGCCAACTGAATCGAGTTAATTATACAGAATATTAAGAGTAGTCAATAGTATTTTGTAGCATAATATTAACTCATTTATAAAAGCTTTTTCTTCATATTAGCATTTTATAAGTTTAAATTCGGGTACTGCCTACCCGTTAAGTTCATACTTAGTAGCTAATATACAATTCAACTACTACAATTCCATATGAAAAACTGATTATAATAATATATCACATATAAATATTCTTCAAACTTACAACATTGCTATATTACATATAACATGAAATATAGTACACTTTGATACAGGACAGTTTTGAAGATAAATCTAGTTAATACGCAAGTTGTTTAGCAAAGGAAATAAAGACACGTAATTCATAAGTCCAGAAACAAGTCATGCATTCTGGTTTTACTAAGACGACTTCCCATCCTTGGTCTTGTGGAAAATAACCGTTATGACCATTGGCTGGGCAGCATGTTGTAATGTCGTCAAAAGGACGAGGGATTCGTGATGTCCAACAGCCCCGTAATAATCTAAAAACCTTGTTTCTCACCCCAACTACTGAATCCGTCACTTGTGGGAAGGTTTTATTTAAAAGCTGCAATCCGATGTTCTTTTTCTCACTTTGGTAAGAAGCGAACATCACTAACCCGTAAGCATAACATGCTTCTTTATGTTGCATGTTAGAAGCTCTTTCTAATTCACTAAATCCTATGTTGGGATATGTTGAGTCAAAATAGGTTCTTAACCCGTAGCATAAAATTGCATTTTGGTTCCCCGCATATAACGCTTTAAAGAAAACACGGCGTAACTTACGGTCTCCCCAATGTGATATACCCCACCTATCAAAGGAAAACCTTTTATAAACTAACGCATTTCTAGAAAGTCTTTTAAATGTTTGACAAGTTAATTTTGCCATAATTAATTGTGCTGATGAATTCTGACAGACTCTAGACAAGATTTCCCCAATCATATCCTCTGGTAGATCTTCTAAAATATTCGGTTGTCTACCCTTAACGTCCATTTTGTTTTTATACTGTAAAATAGACAAGGATTAGATTCGTAAAAGATAATTAACAATTAATACAAGCAATTTTTACATAGAACATAAAAGTATAAGCACACTACAATACATATAATACACAACATGATTACAACCCTCTAATCTGAATAACTGGTTTCTTCTTCTTCTTCAGACTTGGTTCGTTTTCCTAATTTTTTAGGAATATATGGTGTTCCTCTAATATGAGCCGTCGTTTTCCACAATGGTTTAGAAAAACCTGGTGGTTTAGAGGTTCCCGGGTCATTGTTACATTTTAGGAAAAACGGATGTTGCCGATACATATAAAGTTCATCGGGGTTGGAATCGGGTTTCTCTATTTTTATACCTTTTCCCTTATTATTTTCTTTTGCTTTATTAAATTGGGTCGAGGTAATTTCTATAACATCATCGGAATCCTCATCGGGATCCGATTCATAAGAAATTTGGTAATCTTCCCAATATTTTGCTTCCTCGGCGGAAACACCATTGACCATTATTAACTTTGATCCGTTGGTTGAGGATTTTCTTTTATTTAATCGATTTACCATAGGTATCAATATTTCTTCCTCCGGAACCTCTTCTTCTTCCGATTCCTCCTCTTCCGGTTCCTCTTCTTCCGGTTCCTCCTCTTCCGGTTCCTCCTCTTCCGGTTCCTCTTCTTCTGGTTCCTCTTCGGAAATTTGTGAATCTTCCCAAAATATATTCGACTCTTCATTATTATTAGGTGAATCGATGGGATTTGTACTAGTGGTAGACATCTATCACACAATATCAAACACATTAAGAGGTTAATATATCACATAATATTTACATGTTAATAATATATAGTTTCCAACAAAAGTGTTAAGCATCGTTTTTAAAGAAAACACGATCGAAGTCTAGACTCACTAATGTATTCTAACAAACTCGATAAGACACACTAATGCAAATTTCTGGTTCTCTAAGACCAACGCTCTGATCCCAACTGAAATGTCCCGTTCATATTGATTATAAACGTTCCATGTTAAATGATTTCGTCGCGAGGTTTTGACCTCTATATGAAACGTTTTTCAAAGACTGCATTCATTTTTAAAACAACCATAACCTTTATTTTATCTATAAAGGTTTAAAAAGCATTACGTAGATTATCAAATAATGATAATCTAAAATATACCGTTTACACACGACCATTACATAATGGTTTACAATAAGAATATATTACATCAAAAATAAGTTTCTTGAATGCACTTTTTACATAATATCATTGCGACGACCCGGGAATTTCCGACCAAATTTAAACTTTATTCTTATATGATTTCGATACGATAAGCAAAGTCTTTAATGTTGAAGTCTCAAAAACCTTGAATTTTGTTTATGTAATCATTTGAACCTCGATCAAATCCCGACGATTCACGAACAATTATTTGTAAATAAATATGTATACATAGTATATAAATATTAATAAAAGAATATATAATATTATGATTTAATAAAGAGTACTTTAATTCATTGGAATGTAATGATTAGGATAATTAAGTTACTATTAAAATAATTATATATATATATATATATATATATATATATATATATATATATATATATATATATATATATATATATATATATATATATATATATATATATATGTTATTATGAATCTATATAAGATTTATATTAAATAAATATATAAAATATATAAATATTAACTATTCAGTAAATGTCATCACATAATATAATATTACATAAATAATAAATGGTATTACATTAAATTACAGGTTTGAATATAATTTGTATATTAATATTAGTCTCATTACTTTCATTATTATTATTGTTGTTAATATATTATTTACCTGATATTTAAAATATAATTAAATATGTAAGTAGTATATATATATATATATATATATATATATATATATATATATATATATATATATATATATATATATATATATATATATATATGTAAGTAGTATATATATATATATATATATATATGACCGAGATACAAAATTATTGATTGTATGAATACTATTATACATATAAAATTAAATATTCAATGTATATATATTATGACATTATATAATTCATAATATATAATATTAATACATGTAATGGCAAAAATAAAACATAGTTGCTATATTTACTTTCATTAAAAACATAAATATTAATATTAGTATTATATGATACATGTAATTTGTTACACTATTTATTATTATTATAAGTATTATTTATTATTATTATCAGTGTATTTAATACTAGTATTATTATTATTAGTTATTATTAATATAATTATTAATAACAATATTATTATTAAGTTTATATTTATTAATAAATGATAATAACAGATATAAATATTCCATATCATTATCATATTTAGCTTTTGACTATGATCTTGTTATTTAGCTCCAGATACTAACAAATGCCGTTACTAGTCTCTATCTGTTATAACATATTTCTTTTGTTCCTTTATAAATTGGAATCAGATCAGACTCGGTACGTATCTGTTAAGCAATTTTTTTTATTTTTATTTTGTTTCTACTTCTTTTATGATTGAACCTGTCGACGACTTCTTCAGCCATATATCAATCGAATATCTCTGATTGTGTATAACTCATTCGAATAATCATCACATTTATCTCTACTCTTGCAAATTTAGAATCCAAAAACAGAAAAGATAGAACAGAAAAGAGCCGGCTCTGTTCTTCTCACGTTTTGACCATAATTATATTTCAAACCTTATTTCAAAATGTGTAAATGTAGAGTCCTTAGGATTCTTTCACTCAAACTAACTGCAAGGTATCCAATTCCAATTCTTCAAAACAAGAACGAATTCCTGAGTCAAAGTTTTGGGTTTCTAAAAGTCAACTAATGTTCTATAATCAAATTCGTGTCTTCCGTTGTGATTTTACTCAAATTGACGACTCCAATAGATCTATGAGTGATTTCAAACTTACTTTGTGTTGTAACATTTTTCTAAAACAATTTCAAAATAAAAATCACTATATCAATTTTTTTTAAACTGTGACCATTACAGCAGCAAGGGTGTTCATATATTTTTAGTGGTTTTCAATTAATTTAAATCCCTATCAGTCGCCTCTGTATTAGGTTTAAATACAAAAACTTAATCAGTAATTCGTTGCTAATGTATCTTGACCTCTGATCGATTTAAATGTGGGAGAAGATGAAGAACAGCAGAAATGGGTTAAATAAAAACGGTTTATGGTTTATAACAGAAAAGTAAAAGCAGTGAGATGGTTTGGGGAGGTGTAGGGTAAACGTGAGGTCACGGGTTCGAGCCTGGGTGTGGGCAGTCTTTTTTTGGAAAATTTTCTTTATGAGGTAGTTACTCTCATTTACTATTATTATTATTGTTATTACCATGATTATTATTATTGTTATTGTTATTAGTAATATAATTATAATTATTAGTATTGTTATTATTACTAATACAAGATTTATGAACATTTATTATTATTGTTATTATTAAGGTTATAATTATTATCATTATCATTATATCTAAAAGTAGTATAATTATCATTAGTATTGTTATAAGTATTATTGATATTATTACTACTAATATTACATATGTATTATTGTTATTATAATTATGATCATTATTATTACTATTATCATTATTATGAACATATACAATTTATCATTATAAATATTATTATTAGTATCATTTTATAAATTGATAGTATTATTATTGTTATTATCAACAAAGGTATTAGTAATAAAATCATTACTGACGTTATCATTTATTATTAGTATTATGACTATTGACACAACTATGAATAATAATATTATTATTATTATGATCATTAACTTATCATTTTAGTGCTATTATTAACGTAAGTATTTTTTTTACAATATCGTTATTATTATTATTAGTAAATCATAATTTTCAAAACTATCATTTTTGTTACAGATAATATTTTGACCTAACATATATATTATAGTTGTACTAATAGTTTATATACCTATATATAAAACATATTAACATTATTTATATAAATACTTATATATATAACAAACCAATGAATTTTAGATATAATACTAACCATATAAATAAATATATATATATATATATATATATATATATATATATATATATATATATATATATATATATATATATATATAGATATATTAATATAATTAAATATATAGATATTAATCATTTTAAATATATATAGAACATAAATATATAACTATATATGTAATAATCATTTACAAATATATATATATATATATATATATATATATATATATATATATATATATATATATATATATACAAATTAAACAGATAATATATAAAGAGATAGTATATGAAATTGTTCGAGTACGGTTATATATATTAATGAAAATACAAATGATATAGGTTCGTGAATCATAGGCCAACCCTACATTGTTCAATATAGTCATATATATTTTTACTACAAAATACATTAGGTGAGTTCATTTGATTCCCTTTTACTCTTTACATTTTAGGGACTGAGAATACATGCGCTACTTTTACAACTGCTTTATTAAATGCTTTTGAAATACATTTTGAACTGTGAATACATGAAATGCTTTTATAAATGTTTGATGAGATAGACACAAGCAAAACATTCCTCGAATGAATTATGTGGACGTGATAATTGCCACCATTGAATTATGTGGACGTGATAATTGTCACAATTGATATGAATATTTTTCCCTAGATTATTATTGCTTGGTAACCTAGGAATTAGGGAACATCACTAATTTTGAGAATTAGTGCACGCCTAATTGACGCGAATCCTAAAGGTAGCTACCGGGTTTAACACCCCCACCCAGAATATTCACTAGACGGAAGGGCTAGTGGGCGTGGTGTTTAGTACTTCGAAGTTTATATGATTATTATACAGACGAGATGTTCTGTTTTGGGGATATTATTATGCGCATTATATGTTAAGGTCGGTTATCAAGCCAAGCTATGAAAGCAATGAAAAGTGAATGTTATGTATCGAGAGAATGATTTTATACACAGGTTATGTGTATGTTATTTTTGTACACAAGATATGTGTACGGTTACTAAGATTTATGAAAGATGATTTAGTACACGAAAAAGGTGTACTGTATTTAAAAGATATCGTATGTACATTACAGGTGGGTATAGGATTCGGGCCCATTTGTACCATGCAGGATTTAAATCTTGTGGTCTATCAAAATGATAAATTTTATTGTTTTATAATAAACCTATGAACTCACCAACCTTTTGGTTGACACTTGAAAGCATATTTATTCTCAGGTATGAAAGAAATCTTCTGCTGTGCATTTGCTCATTCTAGAGATATTACTTGGAGTCATTCATGACATATTTCAAAAGTCATTGCATTTGAGTCGTCGAGTTCTTCAAGATTATTATTAAGTCAATTATAGTCGGATATATTATGAAATGGTATGCATGCCGTCAACTTTCAATGTAATGAAAGTGTGTCTTTTAAAATCGAATGCAATGTTTGTAAAATGTATCATATAGAGGTCAAGTACCTCGCGATGTAATCAACTGTTGTGAATCGTTTATAATCAATATGGGCTTCGTCCGGATGGATTAGGACGGGTCTCTACAGTTGGTATCAGAGCGGTGGTCTTAGCGAACCAGGTCTTGCATTACTGTGTCTAACTGATAGTTGATTAGATGCATTAGTGAGTCTGGACTTCGACCGTGTCTGCATGTCAAAAGTTTTGCTTATCATTTCGTGTTGAAAATTACCTGCTTATCATCCTTAGGAAATTTCCTTCTTATCATTCTTAGTCTAGACACGTTTTACTGTATAGACTGAATGAATAGTGTATAGACAAAAATCATATCTTAGCGTATCTGATAATTCATATCTTAGCGCATCTGTTACTGTAGTCTTGCCTGACATATACCGTAAATTCCTCCGTTGTCTACGAAATCTTTAGTACTATATATATAGATATTCTATGTAGTTAGAATATCATCCAAATATTCGAAAATCATTTCATATCGAAAAATCCTTCTTCAATCGTACAAAATGGAACTCGTCACTAGTTCAAGTCCCTCGGATTCCGATATGAAGTTTCACTTGAGCTCCAAAAGCAGCGTCACCAGAATGAACCAACCAATCAGCTATCCCCAACTCATCTGATGAGTCCGTAGTCTACTTAATCAATGGAGGCGCGAAGAAGGCGATCCCTTCCACCAACCGAATTCACCTCTTGGCGATGAACCTGAAACACTCACAGGCGAACCTATCCGAAAGACCATATTCACCCTCATTTCCAGGATATCTCGCAATGATTATATGATATTCCAAATTCTAAACCATATTCATCAGCTCGTTCCGACCGACAGTCATCCTGGAGTAATGGAAGAAGTTAATGAGCTTCGCGCTCGAGTAATCAATTTGGAGAATATGGTGCAAAATTTACCAGCTTCAACAATATCACCGGCACCAACAGTACCATCAACATCAACACCAGTACCACCAACAAACCAAGTTTCAACACCACATGCCTCAACATCTCATTCTGTACCTCGAGTAAAATTATCGTTCTACGAATCGTTCTACATAAATTATCTTCATTCTACGTGACGATTATATAATTTCTAATGTTTTAGAGATTATATGTTCTAGTTCTAACGATAAATCTAATGAGATTAATATCATATTAACTCATTAAATCCACGATTATATCTGAAGAAAATATATATATATATATATATGTTTTCATAAAGATTGTAATCAAAAATTCTTTTGTACAAACTGTTAATGGTGAAAATATTTTAACGGGTAGGTAATACCCGAGGAATATTTAGATTTTCCATTAATAAGTTACACTGTACATTCTTCCAAATCTGATTCAACAGTCATTTACTATCCTATTTACAACCACCGATATACGTATCCGTTCACCACAAAATAACCATTTTCATTCAATTTCATATTTGGATTTTAACCTATCAGAATCCAACAAGTGGCATAATGAAGAAAACATTGAACAAAATAAAATTTGTTAGAAATAAACAAATTTTGAAATGTCCCGTTCTTATTGATTAAAAACGTTCCATATTAATTGATTTCGTTGCGAGGTTTTGACCTCTATATGAGACATTTTTCAAAGACTGCATTCATTTTTAAAACAAACCATAACCTTTATTTCATAAATAAAGGTTTAAAAAGCTTTACGTAGATTATCAAATAATGATAATCTAAAATATCCTGTTTACACACGACCATTACATAATGGTTTACAATACAAATATGTTACATCGAAATCAGTTTCTTGAATGCAGTTTTTACACAATATCATACAAACATGGACTCCAAATCTTGTCCTTATTTTAGTATGCAACAGCGGAAGCTCTTAGTATTCACCTGAGAATAAACATGCTTTAAACGTCAACAAAATTGTTGGTGAGTTATAGGTTTAACCTATATATATCAAATCGTAACAATAGACCACAAGATTTCATATTTCAATACACATCCCATACATAGAGATAAAAATCATTCATATGGTGAACACCTGGTAACCGACATTAACAAGATGCATATATAAGAATATCCCCATCATTCCGGGACACCCTTCGGATATGATATAAATTTCGAAGTACTAAAGCATCCGGTACTTTGGATGAGGCTTGTTGGGCGCAATAGACCTATCTTTAGGATTCGCGTCAATTAGGGTGTCTGTTCCCTAATTCTTAGATTACCAGACTTAATAAAAAGGGGCATATTCGATTTCGATAATTCAAACATAGAATGTAGTTTCACGTACTTGTGTATATTTTGTAAATCATTTATAAAACCTGCATGTATTCTTATCCCAAAAATATTAGATTATAAAAGTGGGACTATAACTCACTTTCACAGATTTTTACTTCGTCGGGAAGTAAGACTTGGCCACTGGTTGATTCACGAACCTATAACAATATATACATATATATCAAAGTATGTTCAAAATATATTTACAACACTTTTAATATATTTTGATGTTTTAAGTTTATTAAGTCAGCTGTCCTCGTTAGTAACCTACAACTAGTTGTCCACAGTTAGATGTACAGAAATAAATCGATAAATATTATCTTGAATCAATCCACGACCCAATGTATACGTATCTCAGTATTGATCACAACTCAAACTATATATATTTTGGAATCAACCTCAACCCTGTATAGCTAACTCCAACATTCACATATAGAGTGTCTATGGTGTTCCGAAATATATATAGATGTGTCGAAATGATAGGTCGAAACATTGTATACGTGTCTATGGTATCTCAAGATTACATAATATACAATACAAGTTGATTAAGTTATGGTTGGAATAGATTTGTTACCAATTTTCACGTAGCTAAAATGAGAAAAATTATCCAATCTTGTTTTACCCATAACTTCTTCATTTTAAATCCGTTTTGAGTGAATCAAATTGCTATGGTTTCATATTGAACTCAATTTTATGAATCTAAACAGAAAAAGTATAGGTTTATAGTCGGAAAAATAAGTTACAAGTCGTTTTTGTAAAGGTAGTCATTTCAGTCGAAAGAACGACGTCTAGATGACCATTTTAGAAAACATACTTCCACTTTGAGTTTAACCACAATTTTTGGATATAGTTTCATGTTCATAATAAAATTATTTTCCCAGAATAACAACTTTTAAATCAAAGTTTATCATACTTTTTAATTAACTAACCCAAAACAGCCCGCGGTGTTACTACGACGGCGTAAATCTGATTTTACGGTGTTTTTCGTGTTTCCAGGTTTTAAATCATTAAGTTAGCATATCAAATAGATATAGAACATGTGTTTAGTTGATTTTAAAAGTCAAGTTAGAAGGATTAACTTTTATTTGCGAACAAGTTTAGAATTAACTAAACTATGTTCTAGTGATTACAAGTTTAAACCTTCGAATAAGATAGCTTTATATGTATGAATCGAATGATGTTATGAACATCATTACTACCACAAGTTCCTTGGATAAACCTACTGGAAATGAAAAAAATAGATCTAGCTTCAAAGTATCCTTGGATGGCTTGAAAGTTCTTGAAGCAGAATCATGACACGAAAACAATTTCAAGTAAAATTTCCACTCGAAATAAGATTGTTATAGTTATAGAAATTGAATTAAAGTTTGAATATGATTATTACCTTGTATTAGAAAGATAACCTACTGTAAGTAACAAAGGTTTCTTGATCTTGGATGATTACTTGGAATGGATTTAGAAAACTAGGAAGTAAACTTGCAATCTTGGAAGTATTCTTGATTTTATGAAACTAGAACTTTTGGAATTTATGAAGAACACTTAGAACTTGAAGATAGAACTTGAGAGAGATCAATTAGATGAAGAAAATTGAAGAATGAAAGTGTTTGTAGGTGTTTTTGGTCGTTGGTGTATGGATTAGATATAATGGATATGTAATTTTGTTTTCATGTAAATAAGTCATGAATGATTACTCATATTTTTGTAATTTTATGAGATATTTCATGCTAGTTGCCAAATGATGATTCCCACATGTGTTAGGTGACTCACATGGGCTGCTAAGAGCTGATCATTGGAGTGTATATACCAATAGTACATACATCTAAAAGCTGTGTATTGTACGAGTACGAATACGGGTGCATACGAGTAGAATTGTTGATGAAACTGAAGGAGGATGTAATTGTAAGCATTTTTGTTAAGTAGAAGTATTTTGATAAGTGTCTTGAAGTCTTTCAAAAGTGTATGAATACATATTAAAACACTACATGTATATACATTTTAACTGAGTCGTTAAGTCATCGTTAGTCGTTACATGTAAATATTGTTTTGAAACCTTTAGGTTAACGATCTTGTTGAATGTTGTTAACCCATTGTTTATTATAACAAATGAGATGTTAAATTTTTATATTATCATGATATTATGATATATAATATATGTTAGTATGATATATATACAGTTAAATGTCGTTACAACGATAATCGTTACATATATGTCTCGTTTCGAAATCATTAAGTTAGTAGTCTTATTTTTACATATGTATTTCATTGTTAATACACTTAATAATATATTTACTTATCATTTAACATAATTAACCAAGTGTATCAATATCTTAATATGATTCATATGTACCTAGTAAGACGTTGTTATAACGATAATCGTTATATATATCGTTTTCGAGTTTCTTAAATTAATAGTCTCATCTTTATGTATATAACTCATTGTTAAAATACCTAATGAGATACATACTTATAATAAAATCATGTTAACTATATATATAACCATATATATGTCATCGTATAGTTTTTACAAGTTTTAACGTTCGTGAATCACCGGTCAACTTGGGTGGTCAATTGTCTATATGAAACCTATTTCAATTAATCAAGTCTTAACAAGTTTGATTGCTTAACATGTTGGAAACATTTAATCATGTAAATAACAATTTCATTTAATATATATATAAACATGGAAAAGTTCGGGTCACTACAGTACCTACCCGTTAAATAAATTTCGTCCCGAAATTTTAAGCAGTTGGAGGTGTTGACGTATCTTCTGGAAATAAATGCGGGTATTTCTTCTTCATCTGATCTTCATGCTCCCAGGTGAACTCGGGTTCTCTACGAGCATTCCATCGAACCTTAACAATCGGTATCTTGTTTTGTTTAAGTCTCTTAACCTCACGATCCATTATTTCGACGGGTTCTTCAATGAATTGAAGTTTTTCATTGATTTGGATTTCGTCCAATGAAATAGTGAGATTTTCTTTAGCAAAACATTTCTCCAAATTTGAGACGTGGAAAGTGTTATGTACAGCCGCGAGTTGTTGAGGTAGCTCCAGTTGGTAAGCTACTGGTCCGACACGATCTATAATCTTGAATGGTCCAATGTACCATGGATTTAGTTTTCCCCGTTTACCAAATCGAACAACGCCTTTCCAAGGTGAAACCTTAAGCATGACCATTTCTCCAATTTTAAACTCTATATCTTTTCTTTTACTGTCCGCGTAGCTCTTTTGTCGACTCTGGGCGGTTTTCAATCTTTGTTGAATTTGGATGATTTTCTCGATAGTTTCTTGTATTATCTCCGGACCCGTAATCTGTCTATCCCCCACTTCACTCCAACAAATCGGAGACCTGCACTTTCTACCATAAAGTGCTTCAAACGGCACCATCTCAATGCTTGAATGGTAGCTGTTGTTGTAGGAAAATTCTGCTAACGGTAGATGTCGATCCCAACTGTTTTCGAAATCAATAACACAAGCTCGTAGCATGTCTTCAAGCGTTTGTATCATCCTTTCGCTCTGCTCATCAGTTTATGGATGATAGGCAGTACTCATGTCTAGACAAGTTCCCAATGCTTGCTGTAATGTCTGCCAGAATCTTGAAATAAATCTGCCATCCCTATCAGAGATAATAGAGATTGGTATTCCATGTCTGGAGACGACTTCCTTCAAATACAGTCGTGCTAACTTCTCCATCTTGTCATCTTCTCTTATTGGCAGGAAGTGTGCTGACTTGGTGAGACGATCAACTATTACCCAAATAGTATCATAACCACTTGCAGTCCTTGGCAATTTAGTAATGAAATCCATGGTAATGTTTTCCCATTTCCATTCCGGGATTTCAGGTTGTTGTAGTAGACCTGATGGTTTCTGATGTTCAGCTTTGACCTTAGAACACGTCAAACATTCTCCTACATATTTAGCAATATCGGCTTTCATACCTGGCCACCAAAAATGTTTCTTAAGATCCTTGTACATCTTCCCCGTTCCAGGATGTATTGAGTATCTGGTTTTATGAGCTTCTCTAAGTACCATTTCTCTCATATCTCCAAATTTTGGTACCCAAATTCTTTCAGCCCTATACCGGGTTTCGTCTTCCCGAATATTAAGATGCTTCTCCGATCCTTTGGGTATTTCATCCTTTAAATTTCCCTCTTTTAAAACTCCTTGTTGCGCATCCTTTATTTGAGTAGTAAGGTTAGTGTGAATCATTATATTCATAGATTTTACTCGAATGGGTTCTCTGTCCTTTCTGCTCAAGGCGTCGGCTACCACATTTGCCTTCCCCGGGTGGTAACGAATCTCAAAGTCGTAATCATTCAACAATTCAATCCACCTACGCTGCCTCATATTCAGTTGTTTCTGATTAAATATGTGTTGAAGACTTTTGTGGTCGGTAGATATAATATTTTTGACCCCATATAAGTAGTGCCTCCAAGTCTTTAATGCAAAAAAAACCGCGCCTAATTCCAAATCATGTGTCGTATAATTTTGCTCATGAATCTTCAATTGTCTAGACGCATAAGCAATCACCTTCGCCCGTTGCATTAATACACAACCGAGACCTTGCTTTGATGCGTCACAATAAATCACAAAATCATCATTCCCTTCAGGCAATGACAATATAGGTGCCGTAGTTAGCTTTTTCTTCAATAATTGAAATGCCTTCTCTTGTTCATCCTTCCATTCAAATTTCTTCCCTTTATGCGTTAATGCAGTCAAGGGTTTTGCTATTTTGGAGAAATCTTGGATGAATCTTCTGTAGTAACCAGCCAATCCTAAAAATTGACGTATATGCTTCGGAGTTTTTGGCGTTTCCCACTTTTTAACGGTTTCGATCTTTGCCGGGTCCACCTGGATACCTTCTTTGTTCACTATGTGACCGAGGAATTGAACTTCTTCCAACCAAAATGCACACTTTGAAAACTTAGCGTACAGTTTTTCTTTCCTCAATACTTCTAGCACTTTTCTCAAATGTTCTTCGTGCTCTTGATCATTCTTTGAGTAAATAAGTATGTCATCGATGAAAACAATGACAAACTTGTCAAGATATGGCCCACACACTCGGTTCATAAGGTTCATGAACACAGCTGGTGCGTTAGTCAATCCAAATGGCATAACCATAAACTCGTAATGACCATAACGCGTCCTAAAAGCAGTTTTTGGAACATCATCCTCCTTTACTCGCATTTGATGATATCCAGAACGTAAATCGATCTTAGAATAAACCGACGAGCCTTGTAGTTGATCAAATAAGTCGTCAATTCTCGGCAGTGGATAACGGTTTTTGATGTTAAGTTTGTTCAACTCTCTATAGTCAATACACAACCTAAATGTACCATCCTTCTTCTTGACAAATAAAACAGGAGCTCCCCATGGTGATGTGCTTGGTCGAATGAAACCACGTTCTAATAGTTCTTGCAGTTGGCTTTGCAGTTCTTTCATCTCGCTGGGTGCGAGTCTATAAGGAGCACGAGCTATTAGTGCAGCTCCTGGTACAAGATCTATTTGAAATTCAACAGATCGATGTGGAGGTAGTCCCGGTAATTCTTTCGGAAATACATCGGGAAATTCTTTTGCGACGGGAACATCATTGATGCTCTTTTCTTCGGTTTATACTTTCTCGACGTGTGCTAGAACATCATAGCAACCTTTTCTTATTAGTTTTTGTGCCTTCAAATTACTAATAAGATGTAGCTTCATGTTGCCCTTTTCTCCTTACACCATTAAGGGTTCTCCTTCTTCTCGTACAATGCGAATTACATTTTTATAACATACGATCTCTGCTTTCACCTTCTTCAGCTAGTCCATGCCAACTATTACATCAAAACTCCCTAACTCTACTGGTATCAAATCAATCTTAAATATTTCGCTACCTAGTTTAATTTCTCGATTCCGACATATATTATCTGCTGAAATTAATTTACCGTTTGCTAATTCGAGTAAAAATTTACTATCCAACGGCATCAATGGACAACTTAATTTAGCACAAAAATCTCTACTCATATAGCTTCTATCCGCACCCGAATCAAATAAAACGTAAGCAGATTTATTGTCAATAAGAAACGCACCCGTAACAAGCTCCGGGTCTTCCTGTGCCTCTGCCGCATTAATATTGAAAACTCTTCCGCGGCCTTGTCCATTCGTGTTCTCCTGGTTCAGGCAATTTCTAATAATGTGGCCCGATTTTCCACATTTATAACAAACTACATTGGCATAACTTGCTCCGACACTACTTGCTCCACCATTACTCGTTCCGACACCATTTGTTCCTTTCATTCTGTTAACCCCTGGTCCGTAGACCTCACACTTCACCGCGCTATGACCATTTCTTTTACACTTGTTGCAAAATTTAGTGCAGAACCCCGAGTGATACTTTTCACACCTTTGGCATAGCTGCTTCTGATTGTTGTTGTTGTTGCGGTTGTTATTGTTGTTGGGATGATTGTTGTAGTTGCTGTTGTTGTTGTTGTTGTTGTTGTTGTTGTTGTTGTTGTTGTTGTTGTTGGGATGATTGTTGTTGTTGTTGTTATTGTTGTTGTTGTTGTTGTTGTTGGGCCGTTTGTTGTAGTTGCGATTGATGTTGCGATTGTTGGGATAATTGTTGCGATTATTATTGTAATTGCTGTTATTGTTGTATTGGTGATTCTTATCACCGTTTTCCTCCCACTTTCTTTTGACTTGCTTCACATTGGCCTCTTCAGCCGTCTGTTCTTTAATTCTTTCCTCAATCTGGTTCACTAGTTTGTGAGCCATTATACATGCCTGTTGTATGGAGGCGGGCTCGTGTGAACTTATATCTTCTTGTATTCTTTCCGGTAATCCTTTCACAAACGCGTCGATCTTCTCTTCCTCATCTTCGAACGCTCCCGAACACAATAGGCACAATTCTGTGAATCGTCTTTCGTACGTGGTAATATCAAATCCTTGGGTTCGTAACCCTCTAAGTTCTGTCTTGAGCTTATTGACCTCGGTTCTGGGACGGTACTTCTCGTTCATCAAGTGCTTGAATGCTGACCACGGTGGTGCATACGCATCATCTTGTCCCACTTGCTCTAGATAGGTATTCCACCATGTTAACGCAGAATCTGTGAAGATATGCGTAGCGTACTTCACTTTGTCCTCTTCAGTACACTTACTTATGGCAAACACCGATTCGACCTTCTCGGTCCACCGTTTCAATTCGATCGGTCCTTCGGTTCCATCAAATTCCAAAGGTTTGCAGGCAGTGAATTCTTTGTAGGTGCATCCTACACGATTTCCTGTACTGCTAGATCCAAGGTTATTGTTGGTATGTAGCGCAGCCTGTACTGCGGCTATGTTTGAAGCTAGAAAAGTACGGAATTCCTCTTCATTCATATTCACGGTGTGTCGAGTAGTCGGTGCCATTTCCTTCAAAATAGTCAAATGGAACAAGTTAATCATACAGAATATTAAGAGTAGTTAATAGTATTTCGTAGCATAATATGAACTCATTTATAAAAGCTTTTTCTTCATATTAGCGTTTTATAAGTTTAAATTCGGGTAGTACCTTCCTGTTAAGTTCATACTTAGTAGCTAATATACAATTCAACTACTACAATTCTATATGAAAAACTGATTATAATAATATTTCGCGTTCAAACTTTTATACAATATTTTACAAACTTACAATACCGCTTATTTTACATAAAGCAAGAAATATAGCACACAATAACTTTGATACAAGATAGTTGTCAAGATAATTCTAGCTAGTACACAAGTCGTTCAGCAAAGGCAATAAAGACACGTAATTCATACGTCCAGAAACAAGTCATGCATTCTGGTTTTACTAGGACTACTTCCCATCCTTGGTCTTGTGGAACATAACCGTTATGGCCATTGATAAGACAGCGTGTTGTAACGTCGTCAAAGGGACGAGGGTTACGTAATGACCAACAGTCTCGTAATAACCTAAAAACCTCATTTCTTACCCCAATTACCAACTCCGTCACTTGTGGGAACGTTTTGTTTAATAGTTGTAGCCCGATGTTCTTTTTCTCACTTTGGTGAGAAGCGAACATTACTAACCCGTAAGCATAGCATGCTTCTTTATGTTGCATGTTAGCCGCTTTTTCTAAATCATGAAGTCCTATATTCGGATACATTGAGTCAAAATAATTTCTTAACCCGTTGCGTAAAATAGCATTTGGGTTCCCCGCAATATATGCGTCAAAGTAAACACATCGTAACTTATGGGTTTCCCAATGTGATATCCCCCATCTTTCAAACGAAAGTCTCTTATAAACCAAGACATTCTTGGAACGTTTTTCGAATGTCTTACAAACTGATTTCGCCGTAAATAGTTGTGCCGAAGAATTCTGACCGACTCTAGACAAGCTTTCATCAATCATGTCTCCGGGTAGGTCTCTTAAAATATTGGGTTGTCTATCCATTTTGTGTTTTTATACTGTAAAATAGACAAGAGTTAGATTCATAAAAAAAAAAAACTTATTAATACAAGCAATTTTTACATATATCATAAAGCATAAGCACACTATATTACATATATTACCACACACGAATACAACTATCTTATTCTGACTCGCTCGTTTCTTCTTCTTCGGTTTTGGTTCGTTTTGCCAAGTTTCTAGGGATATATGATGTTCCCCTAATACGAGCTGTCGTTTTCCACAACGGTTTAGAAAAACCTGGTGGTTTAGAGGTTCCCGGGTCATTGTTACAACTTAAGGGCTTCGGGGGTTGACAATACATATAAAGTTCATCGGGGTTGGAATTAGATTTCTCTATTTTTATGCCATTTCCCTTATTATTTTCTTTTGCCTTTTTAAAATCAGTTGGGGTAATTTCTATAACATCATCGAAATTCTCGTCGGAATCCGATTAATCGGAGAATTGGTAATCCTCCCAATATTTTACTTCCTTGGCGGAAACACCATTGACCATAATTAACCTTGGTCGATTGGTTGAGGATTTTCTTTTACTTAACCGTTTTATTATTTCCCCCACCGGTTCTATTTCCTGCTCCGGTTCCTCCTCTTTCGGTTCTGATTCTTCTTCCGGTTCTGATTCTTCTTCCGGTTCTTCTTCGGGACCTTGTGAATCAGTCCAATATATATTCGACTCTTCGTTATTATTAGGTGAGTCAATGGGATTTGTGCTAGAGGTAGACATCTATCACACAATATCAAACATGTTAAGAGATTAATATATCACATAATATATACATGTTAATAATATATAGTTTCCAACAAAAATCTTAAGCAATCATTTTTAAAGAAAACACGGTCGAAGTCCAGACTCACTAATGCATCGTAACAAACTCAATAAGACACACTATTGCAAATTTTCTGGTTCTCTAAGACCAACGCTCGGATACCAACTGAAATGTCCCGTTCTTATTGATTAAAAACGTTCCATATTAATTGATTTCGTTGCGAGGTTTTTGTAGTGACCCGAACTTTTCCATGTTTATATATATTAATTGAGATTGATATTTACATGATTAAATATTTCCAACATGTTAAGCAATCAAACTTGTTAAGACTTGATTAATTGAAATATGTTTCATATAGACAATTGACCACCCAAGTTGATCGGTGATTCACGAACGTTAAAACTTGTAAAAACTATATGATGACATATATATGGATATATATATATATATAGTTAACATGATACTATGATAAGTAAACATATCATTAAGTATATTAACAATGAACTACATATGTAAAAACAAGACTACTAACTTAATGATTTTTAAACGAGACATATATGTAACGATTATCGTTGTAAAGACATTTAATGTATATATATCATATTAAGAGATATTCATACATGATAATATCATGATAATATAATAATTTAAAATCTCATTTGATATTATAAACATTGGGTTAACAACATTTAACAAGATCGTTAACCTAAAGGTTTCAAAACAACACTTACATGTAACGACTAACGATGACATAACGACTCAGTTAAAAGGTATATACATGTAGTGTTTTAATATGTATTTATACACTTTTGAAAGACTTCAATACACTTATCAAAATACTTCTACTTAACAAAAATGCTTACAATTACATCCTCGTTCAGTTTCATCAACAATTCTACTCGTATGCACCCGTATTCGTACTCGTACAATACACAGCTTTTAGATGTATGTACTATTGGTATATACACTCTAATGATCAGCTCTTAGCAGCCCATGTGAGTCACCTAACACATGTGGGAACCATCATTTGGCAACTAGCATGAAATATCTCATAAAATTACAAAAATATGAGTAATCATTCATGACTTATTTACATGAAAACAAAATTACATATCCTTTATATCTAATCCATACACCAATGACCAAAAACACCTACAAACACTTTCATTCTTCAATTTTCTTCATCTAATTGATCTCTCTCAAGTTCTATCTTCAAGTTCTAAGTGTTCTTCATAAATTCCACAAGTTCTAGTTACATAAAATCAAGAATACTTTCAAGTTTGCTAGCTCACTTCCAATCTTGTAAGGTGATCATCCAACCTCAAGAAATCTTTATTTCTTACAGTAGGTTATCATTCTAATACAAGGTAATAATCATATTCAAACTTTGGTTCAATTTCTATAACCATAACAATCTTATTTCAAGTGATGATCTTACTTGAACATGTTTTCGTGTCATGATTCTGCTTCAAGAACTTCGAGCCATCCTAGGATCCGTTGAAGCTAGATCCATTTTTCTATTTTCCAGTAGGTTTATCCAAGGAACTTAAGGTAGTAATGATATTCATAACATCATTCGATTCATACATATAAAGCTATCTTATTCGAAGGTTTAAACTTGTAATCACGAGAACATAGTTTAGTTAATTCTAAACTTGTTCGCAAATAAAAGTTAATCCTTCTAACTTGACTTTTAAAATCAACTAAACACATGTTCTATATCTATATGATATGCTAACTTAATGATTTAAAACCTGAAAACACGAAAAACACCGTAAAACCGGATTTACGCCGTCGTAGTAACACCGCGGGCTGTTTTGGGTTAGTTAATTAAAAACTATGATAAACTTTGATTTAAAAGTTGTTATTCTGAGAAAATGATTTTTATTATGAACATGAAACTATATCCAAAAATTATGGTTAAACTCAAAGTGGAAGTATGTTTTCTAAAATGGTCATCTAGACGTCGTTCTTTGGACTGAAATGACTACCTTTACAAAAACAACTTGTAACTTATTTTCCCGACTATAAACCTATACTTTTTCTGTTTAGATTCATAAAATAGAGTTCAATATAAAACCATAGCAATTTGATTCACTCAAAACGGATTTAAAATGAAGAAGTTATGGGTAAAACAAGATTGGATAATTTTTCTCATTTTAGCTACGTGAAAATTGGTAACAAATCTATTCCAACCATAACTTAATCTACTTGTATTGTATATTATGTAATCTTGAGATACCATAGACACGTATACAATGTTTTGACCTATCATGTCGACACATCTATATATATTTCGGAACAACCATAGACACTCTATATGTGAATGTTGGAGTTAGCTATACAGGGTTGAGGTTGATTCCAAAATATATATAGTTTGAGTTGTGATCAATACTGAGATACGTATACACTGGGTCGTGGATTGATTCAAGATAATATTTATCGATTTATTTCTGTACATCTAACTGTGGACAACTAGTTGTAGGTTACTAACGAGGACAGCTGACTTAATAAACTTAAAACATCAAAATATATTAAAAGTGTTGTAAATATATTTTGAACATACTTTGATAAATATGTATATATTGTTATAGGTTCGTGAATCAACCAGTGGCCAAGTCTTACTTCCCGATGAAGTAAAAATCTGTGAAAGTGAGTTATAGTCCCACTTTTAAAATCTAATATTTTTGGGATGAGAATACATGCAGGTTTTATAAATGATTTACAAAATAGACACAAGTACGTGAAACAACATTCTATGGTTGAATTATCGAAATCGAATATGCCCCTTTTTATTAAGTCTGGTAATCTAAGAATTAGGGAACAGACACCCTAATTGACGCGAATCCTAAAGATAGATCTATTGGGCCTAACAAACCCCATCCAAAGTACCGGATGCTTTAGTACTTCGAAATTTATATCATATCCGAAGGGTGTCCCGGAATGATGGGGATATTCTTATATATGCATCTTGTTAATGTCGGTTACCAGGTGTTCACCATATGAATGATTTTTATCTCTATGTATGGGATGTGTATTGAAATATGAAATCTTGTGGTCTATTATTATGATTTGATATATATAGGTTAAACCTATAACTCACCAACATTTTTTTTGACGTTTTAAGCATGTTTATTCTCAGGTGATTATTAAGAGCTTCCGCTGTCGCATACTTAAATAAGGACGAGATTTGGAGTCCATGCTTGTATGATATTGTGTAAAAACTGCATTCAAGAAACTTATTTTGTTGTAACATATTTGTATTGTAAACCATTATGTAATGGTCGTGTGTAAACAGGATATTTTAGATTATCATTATTTGATAATCTACGTAAAGCTTTTTAAACCTTTATTGATGAAATAAAGGTTATGGTTTGTTTTAAAAATGAATGCAGTCTTTGAAAAACGTCTCATATAGAGGTCAAAACCTCGCAACGGAATCAATTAATATGGAACGTTTTTAATCAATAAGAACGGGACATTTCAGTTGGTATCCGAGCGTTGGTCTTTGTGTCTTATCGAGTTTGTTAGGATGCATTAGTGAGTCTGGACTTCGACCGTGTTTACTTGAAAAATGATTGCTTAACAAATTTTGTTGGAAACTATATATTTTTAACATGTAAATATTATGTGATATATTAATCTCTTAACGCGTTTGATATTATGTGATAGATGTCTACCTCTAGAACAAGTCCCATTGACTCACCTAATAATAATGAAGAGTCAAATGTAAATTGGAATGATTCGTGGACTGATTCACAAGTTCCCGAAGAGGAACCGGAAGAAGAGTCGGAACCGGAAGAAGAATCGGAACCGGAAGAAGAATCGGAACCGGATGAAGAAATAGAACCGGTGGGGGAAATAATAAAATGGTTAAGTAAAAGAAAATCCTCAACCAACCGTCCAAGGTTAATTATGGTCAATGGTATTTCCGCCAAGGAAGCAAAATATTGGGAGGATTACCAATTCTCCGATGAATCGGATTCTGACGAGAATTCCGATGATGTTATAGAAATTACCCCAACTGAATTTAAAAAGGCAAAAGAAAATAATAAGGGAAAGGGCATAAAAATAGAGAAATCTAATTCCAACCCCGATGAACTTTATATGTATCGTCAACCCCCGAAGTCCTTAAGTTGTAACAATGACCCGGGAACCTCTAAACCACCAGGTTTTTCTAAACCAATGTGGAAAACGATGGATCGTATTAGGGGAACATCATATATCCCTAGAAACTTGGCAAAACGAACCAAAACCGAAGAAGAAGAAACAAGCGAGTCGGAATAAGATAGTTGTATTCGTGTGGTGTAATATATGTAATATAGTGTGCTTATGCTTTATGATATATGTAAAAATTGCTTGTATTAATAAGTATTTTTTTTTATGAATCTAACTCTTGTCTATTTTACAGTATAAAAACACAAAATGGAGAGACAACCCAATATTTTAAGAGACCTACCCGGAGACATGATTGATGAAATCTTGTCTAGAGTCGGTCAGAATTCTTCGGCACAACTATTTAAGGCGAGATCAGTTTGTAAGACATTCGAAGAACGTTCCAAGAATGCCTTGGTTTATAAAAGGCTTTCGTTTGAAACATGGGGGATATCACATTGGGAAATCCATAAGTTACGATGTGTTTACTTTGACGCATATATTGCGGGGAACCCAAATGCTATTTTACGCAATGGGTTAAGAAATTATTTTGACTCAATATATCCGAATATTGGACTTCGTGATTTAGAAAAAGCGGCTAACATGCAACATAAAGAAGTATGTTATGCTTACGGATTAGTAATGTTCGCTTCTCACTAAAGTGAGAACAAGAACATCGGGCTACAACTATTAAACAAAATGTTCCCACAAGTGACGGAGTCGGTAATTGGGGTAAGAAATGAGGTTTTTAGATTGTTACGGGACTGTTGGACATTACGTAACCCTCGTCCCTTTGACGACGTTACAACACGCTGTCTTATCAACGGCCATAACAGTTATGTTCCACAAGACCAAGGATGGGAAGTAATCCTAGTAAAACCAGAATGCATGATTTGTTTCTGGACGTATGAATTACGTGTCTTTATTGCCTTTGCTGAACGACTTGTGTACTAGCTAGAATTATCTTCACAACTATCTTGTATCAAATTTATTGTGTGCTATATTTCATGCTATATGTAAAATAAGCGGTATTGTAAGTTTGTAAAATATTGTGTAAAAGTTTGAACGCGAAATATTATTATAATCAGTTTTTCATATAGAATTGTAGTAGTTGAATTGTATATTAGCTACTAAGTATGAACTTAACGGGTAGGTACTACCCGAGTTTAAACTTATAAAACGCTAATATGAAGAAAAAGCTTTTATAAATGAGTTCATATTATGCTACGAAATACTATTAACTACTCTTAATATTCTGTATGATTAACTTGTTCCATTTGACTATTTTGAAGGAAATGGCACCGACTACTCGACACACCGTGAATATGAATGAAGAGGAATTTCGTACTTTTCTAGCTTCAAACATAGCCGCAGTACAGGCTGCGCTACATACCAACAGTAACCTTGGATCTAGCAGTACAGGAAATCGTGTAGGATGCACCTACAAAGAATTCACTGCCTGCAAACCTTTGGAATTTGATGGAACCGAAGGACCGATCGGATTAAAACGGTGGACCGAGAAGGTCGAATCGGTGTTTGCCATAAGTAAGTGTACTGAAGAGGACAAAGTGAAGTACGGTACGCATACCTTCACAGGTTCTGCGTTAACATGGTGGAATACCTATCTAGAGCAAGTGGGACAAGACGATGTGTACGCACTACCGTGGTCAGCATTAAAGCACTTGATAAACGAGAAGTACCGTCCCAGAACCGAGGTCAATAAGCTCAAGACAGAACTTAGAGGGTTATGAACCCAAGGATTTGATATTACCACGTACGAAAGACGATTCACAGAATTGTGCCTATTGTGTCCGGGAGCATTCGAAGATGAGGAAGAGAAGATCGACGCATTTGTGAAAGGATTGCCGGAAAGAATTCAAGAAGATATAAGTTCACACGAACCCGCCTCCATACAACAGGCATGTAGAATGGCTCACAAACTAGTGAACCAGATTGAAGAAAGAATTAAAGAACAGACTGCTGAAGAGGCCAATGTGAAGCAAGTCAAAAGAAAGTGGGAGGAAAACAGTGATAAGAATCACCAATACAACAACAGCAATTACAACAATAATCGCAACAATTATCCCAACAATCGTAACATCAATCGCAACTACAACAAACGGCCCAACAACAACAACAACAACAACAACAACAGCAACTACAACAATCATCCCAACAACAATAATAACCGCAACAACAACAACAATCAGAAGCAGCTATGCCAAAGGTGTGAAAAGTATCACTCGGGGTTCTGCACCAAATTTTGCAACAAGTGTAAAAGAAATGGTCATAGCGCGGCGAAGTGTGAGGTCTACGGACCAGGGGTTAATAGAACGAAAGGAACAAATGGTGTCAGAACGAGTAATGGCAGAGCAAGTAGTGTCGGGGCAAGTTATGCCAATGTAGTTTGTTATAAATGTGGAAAACCGGGCCACATTATTAGAAATTGCCCGAACCAGGAGAACACGAATGGACAAGGCCGCGGAAGAGTTTTCAATATTAATGCGGCAGAGGCACAGGAAGACCCGGAGCTTGTTACGGGTACGTTTCTTATTGACAATAAATCTGCTTACGTTTTATTTGATTCGGGTGCGGATAGAAGCTATATGAGTAGAGATTTTTGTGCTAAATTAAGTTGTCCATTGACGCCTTTGGATAGTAAATTTTTACTCGAATTAGCAAATGGTAAATTAATTTCAGCAGATAATATATGTCGGAATCGAGAAATTAAACTGGTTAGCGAAACATTTAAGATAGATTTGATACCAGTAGAGTTAGGGAGTTTTGATGTGATAATCGGTATGGACTGGTTGAAAGAAGTGAAAGCAGAGATCGTCTGTTACAAAAATGCAATTCGCATTATACGAGAAAAAGGAAAACCCTTAATGGTGTACGGAGAAAAGGGCAACACGAAGCTACATCTTATTAGTAATTTGAAGGCACAAAAACTAATAAGAAAAGGTTGCTATGCTATTCTAGCACACGCCGAGAAAGTACAAACTGAAGAAAAGAGCATCAATGATGTTCCCATTGCAAAAGAATTTCCCGATGTATTTCCGAAAGAATTACCGGGATTACCCCCACATCGATCCGTTGAATTTCAAATAGATCTTGTACCAGGAGCTGCACCAATAGCTCGTGCTCCTTACAGACTCGCACCCAACGAGATGAAAGAACTGCAAAGCCAATTACAAGAACTTTTAGAGCGTGGTTTCATTCGACCAAGCACATCACCGTGGGGAGCTCCTGTTTTGTTTGTCAAGAAGAAAGATGGTACATTCAGGTTGTGTATCGACTACCGAGAGTTGAACAAACTTACCATCAAGAACCGCTACCCACTACCGAGAATCGACGACTTATTTGATCAACTACAAGGCTCGTCTGTTTATTCAAAGATTGACTTACGTTCCGGGTATCATCAAATGCGGGTGAAAGAAGATGATATTCCAAAGACTGCTTTCAGAACATGTTACGGTCATTACGAGTTTATGGTCATGCCGTTTGGTTTAACTAATGCACCAGCTGTGTTCATGGACCTTATGAACCGAGTGTGTGGACCATACCTTGACAAGTTTGTCATTGTTTTCATTGATGACATACTTATTTACTCAAAGAATGACCAAGAACACGGTGAATATTTGAGAAAGGTGTTAGAAGTATTGAGTAAGGAAGAATTGTACGCTAAGTTTTCAAAGTGTGCATTTTGGTTGGAAGAAGTTCAATTCCTACATAGTGAACAAAGAAGGTATTAAGGTGGATCCGGCAAAGATAGAAACTGTTGAAATGTGGGAAACCCCGAAAACTCCGAAACACATACGCCAGTTTTTAGGACTAGCTGGTTACTACAGAAGGTTCATCCAAGACTTTTCCGAAATAGCAAAACCCTTGACTACATTAACGTATAAAGGGAAGAAATTTAAATGGAATGATGAACAAGAGAAAGCGTTTCAGTTATTGAAGAAAAAGCTAACTACGGCACCTATATTGTCATTTCCTGAAGGGAATGATGATTTTGTGATTTATTGCGACGCATCAAAGCAAGGTCTCGGTTGTGTATTAATGCAACGAACGAAGGTGATTGCTTATGCGTCTAGACAATTGAAGATTCACGAACAAAATTATACGACGCATGATTTGGAATTAGGCGCGGTTGTTTTTGCATTAAAGACTTGGAGGCACTACTTATATGGGGTCAAAAGTATTATATATACCGACCACAAAAGTCTTCAACACATATTTAATCAGAAACAACTGAATATGAGGCAGCGTAGGTGGATTGAATTATTGAATGATTACGACTTTGAGATTCGTTACCACCCGGGGAAGGCAAATGTGGTAGCCGATGCCTTGAGCAGGAAGGACAGAGAACCCATTCGAGTAAAATCTATGAATATAATGATTCATAATAACCTTACGACTCAAATAAAGGAGGCGCAACAAGGAGTTTTAAAAGAGAGAAATTTAAAGGATGAAATACCCAAAGGATCAGAGAAGCATCTTAATATTCGGGAAGACGGAACCCGGTATAGGGCTGAAAGGATTTGGGTACCAAAATTTGGAGATATGAGAGAAATGGTACTTAGAGAAGCTCATAAAACCAGATACTCAATACATCCTGGAACGGGGAAGATGTACAAGGATCTCAAGAAACATTTTTGGTGGCCGGGTATGAAAGCCGATGTTGCTAAATACGTAGGAGAATGTTTGACGTGTTCTAAGGTCAAAGCTGAGCATCAGAAACCATTAGGTCTACTTCAACAACCCGAAATCCCGGAATGGAAATGGGAAAACATTACCATGGATTTCATCACTAAATTGCCAAGGACTGCAAGTGGTTTTGATACTATTTGGGTAATAGTTGATCGTCTCACCAAATCAGCACACTTCCTGCCAATAATAGAAGATGACAAGATGGAGAAGTTAGCACGACTGTATTTGAAGGAAGTCGTCTCCAGACATGGAATACCAATCTCTATTATCTCTGATAGGGATGGTAGATTTATTTCAAGATTCTGGCAGACATTACAGCAAGCATTAGGAACTCGTCTAGACATGAGTACTTCCTATCATCCACAAACTGATGGGCAGAGCGAAAGGACGATACAAACGCTTGAAGACATGTTACGAGCATGTGTTATTGATTTCGGAAACAGTTGGGATCGACATCTACCGCTAGCAGAATTTTCCTACAACAACAGCTACCATTCAAGCATTGAGATGGCGCCGTTTGAAGCACTTTATGGTAGAAAGTGCAGGTCTCCGATTTGTTGGAGTGAAGTGGGGGATAGACAGATTACGGGTCCGGAGATTATACAAGAAACTACCGAGAAGATCATCCAAATTCAACAACGGTTGAAAACCGCCCAAAGTCGACAAAAGAGCTACGCTGACATTAAAAGAAAAGATATAGAATTTAAAATTGGAGAGATGGTCATGCTTAAAGTTACACCTTAGAAAGGCGTTGTTCGATTTGGTAAACGAGGGAAATTAAATCCAAGGTATATTGGACCATTCAAGATTATTGATCGTGTCGGACCAGTAGCTTACCGACTTGAGTTACCTCAACAACTCGTGGCTGTACATAACACTTTCCACGTCTCGAATTTGAAGAAATGTTTTGCTAAAGAATATCTCACTATTCCGTTAGATGAAATCCAAATCAACGAAAAACTTCAATTCATCGAAGAACCCGTCGAAATAATGGATCGTGAGGTTAAAAGACTTAAGCAAAACAAGATACCAATTGTTAAGGTTCGATGGAATGCTCGTAGAGGACCCGAGTTCACCTGGGAGCGTGAAGATCAGATGAAGAAGAAATACCCGCATCTATTTCCAGAAGATTCGTCAACACCTTCAACAGCTTAAAATTTCGGGACGAAATTTATTTAACGGGTAGGTACTGTAGTGACCCGAACTTTTCCATGTTTATATATATTAATTGAGATTGATATTTACATGATTAAATATTTCCAACATGTTAAGCAATCAAACTTGTTAAGACTTGATTAATTGAAATATGTTTCATATAGACAATTGACCACCCAAGTTGATCGGTGATTCACGAACGTTAAAACTTGTAAAAACTATATGATGACATATATATGGATATATATATATATATATATATATATATATATATATATATATATATATATATATATATATATATATATATATATATATATATATATATATATATATATATATATATATATATATATATATATATATATATATATATATATATATATATATATAGTTAACATGATACTATGATAAGTAAACATATCATTAAGTATATTAACAATGAACTACATATGTAAAAAGAAGACTACTAACTTAATGATTTTTAAACGAGACATATATGTAACGATTATCGTTGTAAAGACATTTAATGTATATATATATATATCATATTAAGAGATATTCATACATGATAATATCATGATAATATAATAATTTAAAATCTCATTTGATATTATAAACATTGGGTTAACAACATTTAACAAGATCGTTAACCTAAAGGTTTCAAAACAACACTTACATGTAACGACTAACGATGACTTAACGACTCAGTTAAAAGGTATATACATGTAGTGTTTTAATATGTATTTATACACTTTTAAAAGACTTCAATACACTTATCAAAATACTTCTACTTAACAAAAATGCTTACAATTACATCCTCTTTCAGTTTCATCAACAATTCTACTCGTATGCACCAGTATTCGTACTCGTACAATACACAGCTTTTAGATGTATGTACTATTGGTATATACACTCCAATGATCAGCTCTTAGCAGCCCATGTGAGTCACCTAACACATGTGGGAACCATCATTTGGCAACTAGCATGAAATATCTCATAAAATTACAAAAATATGAGTAATCATTCATGACTTATTTACATGAAAACAAAATTACATATCCTTTATATCTAATCCATACACCAACGACCAAAAACACCTACAAACACTTTAATTCTTCAATTTTATTCATCTAATTGATCTCTCTCAAGTTCTATCTTCAAGTTCTAAGTGTTCTTCATAAATTCTACAAGTTCTAGTTACATAAAATCAAGAATACTTTCAAGTTTGCTAGCTCACTTCCAATCTTGTAAGGTAATTGATGTGGTAGCGGAGGGGTACGTGATAGTACTATATTTTACTACGAAATACGTTACAAATTACACAAGTTTTAATTATTTATTTACAAATGGGATATACCTAAACCTTGCTACAACACTATAGGCAGTGTACCTAATCGTAGAGTAGTATAGTTTTTAGTAAGTCCGGTTCGTTCCACAGGGAGCGGGCTTATTGCACACTATATTTTTAAACAACTATATTTGTACAAAATATATAAATATATATATAATAATATATAAAAGGGGGTTTACCGTTTAATGACCGGTTTGTCGATTTATATTTTAAGCGAAGCGTAAAGTAAATGATGATATTTAACTAACAATATAAAATAAATGACAATAAATAAAATGACAATAAATAAAAGTACGAGAAAAAAATGAAATAAAATATATTATGCTTATTTAAGCTTCCGTAACCATGATGTTTGACGTTTTGATTATTTATTACCCTGGGTTAATTGTCCTTTGTCCTGGATTATTTGATAAGTCCATCTGGTTTTTGTCCATAACAGTCCATCAGTCATAAATATAAAGTGCGAGTATCCTCGTCAAATTATCCTTATACCCGAAGTCAAATATTCCAACTAATTGGGGACTTAAACTGTAACAAGGTTTTAATACTTTGTTTAATAATTACATCAGGATATCAACTGCGTGTAATCCAAGGTTTTAATACTTTGTTATCAATTATGTCAAGTGTCCTTGTACATAATTTCACCCCTGTTTTAATAATTCTAGTGACTATTAATCCATTCCCGTGTCCGGTTAAATGAACGATTATTCGTACATATAAATACCCCGCCCATCGTGTCCGATCGAGTGTATATGGTTATTTATAGGGACGTCTAATTGTAAATCTTTATATTAAAATTAACAAACTATCATTTAGTTAAACAAATATAAAGCCCATTAATAGCCCATAGTCTAATTTCCACAAGTGTCGTTCTTTTGTCCAAACCCCAATTATGGTACAAAGCCCAATTACCCCGTCTTTAATATTTAGTCCAACATCATGATTACTTTGGCTCAAATAAGCATAATAATAACTTAAGTACGAGACATTAATTTAAAAAGGAGAACATAACTTACATTGAGTATTTATCGCGTAGTGTTACACGGACAGAATTTCGACTTCAAAAACCCGTAAAATAACCTTTACATAACCCGAACTAATCTAATATAAAACTACCCTATACTATATATATTATATATATATTTATTTATTTATTTATTACAGAGTATTATTATTATTATTATTATATTTTTTTTTACATGCAGAACTCGAGAGATTTTATAGCCAGAACTGAAATTCACTGCTCCGCGAGTCGCGGCCATTTTGGCCTTCCAGCTCCGCAAGTCGCGGAGGTTCCAAAACCAGCCCACAAGTTCAAGATCCAAGGCTGCCGACGGTTTTTATTTAAATATATATAATATATAAATAATTTTTATAATTATTTATATATTATATTATATTTATATACATAGTAGACTCGTAATTTTTTTTTCCGTTGCGTCGAGCGTTGAGAGTTGGTTCATGTACCGGTTCCGGATTTTCGAACGTCCTTGCGTACGCTGAGATATTTTGTACTTTGTGTTTCGTAACTTGTACTCTTGTCATTTTTAGACGTTCCTTATCAATAAATTGAACCTTTTTAATTGTATCTTGTACTTTTGAGCTTTTTGGACCTTTGCGTCTTCAATTCGTTGTTTTCGCCTTTTGTCTTCGCACTTATTTAATATAAATGAATATTACATGAAAATGGAACAATTGCAACTGAAATCTTTACATATCGGAGGGATATTGATACTAAATATATGTTCATTTGGAGCACTATCAAATATCCCCACACTTGAACGTTGCTTGTCCTCAAGCAATACAGTCTTGAAATAAAACACACTAGAATCACTTCTTTATTCTTCACACTTTGTACATCAGTGATTTTGATACGGCGGTATAAACAATGATAGTAGCATTTGTGGTTTACAGTCCCACATGACTATGAAAATGTAGATTCTTAAGGAAATTGGATCTTTATGAAAACATTTGATCTTTTGAAAATTCAATCTAGCTTTTACCCTAGATAAGTTTTCCGGAATAACCCTTCACCGGTGTTTGCAAAATATTTTTTTGTGTGGGTTGTGTGGGTTTCAGATTTGAAAATTTTAGCTCAACACTTGTGGTTTTGTGTTACCCACTTGCTAACCTTGTATTGGGAAAGCAACACGTCCAGTATACTTGCTCCGTATATTACCTTTCGGTAAACTACCGTCCAGTTGTAAAGGAAAGCGATGAACAAGAAACTGTTAAGGCAATGTCCCGTGACTTGCTTTAGATTATGGTCTATAAACGTGTCGGATGCTATTACTATCCTTTGTAGGAGCAATAGTAAAGATCATCCTATGATTTTTCGGTCTGGCACAAGGTCCTGTCTTCGACCAATATGCAACCACCGTTCTTACGGTTGACACCCGATTTGGTTCAGGTGACCTAATGAATTCCAGGTGAATTCCTAGGATTTTACGTTCAAAGGTAATAAACGCATTGAAAATGGGTTTTCATAAAACAAATCGGTTTTATTTTTGATCAAAATATTTTCTCGTTCAAGCTCGAGTTTAGATATCATTGAATTCCATGAGTTTGTAATTCTCAATCTTTAAGGTCAATCTCAAGGATTGAGTAATATCAGGCTTAAAAGCTGATTTTTGATCTTTAAGGAGATTATCCTTTCTGGGGATCTGATTCATTAGTCTTATCAAGCTAATTTGCACGGTGCCCCCCCATTGTACGAGATAAATCCTTCTCATGGTTAGGATAAATCTGACCACTTGGCGACCCTGTTTGATGCTGAGGTCCGTGGATTTCCTGCTGATTTTAGAGATGACTTTTCTAGATTTTTCGTCAACCTACAGCTGGTCTGGACGACAACTTCCTGACCTAAATCAAGAAGCGCGTGTCTTTTTCGGAAGACTTTACTTCCTTTTAATGATGGAATTGATTCATCGTGTAGATCCATCTTTCTTTCATCTTTATTACAATTTACCGGGTAAAATAGTTAATTTAGTCCAAAACAAAAGCACCTGCAATAACTTTACAGAAACATGTGATAGACAGTTTTTAATTGAATAACTTGGTATATTCTCCCCACACTTAGTTTCTTTCTTTGCCTTTTTATTCTCTTCTATTCCATTTTAAATGAATTCAAGCGTTTTAAGTTGTTTCTCAATTTATGTCCTTTTTGAGGTAACGATAATTTCGGTATTAACACCTAGTTTTCACTGTTCATAAATATGTATAAACATGATTTTGACTTCATTTAGTTGAAAATTTTTCAATTTTCACAAAATTTGGCAAATAAACCAAGTAATAAACCCGAGAGAATTTATAACCCTTCCCCACACTTAAGATCATGCAATGCCCTCATTTGCATGAAATCAGACTCTAATTATAAATTCATGAGGGTGATTAGTGTAGAAAAGTGATTAAAAATTCCCAGTTTGTACTTACAAAGCTCGTCGAATGATAGATGGCGCGCCTCATCGTTCATTCCTTTTGTTGTTTTATCACACATGTTTTTTTCAAAAACGGTTGGTTTTCTGAACTGTTTACTAATATTTGGAAAAGCGTCTTTTACCCTAACTCATCGTGTATTTTTATTAACGAGTTATGTACTAACCCGAACCCCGAATTTAACATTAAGTGGGGTTAGACTTCCCCACACTTAGCTGACGACATGTGAAGTCGGTGGAATAAGTTCCACGAATTAAAATAGTGAGCCAGTTATTTGCATCTCGG
This sequence comes from Rutidosis leptorrhynchoides, assembly GCF_046630445.1. Taxonomy (NCBI): domain Eukaryota; kingdom Viridiplantae; phylum Streptophyta; class Magnoliopsida; order Asterales; family Asteraceae; genus Rutidosis; species Rutidosis leptorrhynchoides. Next base: position 323,061,570 of record NC_092343.1, read on the forward strand.
GTGGTATATATTATATCAATAGGTTTAGAGTTTAGACTCACCCGATCGTCACTACTTAATTCTTTTTTAAGTGTAGCTTTTAGTAAATGGATATGTCTCTTTTCTGGTTCTTGGTCAAATGGATCGATATATACCGACATACATATTTCTATAGGGTGGACAATTCCTAATATTTCCTTCCGTTTATTCTCGGGATCAAAGTTTTCACCTCTATTACCCAATTGGGTGAAATCTGAGGTGTCATTATCTATTACAGCTCGTAGTTCATCTTCGGTAGATGACTCTTCTATAGAGAATATTGGGTTGGAAGGTTGTGGAATGGTGAAGTTCGGTTTGGTCTCGGGGTTAAAATTTTCAACGTTATCGTTTTCCCAAGAGTACCAATTTGTCACCCTTATTTCTTCTTCATCATTCATTGATGGATTGATGATTTTGTCGGTAGAGGCTAATGTGTCGATATGTTGTGAATTTGGTAAGACTGAATAAAAAGTATCATCGGGGTAGTTGGTGATTTCGGAGCTCTCGAATTCATCAAAATTCGATGATATGGGATTTTTTTGAACATGTCTCCTCAGATCAACAGGTGTGTAATTTGATAGAGTTTCAGCTTGCCGGTTTACAAACTCTCTCATTTGTTCATTTTGAGCATCGAGTTCTTCGAGTTTGATTTTTATAATGTTTAAAGAATTTTCGGATACGTAATTTTCCTCGTCTTCTGGTTGTTGAGTTTGGATATATTCTTGGAAATAATCCCAATTTGAATTGTGTTCTTCGTAATCGTTCCATTCAGGTTCCGTGGGTGCGTAATTTTCCATAGGAACGTAATAATAACATTCCCATGTTGAGTGATAATCTCCACAGATTTCACAACCAGTTATTGTTTCGTCGTTCGCGATCCAAGATTGACCGAATGAATTGTTATCAACACTCGTTTGAGGGTATTGATTTAATTGATTTTGGAGTTCAAAAAGAGTTTCCAAGGCCCTGTTTTCAAAATTTTCCATTTTATTGCGATGGCCAAATTTTTAGCTACAATGTGGTGCGTTCACTAATTATCCTATTAGTTATAAAAATAGAAAAACTTATATAAGTTGTCCAATTAATAGACTTTTCTGCTTTTGCCCACGTTTCGAATAGCCAAAAGATGTAGCAGGGAGCCAGGCACCTTTAAATTGGAAAAGCCACAACTCAGCCACTAACAAATCCAACTATTACTACGAAGCAGAAAAATGTCAACGTCCATTAATTTAACCGCTTAAATAATTTTTCTTTTCGTTTGAGATATTAGATAAGAAATAGAGAAAATTTCTAAGTCCTAAAAACTAGCGTGTCGAGAAATAAGAAAGGAAAAGAGTGCGCGTCGAAAAACGTCGAAAAATAAAAATAAGAAAATAGCGCGTCGTGACTTAAAAGGCACTAAAATTTTAAAATCATCGCAAAATTCTAAAGCACCTAAATCTTAGTCTAAAGAAATAGCACTTAAGGGATTTTACGGCAACGCCTAAAAATCTAGAAGTAAAAATAACTATGGCAAAAACTATGGATTAAAACTAAATACGAGCGAAAAACATACAAATATTACGCTAAAAACAAATAAAAAGGGACAAAATATAAAAATATACTAAAATCCGTAAAAAGTACAATTTTTATAAAAATATTATTTTTATATTATTTATTTAATAAAACTATTAATTTTATAATTTAATAAAACTAATTAAACTAAATAAACAAAATAATAATAAAACTAAAACTAATTAATTAATTTAGGGTTTATTAATAATAATAAATAATAATATACCGTAATAAATGCTGGTTTAGGGTTTCAGGCGCGTCAGACAGGGCGGCTCCGCGACTCGTGGAGTTTTAAGCCTGCAAACTCCGCGAGTCGTGGAGTTTGAGAAACGTTTTTTTTTTTTGTTTTTTTGTTTTTTTTTTATATTGTTTTTCTAAAAATATATTTATACAAAAATAAATTAAAAATATAGCGTTTCGCCGATTTCCCCGGCAGCGGCGCCAAAAATACTTGATGTTATGCGAGGTGTATATAAAATAGTTATTAATTTTAGCAGAAAACACTATTAAATACGATACAATTTTACACAAGATATTTATTTATTTATAGAATGGATATACTTAAACCTTGCTACAACACTTATAGGCAGTGTACCTAATCGTACAGTAGTGTAGTTTTTAGTAAGTCCGGTTCGTTCCACAGGGAAATCTTTAAACAAAGCTCAACGCTATATTAGTTTACTTTTATAAAAATACAAACATATATATAAGTAATATTATTATTATAAAGGGGGGTTTTTTACCGTTTAAGGACCGGTTTGTCGATTTTAAGACTTTAGTCGCAGTTAAAACCTAATGTAAAATATTAAATAAATAAAAGACTTAATTTAAAGCGTAAAGTAAATAACGATAATGAAATTGCGAATAATAAAAGTGCGATAAAATAAAATTGCGATAATTAAAAAGTACGATAATTAAAAGTGCGATTAAACAACAATAAATAAAAGTGCGATAATTAGAAGTGCAATTAAATATAAAATAAAGGAAATTAAATATGAAATAAAAGAATTATGCTTATTTAAACTTCCGTAATCATGATGTTTGACGTGTTGATTTTAGTTTTATGCCCATGGGTTAATTGTCCTTTGTCCTGGATTATTTAATCTGTCCGTCTGGTTTTTGTCCATAACAGTCCATCAGTCATAAATATAAAGTGCGAGTGTCCTCATCAAATTATTCTTATACCCGAAGTTAAATATTCCAACTAATTGGGGATTCGAATTGTAACAAGGTTTTAATACTTTGTTTAATGAATACACCAGGTTATCGACTGCGTGTAAACCAAGGTTTTAATACTTTGTTAACAATTACACCAATTACCCTTGAATGTAATTCACCCCTGTTTCAATGAGTCCATTAACTAATAATTCATCCCCGTGTCCGGTAAAATGAACAATAATATGTACTTATAAATATCCCGCCCACCGTGTCCGATTAAGCGTATGTGGTTATTTATAGATACATAAAATCATAACCTTTATATTAAATTAACGAGGTATCGTTAATTAAATATAAAGCTCATTAATAGCCCATAGTCTAATTTCCACAAGTGTCGTTCTTTTGTCCAAACCCCAATTATGGTCCAAAGCCCAATTACCCAATTTTAGTATTTAGCCCAACATCATGATTACTTCAATTTAAATAAGCATAATAACGGCTTAGCTACGAGACATAAATTTAAAAAGGAAGAACATAGCTTACATTGAGTATTTATCGCGTAGTGTTACATGGACAGAGTTCCGACTTTAAAACCCGAAAAATAACATTTACATAACCCAATCTAATCTAATATACCACTAATCTATATATATATATATAATATATATATATATATATATATATATATATTTGTTTATTATTATTATTATTACACACGGAGTATTATTATTATTTTTTATTATATATTTTACATGCAGAACTCGAGAGCTTTTATAGCCAGAACTGAAATTCACTGCTCCGCGAGTCGCGGCCATTTTGGCCTTCCAACTCCGCAAGTCGCGGAGGTTCCAAAACCAGCCCACAAATTCAAGATCCAAGGCTGCCGACGGTTTTTATTTAAATATATATAATATATAAATAATTTTTATAATTATTTATATATTATATTATATTTATATACATAGTAGACTCGTAATTTTTTTTTCCGTTGCGTCGAGCGTTGAGAGTTGGTTCATGTCCCGGTTCCGGATTTTCGAACGTCCTTGCGTACGCTGAGATATTTTGTACTTTGCGTTTCGTAACTTGTACTCTTGTCATTTTTAGACGTTCCTTATCAATAAATTGAACCTTTTTAATTGTATCTTGTACTTTTGAGCTTTTTGGACCTTTGCGTCTTCAATTCGTTGTTTTCGCCTTTTGTCTTCGCACTTATTTAATATAAACGAATATTACATGAAAATGGAACAATTGCAACTGAAATCTTTACATATCGGAGGGATATTGATACTAAATATATGTTCATTTGGAGCACTATCAAATAGTTATTAATTTTAGCAGAAAACACTATTAAATACGATACAATTTTACACAAGATATTTATTTATTTATAGAATGGATATACTTAAACCTTGCTACAACACTTATAGGCAGTGTACCTAATCGTACAGTAGTGTAGTTTTTAGTAAGTCCGGTTCGTTCCACAGGGAAATCTTTAAACAAAGCTCAACGCTATATTAGTTTACTTTTATAAAAATACAAACATATATATAAGTAATATTATTATTATAAAGGGGGGTTTTTTACCGTTTAAGGACCGGTTTGTCGATTTTAAGACTTTAGTCGCAGTTAAAACCTAATGTAAAATATTAAATAAATAAAAGACTTAATTTAAAGCGTAAAGTAAATAACGATAATGAAATTGCGAATAATAAAAGTGCGATAAAATAAAATTGCGATAATTAAAAAGTACGATAATTAAAAGTGCGATTAAACAACAATAAATAAAAGTGCGATAATTAGAAGTGCAATTAAATATAAAATAAAGGAAATTAAATATGAAATAAAAGAATTATGCTTATTTAAACTTCCGTAATCATGATGTTTGACGTGTTGATTTTAGTTTTATGCCCATGGGTTAATTGTCCTTTGTCCTGGATTATTTAATCTGTCCGTCTGGTTTTTGTCCATAACAGTCCATCAGTCATAAATATAAAGTGCGAGTGTCCTCATCAAATTATTCTTATACCCGAAGTTAAATATTCCAACTAATTGGGGATTCGAATTGTAACAAGGTTTTAATACTTTGTTTAATGAATACACCAGGTTATCGACTGCGTGTAAACCAAGGTTTTAATACTTTGTTAACAATTACACCAATTACCCTTGAATGTAATTCACCCCTGTTTCAATGAGTCCATTAACTAATAATTCATCCCCGTGTCCGGTAAAATGAACAATAATATGTACTTATAAATATCCCGCCCACCGTGTCCGATTAAGCGTATGTGGTTATTTATAGATACATAAAATCATAACCTTTATATTAAATTAACGAGGTATCGTTAATTAAATATAAAGCTCATTAATAGCCCATAGTCTAATTTCCACAAGTGTCGTTCTTTTGTCCAAACCCCAATTATGGTCCAAAGCCCAATTACCCAATTTTAGTATTTAGCCCAACATCATGATTACTTCAATTTAAATAAGCATAATAACGGCTTAGCTACGAGACATAAATTTAAAAAGGAAGAACATAGCTTACATTGAGTATTTATCGCGTAGTGTTACATGGACAGAGTTCCGACTTTAAAACCCGAAAAATAACATTTACATAACCCAATCTAATCTAATATACCACTAATCTATATATATATATATAATATATATATATATATATATATATATATATATATATATATATATATATATTTGTTTATTATTATTATTATTACACACGGAGTATTATTATTATTTTTTATTATATATTTTACATGCAGAACTCGAGAGCTTTTATAGCCAGAACTGAAATTCACTGCTCCGCGAGTCGCGGCCATTTTGGCCTTCCAGCTCCGCAAGTCGCGGAGGTTCCAAAACCAGCCCACAAATTCAAGATCCAAGGCTGCCGACGGTTTTTATTTAAATATATATAATATATAAATAATTTTTATAATTATTTATATATTATATTATATTTATATACATAGTAGACTCGTAATTTTTTTTTCCGTTGCGTCGAGCGTTGAGAGTTGGTTCATGTCCCGGTTCCGGATTTTCGAACGTCCTTGCGTACGCTGAGATATTTTGTACTTTGCGTTTCGTAACTTGTACTCTTGTCATTTTTAGACGTTCCTTATCAATAAATTGAACCTTTTTAATTGTATCTTGTACTTTTGAGCTTTTTGGACCTTTGCGTCTTCAATTCGTTGTTTTCGCCTTTTGTCTTCGCACTTATTTAATATAAACGAATATTACATGAAAATGGAACAATTGCAACTGAAATCTTTACATATCGGAGGGATATTGATACTAAATATATGTTCATTTGGAGCACTATCAAATATCCCCACACTTGAATGTTGCTTGTCCTCAAGCAATACAGTCTTGAAATAAAACACACTAGAATCACTTCTTTATTCTTCACACTTTGTACATCAGTGATTTTGATACGGCAGTATAAACAATGATAGTAGCATTTGTGGTTTACAGTCCCACATGACTATGAAAATTTAGATCCTTTAGGAAATTGGATCTTTATGAAAACATTTGATCTTTTGAAAATTCATTCTAGCTTTTATCCTAGACAGGTTTTCCGGAATAACCTTCACCGGTGTTTGCAAAATATTTTTGTGGGTTGGTGGGTTTCAGATTTGAAAATTTTAGCTCAAAACTTATGGTTTTGTGTCACCCACTTGCTAACCTTGTATAGGAAAGCAACACGTCCAGTTTACTTGTCCCGTATATTACCTTTCGGTAAACTACCGTCCGGTTGTAAAGGAAAGCGATGAACAAGCAACTGTTAAGGCAATGTCCCATGACATGCATTTGATTATGGTCCAAAAACGTGTCGGATGCAATACTATCCTTTGTAGGAGCAATAGTAAAGATCACCCTATAGTTTTTCGGTCTTGGCAAAAGGTCCTGTCTTCGACCAATATGCAACCACCGTTCTTACGGTTGACACCCGATTTGGTTCAGGTGACCTAATGAATTCCAGGTGAATTCCTAGGATTTTACGTTCAATGAACGCATTGAAAATGGGTTTTCAGAAAACAAATCGGTTTTATTTTTGATCAAAATATTTTCTCGTTCAAGCTCGAGTTTAGATATCATCGAATTCCATGAGTTGTAATTCTCAATCTTTAAAGTCAATCTCAAGGATTGAGTAATATCAGGCTTAAAAGCTGATTTTTAATCTTTGAGGAGATTATCCTTTCTGGGGGTCTGATTCATTAGTCTTATCAAGCTAATTTGCACGGCGCCCTCTCCATTTTACGAGACAGATCCTCTCATGGTTAGGATAAGTCCGACCACTTGGCGACCCTGTTTGATGCTGAGGTTCGTGGATTTCCTGCTGATTTTAGAGATGACTTTTCTAGATTTTTCGTCAACCTACAGCTGGTCTGGACGACAACTTCCTGACCTAAATCAAGAAGCGCGTGTCTTTTTCGGAAGACTTTACTTCCTTTTAATGATGGAATTTATTCATCGTGTAGATCCATCTTTCTTTCATCTTTATTACAATTTACCGGGTAAAATAGTTAATTTAGTCCAAAACAAAAGCACCTGCAATAACTTTACAGAAACATGTGATAGACAGTTTTTAATTGAATAACTTGGCACATTCTCCCCACACTTAGTTTCTTTCTTTGCCTTTTTATTCTCCTTTATTCCATTTTAAATGAATTCAATCATTTTAGGGTGTTTCTCAATTTATGTCCTTTCCGAGGTAACGATAATTTCGGTATTAACACCTAGTTTTCACCGTTCATAAATATATATAAACATGATTTTAAATTCATTTAGTTTAAAATTTTTCAAATTTTCATAAAATTTAGAAAATAAGCCAAGTATAAACCCGAGAGAATTTATAACCCTTCCCCACACTTGAGATCATGCAATGCCCTCATTTGCATGAAATCAGACTCTAATTATAAATTCATGAGGGTGATTAGTGTAGAAAAGTGATTGAAAATACCCAGTTTGTAATTATAAAGCTCGTCGAATGATAGATGGCGCGGCTCATCGTTGATTCCTTCTTGTTTTATCACACATATTTTTCTTCAAAAACGGTTGCTTTTCTGAACTGTTTGCTAATCTTTAAAAATGCATCTTTTACCCTAATTTATTATGCATGTTTATTAACGAGTTATGCACTAACCCGAACCACTAATTTAATGTTAAGTGGGGTTAAACTTCCCCACACTTAGCTGACGACATGTGAAGTCAGTAGAATAAGTTCCACGAATTAAAATAGTGAGCCAGTTATTCACATCTCGGGTGGTATAAAATATATTAATGGGTTTAAAGTTTAGACCCACCCGATCGTCACTACTTAATTCTTTTTTAAGTGTAGCTTTTAGTAAATGGATATGTCTCTTTTCTGGTTCTTGGTCAAATGGATCGATATATACCGACATACATATTTCTATAGGGTGGACAATTCCTAATATTTCCTTCCGTTTATTCTCGGGATCAAAGTTTTCACCTCTATTACCCAATTGGGTGAAATCTGAGGTGTCATTATCTATTACAGCTCGTAGTTCATCTTCGGTAGATGACTCTTCTATAGAGAATATTGGGTTGGAAGGTTGTGGAATGGTGAAGTTCGGTTTGGTCTCGGGGTTAAAATTTTCAACGTTATCGTTTTCCCAAGAGTACCAATTTGTCACCCTTATTTCTTCTTCATCATTCATTGATGGATTGATGATTTTGTCGGTAGAGGCTAATGTGTCGATATGTTGTGAATTTGGTAAGACTGAATAAAAAGTATCATCGGGGTAGTTGGTGATTTCGGAGCTCTCGAATTCATCAAAATTCGATGATATGGGATTTTTTTGAACATGTCTCCTCAGATCAACAGGTGTGTAATTTGATAGAGTTTCAGCTTGCCGGTTTACAAACTCTCTCATTTGTTCATTTTGAGCATCGAGTTTTTCGAGTTTGATTTTTATAATGTTTAAAGAATTTTCGGACACGTAATTTTCCTCGTCTTCTGGTTGTTGAGTTTGGATATATTCTTGGGAATAATCCCAATTTGAATTGTGTTCTTCGTAATCGTTCCATTCAGGTTCCGTGGGTGCGTAATTTTCCATAGGAACGTAATAGTAACATTCCCATGTTGAGTGATAATCTCCACAGATTTCACAACCAGTTATTGTTTCGTCGTTCGCGATCCAAGATTGACCAAATGAATTGTTATCAACACTCGTTTGAGGGTATTGATTTAATTGATTTTGGAGTTCAAAAAGAGTTTCCAAGGCCCTGTTTTCAAAATTTTCCATTTTATTGCGATGGCCAAATTTTTAGCTACAATGTGGTGCGTTCACTAATTATCCTATTAGTTATAAAAATAGAAAAACTTATATAAGTTGTCCAATTAATAGACTTTTCTGCTTTTGCCCACGTTTCGAATAGCCAAAAGATGTAGCAGGGAGCCAGGCACCTTTAAATCGGAAAAGCCACAACTCAGCCACTAACAAATCCAACTATTACTACGAAGCAGAAAAATGTCAACGTCCATTAATTTAACCGCTTAAATAATTTTTCTTTTCGTTTGAGATATTAGATAAGAAATAGAGAAAATTTCTAAGTCCTAAAAACTAGCGTGTCGAGAAATAAGAAAGGAAAAGAGTGCGCGTCGAAAAACGTCGAAAAATAAAAATAAGAAAATAGCGCGTCGTGACTTAAAAGGCACTAAAATTTTAAAATCGTCGCAAAATTCTAAAGCACCTAAATCTTAGTCTAAAGAAATAGCACTTAAGGGATTTTACGGCAACGCCTAAAAATCTAGAAGTAAAAATAACTATGGCAAAAACTATGGATTAAAACTAAATACGAGCGAAAAACATACAAATATTACGCTAAAAACAAATAAAAAGGGACAAAATATAAAAATATACTAAAATCCGTAAAAAGTACAATTTTTATAAAAATATTATTTTTATATTATTTATTTAATAAAACTATTAATTTTATAATTTAATAAAACTAATTAAACTAAATAAACAAAATAATAATAAAACTAAAACTAATTAATAAACTAATTAATTAATTTAGGGTTTATTAATAATAATAAATAATAATATACCGTAATAAATGCTGGTTTAGGGTTTTAGGCGCGTCAGACAGGGCGGCTCCGCGACTCGTGGAGTTTTAAGCCTGCAAACTCCGCGAGTCGTGGAGTTTGAGAAACGTTTTTTTTTTTTTTTTTTTATATTGTTTTTCTAAAAATATATTTATACAAAAATAAATTAAAAATATAGCGTTTCGCCGATTTCCCCGGCAGCGGCGCCAAAAACTTGATGTGGTAGCGGAGGGGTACGTGATAGTACTATATTTTACTACGAAATACGTTACAAATTACACAAGTTTTAATTATTTATTTACAAATGGGATATACCTAAACCTTGCTACAACACTATAGGCAGTGTACCTAATCGTAGAGTAGTATAGTTTTTAGTAAGTCCGGTTCGTTCCACAGGGAGCGGGCTTATTGCACACTATATTTTTAAACAACTATATTTGTACAAAATATATAAATATATATATATAATAATATATAAAAGGGGGTTTACCGTTTAATGACCGGTTTGTCGATTTATATTTTAAGCGAAGCGTAAAGTAAATGACGATATTTAACTAACAATATAAAATAAATGACAATAAATAAAATGACAATAAATAAAAGTACGAGAAAAAAATGAAATAAAATATATTATGCTTATTTAAGCTTCCGTAACCATGATGTTTGACGTTTTGATTATTTATTACCCTGGGTTAATTGTCCTTTGTCCTGGATTATTTGATAAGTCCATCTGGTTTTTGTCCATAACAGTCCATCAGTCATAAATATAAAGTGCGAGTATCCTCGTCAAATTATCCTTATACCCGAAGTCAAATATTCCAACTAATTGGGGACTTAAACTGTAACAAGGTTTTAATACTTTGTTTAATAATTACATCAGGATATCAACTGCGTGTAATCCAAGGTTTTAATACTTTGTTATCAATTATGTCAAGTGTCCTTGTACATAATTTCACCCCTGTTTTAATAATTCTAGTGACTATTAATCCATTCCCGTGTCCGGTTAAATGAACGATTATTCGTACATATAAATACCCCGCCCATCGTGTCCGATCGAGTGTATATGGTTATTTATAGGGACGTCTAATTGTAAATCTTTATATTAAAATTAACAAACTATCATTTAGTTAAACAAATATAAAGCCCATTAATAGCCCATAGTCTAATTTCCACAAGTGTCGTTCTTTTGTCCAAACCCCAATTATGGTACAAAGCCCAATTACCCCGTCTTTAATATTTAGTCCAACATCATGATTACTTTGGCTCAAATAAGCATAATAATAACTTAAGTACGAGACATTAATTTAAAAAGGAGAACATAACTTACATTGAGTATTTATTGCGTAGTGTTACACGGACAGAATTTCGACTTCAAAAACCCGTAAAATAACCTTTACATAACCCGAACTAATCTAATATAAAACTACCCTATACTATATATATTATATATATATTTATTTATTTATTTATTACAGAGTATTATTATTATTATTATTATATTTTTTTTACATGCAGAACTCGAGAGATTTTATAGCCAGAACTGAAATTCACTGCTCCGCGAGTCGCGGCCATTTTGGCCTTCCAGCTCCGCAAGTCGCGGAGGTTCCAAAACCAGCCCACAAGTTCAAGATCCAAGGCTGCCGACGGTTTTTATTTAAATATATATAATATATAAATAATTTTTATAATTATTTATATATTATATTATATTTATATACATAGTAGACTCGTAATTTTTTTTTCCGTTGCGTCGAGCGTTGAGAGTTGGTTCATGTACCGGTTCCGGATTTTCGAACGTCCTTGCGTACGCTGAGATATTTTGTACTTTGCGTTTCGTAACTTGTACTCTTGTCATTTTTAGACGTTCCTTATCAATAAATTGAACCTTTTTAATTGTATCTTGTACTTTTGAGCTTTTTGGACCTTTGCGTCTTCAATTCGTTGTTTTCGCCTTTTGTCTTCGCACTTATTTAATATAAATGAATATTACATGAAAATGGAACAATTGCAACTGAAATCTTTACATATCGGAGGGATATTGATACTAAATATATGTTCATTTGGAGCACTATCAGTAATCATCCAACCTCAAGAAATCTTTGTTTCTTACAGTAGGTTATCATTCTAATACAAGGTAATAATCATATTCAAACTTTGGTTCAATTTCTATAACTATAACAATCTTATTTCAAGTGATGATCTTACTTGAACTTGTTTTCGTGTCATGATTCTGCTTCAAGAACTTCGAGCCATCCAAGGATCCGTTGAAGCTAGATCCATTTTTCTATTTTCTAGTAGGTTTATCCAAGGAACTTAAGGTAGTAATGATATTCATAACATCATTCGATTCATACATATAAAGCTATCTTATTCGAAGGTTTAAACTTGTAATCACTAGAACATAGTTTAGTTAATTCTAAACTTGTTCGCAAATAAAAGTTAATCCTTCTAACTTGACTTTTAAAATCAACTAAACACATGTTCTATATCTATATGATATGCTAACTTAATGATTTAAAACCTAGAAACACGAAAAACACCGTAAAACCGGATTTACGCCGTCGTAGTAACACCGCGGGCTGTTTTGGGTTAGTTAATTAAAAACTATGATAAACTTTGATTTAAAAGTTGTTATTCTAACAAAATGATTTTTATTATGAACATGAAACTATATCCAAAAATTATGGTTAAACTCAAAGTGGAAGTATGTTTTCTAAAATGGTCATCTAGACGTCGTTCTTTGGACTGAAATGACTACCTTTACAAAAACAACTTGTAACTTATTTTCCCGACTATAAACCTATACTTTTTCTGTTTAGATTCATAAAATAGAGTTCAATATGAAACCATAACAATTTGATTCACTCAAAACGGATTTAAAATGAAGAAGTTATGGGTAAAACAAGATTGGATAATTTTTCTCATTTTAGCTACGTGAAAATTGGTAACAAATCTATTCCAACCATAACTTAATCAACTTGTATTGTATATTATGTAATCTTGAGATACCATAAACACGTATACAATGTTTCGACCTATCATGTCGACACATCTATATATATTTCGGAACAACCATAGACACTCTATATGTGAATGTTGGAGTTAGCTATACAGGGTTGAGGTTGATTCCAAAATATATATAGTTTGAGTTGTGATCAATACTAAGATACGTATACACTGGGTCGTGGATTGATTCAAGATAATATTTATCGATTTATTTCTGTACATCTAACTGTGGACAACTAGTTGTAGGTTACTAACGAGGACAGCTGACTTAATAAAATTAAAACATCAAAATATATTAAAAGTGTTGTAAATATATTTTTGAACATACTTTGATATATATGTATATATTGTTATAGGTTCATGAATCAACCAGTGGCCAAGTCTTACTTCCCGACGAAGTAAAAATCTGTGAAAGTGAGTTATAGTCCCACTTTTAAAATCTAATATTTTTGGGATGAGAATACATGCAGGTTTTATAAATGATTTACAAAATAGACACAAGTACGTGAAACAACATTCTATGGTTGAATTATCGAAATCGAATATGCCCCTTTTTATTAAGTCTGGTAATCTAAGAATTAGGGAACAGACACCCTAATTGACGCGAATCCTAAAGATAGATCTATTGGGCCTAACAAACCCCATCCAAAGTACCGGATGCTTTAGTACTTCGTAATTTATATCATATCCGAAGGGTGTCCCGGAATGATGGGGATATTCTTATATATGCATCTTGTTAATGTCGGTTACCAGGTGTTCACCATATGAATGATTTTTATCTCTATGTATGGGATGTGTATTGAAATATGAAATCTTGTGGTCTATTATTATGATTTGATATATATAGGTTAAACCTATAACTCACCAACATTTTTGTTGACGTTTTTAGCATGTTTATTCGCAGGTGATTATTAAGAGCTTCCGCTGTCGCATACTTAAATAAGGACGAGATTTGGAGTCCATGCTTGTATGATATTGTGTAAAAACTGCATTCAAGAAACTTATTTTGTTGTAACATATTTGTATTGTAAACCATTATGTAATGGTCGTGTGTAAACAGGATATTTTAGATTATCATTATTTGATAATCTACGTAAAGCTTTTTAAACCTTTATTGATGAAATAAAGGTTATGGTTTGTTTTAAAAATGAATGCAGTCTATGAAAAACGTCTCATATAGAGGTCAAAACCTCGCAACGGAATCAATTAATATGGAACGTTTTTAATCAATAAGAACGGGACATTTCAGTTTTGACCTCTATATGAGACATTTTTCAAAGACTGTATTCATTTTTAAAATAAACCATAACCTTTATTTCATAAATAAAGGTTTAAAAAGCTTTACGTAGATTATCAAATAATGATAATCTAAAATATCCTGTTTACACACGACCATTACATAATGGTTTACAATAAAAATATGTTACATCGAAACCAGTTTCTTGAATGCAGTTTTTACACAATATCATACAAACATGGACTCCAAATCTTGTCCTTATTTTAGTATGCAATAGCGGAAGCTCTTAGTATTCACCTGAGAATAAACATGCTTTAAACGTCAACAAAAATGTTGGTGAGTTATAGGTTTAACCTATATATATCAAATCGTAACAATAGACCACAAGATTTCATATTTCAATACACATCCCATACATAGAGATAAAAATCATTCATATGGTGAATACCTGGTAACCGACATTAACAAGATGCATATATAAGAATATCCCCATCATTCCGGGACACCCTTCGGATATGATATAAATTTCGAAGTACTAAAGCATCCGGTACTTTGGAAGAGGCTTGTTGGGCCAAATAGACCTATCTTTAGGATTCGCGTCAATTAGGGTGTCTGTTCCCTAATTCTTAGATTACCAGACTTAATAAAAAGGGGCATATTCGATTTCGATAATTCAACCATAGAATGTAGTTTCACGTACTTGTGTCTATTTTGTAAATCATTTATAAAACCTGCATGTATTCTCATCCCAAAAATATTAGATTTTAAAAGTGGGACTATAATTTTACTTCGTCGAGAAGTAAGACTTGGCCACTGGTTGATTCACGAACCTATAACAATATATACATATATATCAAAGTATGTTCAAAATATGTTTACAACACTTTTAATATATTTTGATGTTTTAAGTTTATTAAGTCAGCTGTCCTCGTTAGTAACCTACAACTAGTTGTCCACAGTTAGATGTACAGAAATAAATCGATAAATATTATCTTGAATCAATCCACGACCCAGTGTATACGTATCTCGGTATTGATCACAACTCAAACTATATATATTTTGGAATCAACCTCAACCCTGTATAGCTAACTCCAAAATTCACATATAGAGTGTCTATGGTTGTTCCGAAATATATATAGATGTGTCGAAATGATAGGTCGAAACATTGTATACGTGTCTATGGTATCTCAAGATTACATAATATACAATACAAGTTGATTAAGTTATGGTTAGAATAGATTTGTTACCAATTTTCACGTAGCTAAAATGAGAAAAATTATCCAATCTTGTTTTACCCATAACTTCTTCATTTTAAATCCGTTTTGAGTGAATCAAATTGCTATGGTTTCATATTGAACTCTATTTTATGAATCTAAACATAAAAAGTATAGTTTTATAGTCGGAAAAATAAGTTATAAGTCATTTTTGTAAAGGTAGTCATTTCAGTCGAAAGAACTACGTCTAGATGACCATTTTAGAAAACATACTTCCACTTTGAGTTTAACCATAATTTTTGGATATAGTTTCATGTTCATAATAAAAATTATTTTCCCAGAATAACAACTTTTAAATCAAAGTTTATCATAGTTTTTAATTAACTAACCCAAAACAGCCCGCGGTGTTACTACGACGGCGTAAATCCGATTTTACGGTGTTTTTCGTGTTTCCAGGTTTTAAATCATTAAGTTAGCATATCATATAGATATAGAACATGTGTTTAGTTGATTTTAAATTTCAAGTTAGAAGGATTAACTTTTATTTACGAACAAGTTTAGAATTAACTAAACTATGTTATAGTGATTACAAGTTTAAACCTTCGAATAAGATAGCTTTATATGTATGAATCGAATGATGTTATGAACATCATTACTACCTCAAGTTCCTTGGATAAACCTACTGGAAATGAAAAAAAATAGATCTAGCTTCAAAGGATCCTTGGATGGCTTGAAAGTTCTTGAAGCAGAATCATGACACGAAAACAATTTCAAGTAAGATTTCCACTCGAAATAAGATTGTTATAGTTATAGAAATTGAATTAAAGTTTGAATATGATTATTACCTTGTATTAGAAAGATAACCTACTGTAAGTAACAAAGGTTTCTTGATCTTGGATGATTACTTGGAATGGATTTAGAAAACTTGGAAGTAAACTTGCAATCTTGGAAGTATTCTTGATTTTATGAAACTAGAACTTTTGGAATTTATGAAGAACACTTAGAACTTGAAGATAGAACTTGAGAGAGATCAATTAGATGAAGAAAATTGAAGAATGAAAGTGTTTGTAGGTGTTTTTGGTCGTTGGTGTGTGGATTAAATATAAAGGATATGTAATTTTGTTTCATGTAAATAAGTCATGAATGATTACTCATATTTTTGTAATTTTATGAGATATTTCATGCTAGTTGCCAAATGATGATTCCCATATGTGTTAGGTGACTCACATGGGCTGCTAAGAGCTGATCATTGGAGTGTATATACCAATAGTACATACATCTAAAAGCTGTGTATTGTACGAGTACGAATACGGGTGCATACGAGTAGAATTGTTGATGAAACTGAAGGAGGATGTAATTGTAAGCATTTTTGTTAAGTAGAAGTATTTTGATAAGTGTCTTGAAGTCTTTCAAAAGTGTATGAATACATATTAAAACACTACATGTATATACATTTTAACTGAGTCGTTAAGTCATCGTTAGTCGTTACATGTAAATATTGTTTTGAAACCTTTAGGTTAACGATCTTGTTGAATGTTGTTAACCCATTGTTTATTATAACAAATGAGATGTTAAATTGTTATATTATCATGATATTATGATATATAATATATCTTAGTATGATATATATATACAGTTAAATGTCGTTACAACGATAATCGTTACATATATGTCTCGTTTCGAAATCATTAAGTTAGTAGTCTTATTTTTACATATGTATTTCATTGTTAATACACTTAATAATATATTTACTTATCATTTAACATAATTAACCAAGTGTATCAATATCTTAATATGATTCATATGTACCTAGTAAGACGTTGTTATAACGATAATCGTTATATATATCGTTTTCGAGTTTCTTAAATTAATAGTCTCATCTTTATGTATATAACTCATTGTTAAAATACCTAATGAGATACATACTTATAATAAAATCATGTTAACTATATATATAACCATATATATGTCATCGTATAGTTTTTACAAGTTTTAACGTTCGTGAATCACCGGTCAACTTGGGTGGTCAATTGTCTATATGAAACCTATTTCAATTAATCAAGTCTTAACAAGTTTGATTTCTTAACATGTTGGAAACACTTAATCATGTAAATAACAATTTCATTTAATATATATATAAACATGGAAAAGTTCGGGTCACTACAAATTAACCATGAGAAAATTTTGTTAAGAATCCACGCTAACAAAATCCTAGCTAACTGTTCCTAGCTAACTGTTAATTCCTTATTACATTTAATTATCGCAATTTATTTATTGCAATTTAAATTCTCGCAATTTTATTTATTGTCATTTAATTTCTGTTATTTATTTTACGCACTTTAAATATCGGGACATGAATACAAGGTTTTGACATATCATATCGACGCATCTATATATATTATTTGGAATAACCATAGACACTCTATATGTAGTAATGCGAGAGTTAGCTATACAGGGTTGAGGTTGATTCTACAATAATATATATAATTTGAGTTATGATCGAGTCTGAGACATGTACACGGGTCACGATACATATTAATTAATTCGAATATTATAAACTATATATGAATTATTGGACTGTTAACTGTGAACTATCGACTGTGGACTAATAACATTGGACAATTAAAATGAATTAAAATATTGATTTTAACATATGAAACTAAACATTTCTTCAAGTTTGCCATTTGATTTCATCATAAACCTCATTTGTATCTGGACGATTACAATCTGCGTTCAAACTTTTCATGATTCTTGAAAACTCCTCAATCTAGAGGATGAACCAATCGTATTTCATCTACGGAAGAAAAGATTGATGCATATAGTTATACACACTCAGAACCTGAGTAAATGTTTAACATGTATCTGTGCTAGCTCATTTGGCATTATTATTACCGTAAATAACAATGCAATTCTTTTTCGAATTAGCCAATTTTGTCACAGCTCCAGCAAGTCAACTTTGTCTTTTCAACCGTACTAGTCTTATTATAACCTTGATATATATGCATGCTCATTTATTGTTACTGGAGAACCTTTCATATTCTACCATGTTACCAGCAGACGTACCAGCAACCTCGTTGCTTCTTGGTTTAAATCTCTCGAATAAATCATTATATTTATTCATTGAAATCCTATCATATACTCATCCGCATCTTGTAACGAGAACTGCCATACCAATTACCGGGATCAGCAATTAGTACTTTGAAAACTCACAGCATATCTACATCAACAGTTATATGTATAACATTTATCTCTTAGAATTATGATCTTTCATTCTGAAATTCTGAAAAACACACAGTCTGCAAATTAGTGCTCTGAATTTTGAAAAGTTGAATGAAGCAACAAAAACTGTAAACGACCTCAACAGCTAAAAGTTGATGATAAAGAATTGTATGTTGGCAAGGCTCAGAAAAAGTTTGAAACTGAAAAACTGATTGAGCAAACTACGAAGGAGTCTCTGAACAAATAACAAGGACAAAACTTGTACATTAAGAATCCTGATGATTCTATTTCTGATGAAATCTTTAGCGAATATCTTGCTTCTGACTCCAAACTGTTGCGGACAAATTTTCTTCACCATCCTTCGATATTAGAAATTCCAAGATATCAACGTATCTTTCATTATAAATATCCTCCATATTTCTGAAGATATTTTCATAACTATTCTTATCTGAAATCATTAATCTCTTCGTGATATCATTGTTACATCATATAGAAACTGTTAGTTTCTATATTCTGTAAACTTTTGAACATAAAATATGAATGTTATTGAAGTAATGTTGGGAACTGATGCATGAGTTAGTATAATATAATGACACTTGATCAACGTGATTATATTACAGTAAGTCATGCTGAGTTTCTAAATGGAACATGATGATTCACAGATTATAACGTCATCATGTGTCATGTTACATAACTCTTTCATTCTGATTAACTTTTGAACATATCAAGAAAATATATTCTTGATAGTTCTATTCTCAATGATTCTGGTAATTTGACAAATCAAATTGTGCTATTACGTTCTTTCTCGTTTAGAAGATTAAGTTCATTCGAAATTCCATACTTATGAATTCTGGACCATTACTCGCTTTACTAGAGTTTGAGAAGAGAATAGGCAAAGAGCTCCAAAATATAAGAGAAAGTATAAAGCTCAATAACAACACCGAGGTTACAAACCGTGGATATTAATATGAATAGCAATATAAAGACACGGTATAATTAAGAATAGTATCACCCCAAGGTAATAGTAGAAGTAAACAGATTTTTTTGGTGGAAGATTGAAAAGAAGGATGACAGAAATGATAATTAGAAAAATATCAAGGATTAGAACGGGACTAAGCATTTTCACATTCTTTTGGATGTAAGAATTAAGAAAGAAAGTATAGGAATGGTGAGAATAATGGAACAAAAGAGCTTAATTTATAATGGAAATATCAGACAGAGTAATCGAGGCAGATCACCATATTTAATTATAGATATCTTAATTTCCTTATTCACCAAAGAATCAAATCTTTCAGATCTCATCGATTTTCTCTAAATCCCTTGAATTCCGGAAATCAACAGTGACTATGTCACCGGTTAAGTCAAATCTTCATTTACTCATTTTCACTCTGTTGTAATAGCTTCACTCGTACTCTTCGAATAATTGAATTGTTTTATCCATATTACCTCAATGATGATAAAACTCTATTTATCAACTCATATTCATCATGAAAACATTTTTATTGTTAGCCATGACCACCTCACTCAAATTTCGGGAAGAAATTTCTTTAACGGGTAGGTACTGTGACGACCCGGGAATTTCCGACCAAATTTAAACTTTATTCTTATATGATTTCGATACGATAAGCAAAGTCTGTAATGTTGAAGTCTCAAAAACCTTGAATTTTGTTTATGTAATCATTTGAACCTCGATCAAATCCCGACGATTCGAGAACAATTATTTGTAAATAAATATGTATACATAGTATATAAATATAAATAAAAGAATATATAATATTATGATTTAATAAAGAGTACTTTAATTAATTGGAATGTAATGATTAGGATAATTAAGCTACTATTAAAATAATTATATATATATATATATATATATATATATATATATATATATATATATATATATATATATATATATATATATATATATATATATATATATATATATATATATGTTATTATGAATCTATATAAGATTTCTATTAAATAAATATATAAAACATATAAATATTAACTATTCAGTAAATGGCATCACATAATATAATATTACGTAAATAATAAATGGTATTACATTAAATTACAGGTTTGAATATAATTTGTATATTAATATTAGTTTCATTAGTTTCATTATTATTATTGTTGTTAATATATTATTTACCTGATATTTAAAATATAATTAAATATGTAAGTAGTATAAATATATATATATGATCGAGATACAAAATTATTGATTGTATGAATACTATTATACATATAAAAATTAAATATTCAATGTATATATATTATGACATTATATAATTCATAATATATAATATTAATACATGTAATGGCAAAAATAAAACATAGTTGCTATATTTACTTTCATTAAAAACTTAAATATTAATATTAGTATTATATGATACATGTAATTTGTTACACTATTTATTATTATTATAAGTATTATTTATTATTATTATCAGTGTCTTTAATACTAGTATTATTATTATTAGTTATTATTAATATAATTATTAATAACAATATTATTATTAAGTTTATATTTATTAATAAATGATAATAACAGATATAAATATTCCATATCATTATCATATTTAGCTTTTGACTATGATCTTGTTATTTAGCTCCAGATACTAACAAATGCCGTTACTAGTCTCTATCTGTTTTAACATATTTCTTTTGTTCCTTTATAAATTGGAATCAGATCAGACTCAATACGTATCTGTTAAGCAATTTTTTTTATTTTGTTTCTACTTCTTTTATGATTGAACCTGTCGACGACTTCTTCTGCCATATATCAATCGAATATCTATGATTGTGTAAAACTCATTCGAATAATCATCACATTTATCTCTACTCTTGCAAATTCAGAATCCAAAAATAGAAAAGATAGAACAGAAAAGAGTCGGCTCTGTTCTTCTCACTTTTTCACCATAATTATATTTCAAACGTTATTTCAAAATGTGTAAATGTAGAGTCCTTAGGATTCTTTCACTCAAACTAACTGCAAGGTATCCAATTCCAATACTTCAAAACAAGAACGAATTCCTGAGTCAAAGTATTGGGTTTCTAAAAGTCAACCGATGTTCTATAATCAAATTCATGTCTTCCGTTGTGATTTCACTCAAATTGATGACTCCAATAGATCATATGAGTGATTTAAAACTTACTTTGTGTTGTAACATTTTTCCAAAATGATTTCAAAATAAAAATCACTATATTTTTTTTTTTTAAACCGTGACCAGTACAACAGCAAGGGTGTTCATATATTTTTAGTGGTTTTCAATTAATTTAAATCCCTATCAGTCGCCTCTGTATTAGGTTTAAATACAAAAACTTAATCAGTAATTCGTTGCTAATGTATCTTGACCTCTGATCGATTTAAATGTAGGAGAAGATGAAGAACAGCAGAAATTGGTTAAATAAAAATGGTTTATGGTTTATAACAGAAAAGTAAAAGTAGTGAGATGGTTTGGGGACGTGTAGGGTAAACGTGTGGTCACAGGTTCGAGCCTGGGTGTGGGCAGTCTTTTTTTGGAAATTTTTCTTTATGAGGTAGTTACTCTCATTTACTATTATTATTGTTGTTATTACAATGATTATTATTATTGTTATTGTTATTAGTAATATAATTATAATTATAATTATTAGTATTGTTATTATTACTAATACAAGATTTATGATAACATTTATTCTTATTGTTATTATTAAGGTTATAATTATTATCATTATCATTATATCTAAAAGTATTATAATTATCATAAGTATTGTTATAAGTATTATTGATATTATTACTACTAATATTACATATGTATTATTGTTATTATAATTATGATCATTATTATTACTATTATCATTATTATGAACATATACAATTTATCATTATAAATATTATTATTAGTATCATTTTATAAATTGATAGTATTATTATTGTTATTATCAACAAAGGTATTAGTAATAAAATCATTACTGACGTTATCATTTATTATTAGTATTATGACCATTGACACAACTATGAATAATAATATTATTATTATGATCATTAACTTATCATTTTAGTGCTATTATTAACGTAAGTATTTTTTTACAATATCGTTATTATTATTAGTAAATCATAATTTTCAAAACTATCATTTTTGTTACAGATAATATTTTGACCTAACATATATATTATATATTATAATTGTACTAATAGTTTATATACCTATATATAAAACATATTAACATTATTTATATAAATACTTATATATATAACAAACCAATGAATTTTAGATATAATACTAACCATATAAATATATATATAGATATATTAATATAATTAAATATATAGATATTAATCATTTTAAATATATATACAACATAAATATATAACTATATATGTAATAATCATTTACAAATATATATATATATATATATATATATATATATATATATATATATATATATATATACAAATTAAACAGATAATATATAAAGAGATAGTATATGAAATTGTTCGAGTACGGTTATATGTATTAATGAAAATACAAATGATATAGGTTCGTGAATCCGAGGCCAACCCTACATTGTTCAATAAAGTCATATGTATTTTTACATTAGGTGAGTTCATTTGATTCCCTTTTACTCTTTACATTTTTAGGACCGAGAATACATGCGCTACTTTTACAACTGCTTTATTAAATGCTTTTGAAACACATTTTGAACTACGAATACATGAAATGCTTTTATAAATGTTTGACGAGATAGACACAAGCAAAACATTAATGATTCCTCGAATGAATTATGTGGACGTGATAATTGCCACCATTGAATTATGTGGACGTGATAATTGTCATAATTTATATGAATATTTTTCTCCAGATTATTATTGCTTGGTAACCTAAGAATTAGGGAACATCACTAATTTTGAGAATTAGTGCACGCCTAATTGACGCGAATCCTAAAGGTAGCTACCGGGTTTAACACCCTCACCCAGAATGTTCACTAGACGGAAGAGCTAGTGGGCGTGGTGTTTAGTACTTCGAAGTTTATATGATTATTATACAGACGAGATGTTCTATTTTGGGGATATTATTATGCACATTATATGTTATGGTCGGTTACCAAGCCAAGCTATGAAAGCAATGAAAGGTGAATGTTATGTATCGAGAGAATGATTTTATACACATGTTATGTGTATGTTATTTTTGTGCACAAGATATGTGTACGGTTACTAAGATTTATAAAAGATGATTTCGTACGCGAGAAAGGTGTACTGTATTTAAAAGATATCGCATGTACATTACAGGTGGGTATAGGATTCGGGACCATTTGTACCATGCAGGATTTAAATCTTGTGGTATATCAAAATGATGAATTTTATTGTTTTATAATAAACCTATGAACTCACCAACCTTTTGGTTGTCACTTGAAAGCATGTTTATTCTCAGGTATGAAAGAAATCTTCCGCTGTGCATTTGCTCATTCTAGAGATATTACTTGGAGTCATTCATGACATATTTCAAAAGACGTTGCATTCGAGTCGTCGAGTTCTTCAAGATTATTATTAAGTCAATTATAGTCGGATATATTATGAAATGGTATGCATGCCGTCAACTTTCGATGTAATGAAAGTTTGTCTTTTAAAAACCAATGCAATGTTTATAAAATGTATCATATAGAGGTCAAGTACCTCGCGATGTAATCAACTGTTGTGAATCGTTTATAATCAATATGGACTTCGTCCGGATGGATTAGGACGTGTCTCTACAATCATACAAGCATGGACTCCAAATCCTGTCCTTATTTTAGTATGCAACAGCGGAAGCTCTTAATAATCACCTGAGAATAAACATGCTTAAAACGTTAACAAAAATGTTGGTGAGTTATAGGTTTAACCTATATATTATCAAATCATAATAATAGACCACAAGATTTCATATTTCAATATACATCCCATACATAGAGATAAAAATCATTCATATGGTGAACACCTGGAAACCGACATTAACAAGATGCATATAAGAATATCCCCTATCATTCCGGGAAATACTTCGGACATGATAAAAAAGAATTCGAAGTACTAAAGCATCCGGTACTTTGGATGGGGTTCGTTAGGCCCAATAGATCTATCTTTAGGATTCGCGTCAATTAGTAGATCGGTTTACTAATTCTTAGGCTACCAAACAAAAGGGGCATATTCGGCTTCGATCATTCACCCATATAATGTAGTTTCATTTACTTGTGTCTATTTCGTAAAATATTTATAAAACTGCATGTATTCTCATCCCAAAATATTACATTTTAAAAGTGGGACTATAACTCACTTTCACAGATTTTTACTTCGTCGGGAGTAAGACTTGGCCACTGGTCGATTCACGAACCTATAACAAAGTATGTTCAAAATATATTTACAACATCTTTAATACATTTTTTATGTTTTAAGTTTATTAAGTCAGCTGTCCTCGTTAGTAACCTACAACTAGTTGTCCATAGTTAAATGTACAGAAATAAATTGATATATATTATCTTGAATCAATCCACGACCCAGTGTATACACGTCTCAGGCTAGATCACAACTCAAAGTATATATATATTTGGAATCAACCTCAACCCTGTATAGCTAACTCAAACATTACTGCATATAGAGTGTCTATGGTTGTTCCAAATAATATATATACATGGGTCGATATGATATGTCAAAACATTTGCATACGTGTCTATGGTATCCCAAGATTACATAATATATTATAATACATGTATAATACAATATAAGTTAGCTAGGATATGATTTGTATAGAATTGTTACAATATTTTCCGTAGCTACAACAATAAAAAAAATATCCAATCTTGTTTTACCCATAACTTCTTCGTTTTGAATCCGTTTTGAGTGAATCAAATTGCTATGGTTTCATATTGAACTATATTTTATGAATCTAAACATAAAATTATAGGTTTATAGTCGGAAATATAAGTTACGAGTCATTTTTGTAAGAGGTAGTCATTTCAGTTGAAAGAACGACGTCTTGATGACCATTTTGAAAAACATACTTCCACTTTGAGTTTAACCATGATTTTTGGATATAGTTTCATGTTCATAAAAAAAAAATTTTTCCCAGAAGAACAACTTTTAAATCAAAGTTTAACATAGTTTTTAATTATCAAACCCAAAACAGCCCGCGGTGTTACTACGACGGCGTATGTCCGGTTTTACGGTGTTTTTCGTGTTTCCAGGTTTTAAATCATTAAGTTAGCATATCATATAGATATAGAACATGTGTTTAGTTGATTTTAAAAGTTAAGTTAGAAGGATTAACTTTTGTTTGCGAACAAGTTTAGAATTAACTAAACTATGTTCTAGTGATTTCAAGTTTAAACCTTCGAATAAGGTAGTTTTATTTATATGAATTGAATGATGTTATGAACATCATTACTACCTCAGGTTTTGTGGATAAACCTACTGGAAATGAGAAAAATAGATCTAGCTTCAAAGGATCCTTGGATGGCTTGAAAGTTCTTGAAGCAGAATAATGACACGAAATAAGATTGTTATAGTTATAGAAATTGAATCAAAGATTGAGTATTACTATTACCTTGTATTAGAAATATATCTTACTGTAAATAAGAAAGATTTCTTGAGGTTGGATGATCACTTTACAAGATTGGAAGTAAGCTAGCAAACTTGGAAGTATTCTTGATTTTATGAAACAAGAACTTATAGAATTTATGAAGAACACTTAGAACTTGAAGATAGAACTTGAGAGAGATTAATTAGATGAAGAAAATTGAAGAATGAAAGTGTTTGTAGGTGTTTTTGGTCGTTGGTATATGGATTAGATATAAAGGATGTGTAATTTTGTTTACATGTAAATAAGTCATGAATGATTACTAATATTTTTGTAATTTTATGAGATATTTCATGCTAGTTGCCAAATGATGGTTCCCACATGTTTTAGGTGACTCACATGGGCTACTAAGAGCTGATCATTGGAGTGTATATACCAATAGTACATACATCTAAAAGTTGTGTATTGTACAAGTACGAATACGGGTGCATACGAGTAGAATTGTTGATGAAACTGAACGAGGATGTAATTGTAAGCATTTTTGTTAAGTAGAAGTATTTTGATAAGTGTCTTGAAGTCTTTCAAAAGTTTATGAATACATATTAAAACACTACATGTATATACATTTTAACTGAGTCGTTAAGTCATCGTTAGTCGTTACATGTAAATGTTGTTTTGAAACCTTTAGGTTAACGATCTTGTTAAATGTTGTTAACCCATTGTTTATTATATCTAAAGAGATGTTAAATTATTAAATTATCATGATATTATGATATATTAATATATCTTAGTATGATATATATACAGTTAAATGTTGTTACAACGATAATCGTTACATATATGTCTCGTTTCGAAATCATTAAGTTAGTAGTCTTGTTTTTACATATGTAGTTCATTGTTAATACACTTAATGACATGTTTACTTATCATTTATCATGATTAAACAAAGTGTATCAATATCTTAATATGATTCATATGTATTTAGTAAGACGTTGTTATAACGATAATCGTTATATATATCGTTTCGAGTTTCTTAATTCAATAAACTCAATTTTATGTATATAACTCATTGTTAAAATACCTAATGAGATACTTACTTATCATAATATCATGTTAACTATATATATAATCATATATATGTCATCATATAGTTTTTACAAGTTTTAACTTTCGTGAATCACCGGTCAACTTGGGTGGTCAATTGTCTATATGAAACCTATTTCAATTAATCAAGTCTTAAAAAGTTTAATTGCTTAACATGTTGGAAACACTTAATCATGTAAATAACAATTTCATTTAATATATATAAACATGGAAAAGTTCGGGTCACTACATGTGCGACCCACGGTCGAGTTTGTATGTGAGAGACCATCGACCGAGTGACTAGACAATCGGCCGAGTGAGTGTGGACAGTCGGCCGACTGTCTCTGACAGTCGACTGAGTGTCTTTGGCAGTGAAATATTTTACCAAGTGTTGAGTTTTAGCTGTTGTGCTGCCCATTTATATTTTGATGTTCAAGATGTAAATTTTGAAAGTGTACAAGTGTTAAGAAAAAAATTTTAGCGGACGCTTTTTGATACAAAAGTTTATATACTGTGTTATTTGATGTTAATAGACAGTAACTAACTTGATTTTCCTTATGTTCAGGTGATAAGGATAAAGAAGCCGCTCAGTAGTAGATTATCTGAGCTGGTTGCTGGTAATTGGTGAGTGTTACTAACTGGAGAACATAGTATAGAGTAGCATGTTAAATTATGATTTCCATCCTTGTTAGCTATACTTACTGATACAGTTAGTTAGTACTTTATGATGACTGCATGTTAGTTGATGCTTGTCTGCTGGAGCCCAGTGCGTCCCTATTGTGTGATGGCTTCGGTAGGAGAGATCAACCTGCGGGTTGGTTTCCTCATGTGGTGGCCTAGACAATCGTGGTGTATATATATGTGAATGACGCGTTCGTCGCGTGTGGATTATGTATATACATACGGTGGTGGAGGAACTTCTGGTAGGCCCCAGTCCGATCAGCTGGTGGTTAATGGTTTGGCCGAGCTGCTAGAGTCTCTGTAGACGACACTTGGATGATGTTTGTGTGTTAGATTTTGTGACATGATTAGTATGATAGTTCCTGTATACTATTGTCTGTAGTTAGTTGTACTCACTTAGCTTTGTGCTAATTCCCCTCCATCTCCTCCCTGCAGGTTGTAGCTTTGTAGATATTGCTTTTGGGAGAAGACGGGCATAACAATGTTATGTTTAACAGTGTTTAACTCTGATGAAGTCTTTTATCATATGAATTGTATTCTTTTGTAAACCGAATGTAATTACATCTTTTCTGTTTAAAACATGTATTTTGATATGTGATCACGTGACACTATTAAGGTGTATTTGGTAATTAATAAATAAATGCTCCCGCCACGTATAAAAAAAATAGCGGTGTCACAAGTTGGTATCAGAGCTTAGTTTGGCAGCATGTGCATTGTGATCTAAATGTCATGTTCCCAAACTTAGTATAGTCATGTCAAACATAACATGCTGGGGATGGATTAAGTGAGTAGTAGGACATGTTATATGTTAGTTGTTAGTACTAACAGAGTTTATACTAAGTTTTAGTGTGAGTGTTGTGGTACTACAGTAATGGCAGATAATGAAGCAAATGCTACTGGCCCTACTGTCCCTGGAACTCGTACATTCAGAGCCCCTGACGAAGATGGGCATGTGTCATCAGAGGAAGAAACCTCTCAAGAAGTAATAAATCTTCAAAGTTTATTATTAGAAGCTTAGGAGAAAATTAAGGAATTAGAACAAGAACGGGCGCAATGGCACCCTAATACCACTGCGTTGAACACAACTTTTCCTTCAAACCTTTATAATTAAGTTGGTTGTAGTTCTCAGTCACAGTTTCCTCAAACCACCTATCAAAACCTCCAAATGCCATTCCCGTTTAACCAGGCATTTCCAAATCAAATGATATACCCTTTTCAAGTTCCTGAGACGAGAAAGAAGTGTACCTATAAACAGTTTATGGACTGCAAACCTCCTGAGTACAGCGGTCACACAAACCCTACGATGACCCTCAATTGGCTAAGAGAAGTGGAGAGGGCGTTAGAAGCATGTTTTTGTGAGCCAGAATCCATGGTGTTGTTTGCTAGTAGGCTTCTCAAAGGTGAAGCAATGGAATGGTGGGACTCTATCGCTGCCTATTTACCTAAAGAACAGATCAGTCAAATAACCTAGGAACAGCTTGCTGCTAAGGTTCGTGAGCAGTATTGTTCTGAGTATGAGATGGAGAGATTGAAAACTGAGTTTCTGAGTATGAAAATGATAGGAAGTATGACGATTAACGAGGTTTTCAGAGACTTCATATCTAAGCTAAGGTTCGTTCAATAGTGGGTACCGACTGAGAAGGATAAAATTCAGCATTTCATGCGGGTGATTACGCCGGAGTACAGAACCGTTGCGAGATTTGCAACAACCTTGGCGCAGGCTCATGAGATGGCTAAAGTTACAGAAGGTGATATAATGGCAGCGAAAAGAGAAAGGTCAAAAGGTGGATATTTTGGGGGGAAATCAGAAAGTCAAACTGGTGGTCAGTCTACTCAATGGTCAAGTAAGCAAGCAGGTTTTCGTGGTAAGAAGTCAGGTGGGTTTAAACAGAAAAGTAAGTTCGGTATGAGTGGATCAGGTTCTAGTTAGTCTGGTTGGTGTAATGTTTGTAAGTCGACTCATGCCGGTCCATGTTCTCTAATGACCCGAAGATGTTTGAGATGTGGAGTATTAGGTCATGAAATAACAACTTGTTCCTTTAAGTTCGATGTGTGCTGGACTTGTCATCAGGTAGGTCATAGATTAGCGAATTGTCCATCTACGTCGAGAACCGGTTCTGAGGCAGGGTCAGGGGCGAGGTCAGCAACTTCTGGGGGATCTACTGCTTCTACTGCCGAGCAGAAGAGAAAGAATCCTCCAACAGTAGAAGTAAGGGCGTTTCAGATGACGGTAGACGCTGCAACCGCTACTGATGATGTCATTATTGTATGTTCTTGGTTAATTCCTTGCCAGCTCGTGTGTTGTTTGATTCAGGAGCGAATTGTTCTTTTATGTCCTTAGGCTTCTGTGATAAGTTGAAGTTGCCTATTAGGATGTTAGATGCGCCTTTGGGAATATAAGTAGCTGATGGTAAAATGGTTTCATGCACATCATCTGTGTCTGGAGTTACCATCGAGATCGACGGCCATTCCTTCCCTTTAACCTGTTTCTTGATGACTATACCTAGCTTTGATGTAGTCGTAGGCATGAATTAGTTAAGAGCTAATAGGGCTAATATTAAGTGTGATAAGAATATGATTTCTTTCCGTTTGGCCGATGGATCCCGAGTGATAGCTAAGGGAGAGCGCAGTGGATTTAACTTCCTTATGGTTTCCCTAATGAAAGCTCAGAAGGCGATATCGAAAGGATGTGATTCGTTCTTAGCTTACGTGATTGATGTTAAGAAAGAAAAGAAGCAGGTGATCGATATCCCCATTGTGTCAGAATTTCCAGAAGTGTTTCCATATGATTTACCAGGGTTACCTCCAGTACGTGAAGTAGAGTATAAAATTGATTTGGTTCCAGGTGCTACACTAGTTGCAAAAGCTCCTTACAGATTAGCTCCATCAGAAATCTGAGAGATGATGTCTCAGATTCAGGAACTGTTAGATAAGGGGTTTATTCGACCAAGTTCTTTACCGTGGGGTGCTCCTGTTTTTTTTGTGAAAAAGAAAGATGGGTCGCTTCGTATGTGCATAGATTATCGTGATTTAAACAAGAGAACCATAAAGAATAAGTATCCGATACCGAGAATATATGACTTATTTGATCAGTTACAGGGTGTTTCCTACTTTTCAAAGATTGATTTACGTTCATGGTATCATCAGGTACGTGTTACAGAGACTGACATACTAAAAACAGCGTTTAGAACAAGATATGGTCATTATGAATTTTTAGTTATGCCATTCGGGTTAACAAACACGCCAGCAGTGTTTATGGATTTAATTAACAGGGTGTGTCGACAGTATCTCGACAAGTTTGTGATTGTCTTCATAGATGATATCTTGATATATTCAAAAACCGAAAAGGATCATACTACGCATTTAAGGTGGGTGTTAGAGCTTCTGAAACGGGAACAGTTGCATGCTAAGTTCTCCAAATGTGAATTCTGGCTGTGGGAAGTACAGTTTCTGGGTCATGTGATTTGTGAACAGGGTATCAAAGTAGATCAGTCTAAGATAGAAGCTGTGATGAATTGGAACTCGCCAAAAACACCGACAGAAATTAAGAGTTTTCTGGGTTTAGCAGGTTATTACTGAAGATTTATTAAAGACTTTTCTAAAATAGCAGGTCTGTTGAATAAGTTAACCAGAAAAGATGTAGCCTTTCGATGGACTGATGAACAAGAAAAGGCTTTTCAGACTCTCAAACAGTTGTTATGTCAAGCGCCGGTTTTAGCTTTACCAGAGGGAACAGAAGATTTTGTAGTCTACTGCGATGCGTCACACGCAGGTCTGAGATGTGTTTTGATGCAAATAAATAAAGTCATAGCGTATGCTTCACGACAGTTGAAGAATCATGAATGAAACTACCCTACGCATGATTTAGAGTTAACTGCAATTGTGTTTGCTTTGAAGCTTTGGAGACATTATTTGTATGGTACACATTGTGAAATTTGTACAGATTATAAGAGTCTTCAGTACATCTTTTCACAGAAAGAATTAAATATGCGTCAACGTCGATGTCAAGAGCTGATTAAAGACTATGATTGTGAGATTAAATACCATCCTGGTAAAGCAAATGTGGTCGCAGATGCTCTGAGTCGTAAGAAAACAGCTAAAAATGTCAGATGTATGAAAATTGAGATAGTTTCAGACTTGATCGATCGTTTGAAAACCGTTCAGTTAGTAGCATTGAATGATGGAAACCTAAAGACTAAAAAAATGACCAAAAGAAAATTT
Organism: Rutidosis leptorrhynchoides; assembly: GCF_046630445.1. Classification (NCBI taxonomy): domain Eukaryota; kingdom Viridiplantae; phylum Streptophyta; class Magnoliopsida; order Asterales; family Asteraceae; genus Rutidosis; species Rutidosis leptorrhynchoides. The sequence continues at coordinate 323,093,580 of NC_092343.1, forward strand.
GACCTATACAACGATTCTAGGGGATTAAAGACCTATATAGACCGAATTTGGGTGCCTATGCTTGGAGAATTGAGGGATTTAATCCTTACAGAAGCGCATAAATCAAGATTGATAGTGCACCCAGGTAGTACTAAGATGTATAGAGATTTGAAAAATTTGTATTGGTGGCCTACAATGAAGACAAATGTTGCAGGTTTCGTTGAGAAATGTCATATTTGTGCGCAAGTTAAAGCAGAACATCAGAAACCGTATGGATCTCTACGACAGTTAGAAATTCCTCAGTGGAAATGGGATCATATAATGATGGATTTTGTAACCAAGTTACCCCGAACCCAGAAGGGACATGACATGATCTGGGTGATAGTGGATCATTTAACCAAGAGTGCACGCTTTTTAGCTACTCGTGAAACAACTTCTTTGAGTGATTTGGCAGAGTTGTACTTAAAAGAAATCGTTAGTCGACATGGTGTACCGTTGTCAATAGTTTCCGACAGGGATACTAGATTTGTATCTAACTTCTGGAACAGTTTGCAGCAGAATCTGGGTACGCGTGTGAATCTAAGTACAGCTTATCACCCACAGACAGACGGTCAGAGTGAACGAACGATTAAAACATTAGAAGACATTTTGAGAGCGTGTGTCTTAGAATATGGTGGTTCGTGGGATTCGCATCTTCCATTAATAGAGTTTTCTTACAACAATTCGTATCATTCGAATATCGGTATGCCACCGTATGAAATGTTGTATGGTCACAAGTGTAGAACTCCGACGTGTTGGTTAGAAGCAGGTGAGAAACAATTTGCAAGTCCCAAAATTGTTCAGATAACCGCAGAAAAGGTTGAAATTGCACGAGAGAAGTTAAAATGGCTAGAGACCGACAAAAGATGTATGCTGATCCACGCAGACATCCAGTAACATTTAATGTAGGTGATCGTGTTTATCTAAAAGTTTCACCGTGGAAAGGGGTGATCAGATTTGGTAAACTTGGTAAATTAGCACCGAGGTTTATTGGACCATTTCCAATCAAAGAAATTTTGAATGATCAAACTGTTATTTTAGATCTTCCTTCAGAGTTAGCATGAATTTACAACACATTCAATGTGTGTTATCTGAGAAAGTGTAAAGTAGATGTTGAAAGTCAAATTCTTCCGTTGAAAGATTTAAAAGTCGATTTGACTAAGAAACTAGTAGAAGAGCCGATTAGAATTGTTGACAAGAAAGTTACTAAGTTAAGAAAGAAGCAGATTCCAATGGTATTAGTAAAATGGCGGGACAGTTTAGGTTCTAACTTGACGTGGGAAACCGAGGAGTTAATAAGGGCGCGCTATACCCAGTTGTTTGACTTTGACCAGATTCCGAGGACGGAATCTTTTTAAGGGGGTAGATTTGTAACATCCTCAACCGGGCCTAGCTGTAAGATTACTAAATTGCCCTTAATTTAGTATTGTGTTATTATATGCTTTTATTTTTATTTAATATTTATTATTATTTAATGATGTGATTAGGACCAGTTTGTGACAAGGGTCGCAGAACGAGTTTGTTTATTTAATTTGGACTTTGTTTGGGTTGCCAAATGATGTACGAAAGATATCAGATAACTGATAAATACCCGTGTGTTACACAGTGTGGGAATTAAACACAAATATGTTGAATAGTGCTGGCCATTTCTCTCACTTTCGAGATTTTTCTTCTCAAACACTCCGTACTCTCATCCTCACCTACATCAAAACCCTAATCTTTAATTCTTGTTCTTGAGCTCAAATCTTTTACATTATCTTGTTCCTTGTAATTTACTGATTCTATCAAGGTAAGAGTCATAGCATTTCATGTTGTAATCTTTGAGAAATTTGAGTTTTTGTGTAAGTTTTTACAAAGTGTGTAATTTGAGTCAAAATAGTTAGAATTGATGTTGTTTGGGTCCAAATCTTGTGGGTTTATGTTTCTACATGTTTAGTGTCTTTGATTTGGTCAGTTTTGAGGTCATAATCGAGCTCTAGAGCAAGAATTGGTCGATTTTGGGTGATTCCCATCACTTTGTTCTTCAGCTTCTGCAGATAAACACAGTCGGCCGAGTGTCTCCTGACAATCGACCGACCGACTCGACCATCGACCGAGTGTGTGCGACCCACGGCCGAGTTTGTCTGTGAGAGACCATCGACCGAGTGACTAGACAATCGGCCGAGTGAGTGTGGACAGTCAGACGACTGTCTCTGAAAGTCAACCGAGTGTTTTTGGCAGTGAAATATTTTACCAAGTGTTGAAATTTAGCCGTTGTGCTGCCCGTTTGTATTTTGATGTTCAGAATGTAAATTTTGAAAGTGCATATTGAAAGTGCATTTTGAAAGTGGTAAGCAAAAATTTTTAGCGGACGCTTTTTGATACAAAAATTTATATACTGTGTTATTTGATGTTAATGGACAGTAACTAACTTGATTTGCCTTATGTTCAGGTGATAAGGATAAAGAAGCTGCTCAGTAGTAGATTATCTGAGCTGGTTGCTGGTAATAGGTGAGTGGAACTGATAATGCTATAAGCGAACATATATTTCATAGCATTATCCCTCAAGAAAGACAAACTTTTAGTTGCAATTGTTCTATTTACAAGTGATATTCGTTTAAATAATAAAAGGTGAAGACAAAAGACAGATTCGACGATTTGAAGACGCAAACAACCAAAAAGCTATAAAGTACAAAGTACAATCAAAGTGGTTCAAATTATTGATGAGAAACGTCTAAAAATTACAAGAGTAAAGCCGTGAAACACAAAGTACAAGATATTAAATAGTACGAAAAGGTGTTCGAAAATCTGGAACCGGGACCAGAGTCAACTCTCAACGCAACGGACTAAAAATTACAAGTCAACTATGCACATGAATATAATATAATATATAATTAATTCTTATAATTATATATATATTATAATATATATTAAAAACGTCGGCAAACTAGAAAACAAGAACATGTGAGCTGATCCAGCTGGCCATGCGATCGCATGGCCAGGATGCCCATATTTCATGCGATCGCATAAGCCTAAAAGGCTGACCACATCTATAAATTTCGTAGTTTTTGGTCGAATGTTTTACACCTTTTTCTCTCTATCTCTCTACGATATATATATATATATATATATATATATATATATATATATATATATATATATATATATATATATATATATATAATTTTAATTTTAATTTAAGATTAATAATAATAAGGGTATGTTAGCGAATGTTGTAAGTGTGTAAGTCGAAATTCTGTCCGTGTAATGCTACGCTATTATTAATCATTGTAAGTTATGTTCAACCTTTTTAAATTAATGTCTCGTAGCTAAGTTATTATTATACTTATTTAAGCCGAAGTAATCGTGATGTTGGGCTAAAATATTAAGACGGGGTAATTGGGCTTTGTACCATAATTGGGGTTTGAACAAAAGAACGACACTTGTGGAAATTAGACTATGGGCTATTAATGATCTTTATATTTGTTTAATTGATTGATATTTCGTTAATTTAATATAAAAATTACAATTGAACGTACCTATAAATAATCACATACACTCGATCGAACACGATGGGCGGGATATTTATAAGTACTAATAATCGTTCATTTAACCGGACACGGGAAAGGATTAATAGTTAATGGACTTATTAAAACAAGGGTGAATTACATACAAGGAAAATTGGTGTAATTATAGTTTAAGTCCCCAATTAGTTGGAATATTTGACTTCGGATATCAAAATAATTTGACGAGGACACTCACACTTTATATTTATGACTGATGGACTGCTATGGACAAAAACCAGATGGACATATTGAATAATCCAGGACAAAGAACAATTAACCCATGGTAATAAACTAAAATCAACACGTCAAACATCATGATTACGGAAGTTTAAATAAGCATAATTCCTTTATTTCATATTTCATCACACTTTTATTTACTGTCATTTTATTTAATTGCACTTTTAATTATCGTACTTTTTAATTATCGCAATTTTATTTATTGTCATTTTATTTATCGCATTTTAATTTATCGTACTTTAATTATTGTCATTTACTTTACGCTTTAAATTAAGTTATATTTATTTTTAATATTTTACATTAGGTTTTAACTTTGACTAAAGTTTTAAAATCGACAAACCGGTCATTAAACGGTAAAAACCCCCTTTTTTAATAATAATACTACTTATATATATTTATATTTATATACAAATATAGTTTTAAAAATATAGCGTTAAACTTGGCTAGATACCTGTGGAACGAACCGAACTTACTAAAAACTACACTACTGTACGATTAGGTACACTGCCTATAAGTGTTGTAGCAAGGTTTAGGTATATCCACTCTATAAATAAATAAATAACTTGTGTAAAATTGTATCGTATTTAATAGTTTTTCCTAATAAAAAAATAACTATTTCGTATACACCTCTACGCATATCAAGTATTTTTGGCGCCGCTGCCGGGGACAGTTAAACACCGAAAGCGCAACGCTATATAAAAAAAAATTTAAGTTTTAATTAAATTTTTTTTTAAAAATACGTTTTAAATATAAAAAAATACAAAAATATATATAAAAAATATATAGATTTTTAAGAGTTTGTTAAATATATATAAAATTATAAAGTTTCTTTATTTTTATTTTAGTTTTTAAAATATAAGTTTTTATTTATATAAATATTTTATAAAAACAAAAAATTAAATATAAAGTAAAAAAAGTAAAAAAAATATATATATATATATATACACTGAACCTGTTGATTTTTGGCATGCATTTCAGCTTGAACCTGCATACATGCAATCGCATGGAATTACCACACTCAGCTCATGCAATCGCATGAACTGATGGGACAGGCCTGAATCCTCAGCCATCTAATTAGGGTTACGATTTTATTATTATTATTATTATTAATTAATTAAGTTTAAAAGTATTTTTAAGTATTATTGTTTAACCCTAACTAGGGTTTAGTTATTTTATTATTTAGTTTTATTATTTTGTATTTTTAAGTTATAATTAGTTTTATTAATATAATAAATTAATACTTATATAAAATAAATAATATAAAAATAATATTTTTATAAAAATTAGTAATTTTATCATATTTTGTCTCTTTTTATAAATTGTATATTTTTATTATTTAGTACGTAATTTGTATTTTTATCGCTCGTAACTAGTTTTAATATAGTTTTTGCCATAGTTATTTTTATTTCTAGATTTTTAGGCTTTGCCGTAAAATCCCTTAAGTGCTTTTTCTTTAGATTAAGACTTAAGCGCTTTAGAATTTCGAGACGCCGTTTTAAGATTTTAATACTTTTTAAGTTATTGCCTTTTTGGATATAGTATTCCTTTTAAGCTTTAATACTTTTAGACACAACTTTTAATTATTAGTTTTTAGACTTTTAAGTTTCGACGCGCTACGTTCTTTTTATTATTTTTTGACCTTTTATTTTCCGATGTTTTTCGACGCACTCTTTTTCTTTCTTATTTCTCGACGCTCTAGTTTTTAGGACATAGAATTTTCTATTTCTTCTCTAAAATTTCTTTAAAATTTCGACAAAAAATTATTTTAAGTGGTTAAATTGATAGACATCCAAAATTTTCTGGTTCGTAATAATAGTTGGATTTGTTAGTGGCGAGTTGTGGGCTTCCGATTTAAAGGGTCCTGGCTACCTGCTGCATCTATTGGCTATTCGAAACGTGGGCAAAATCAGAAAAGTTTATTAATTTGATAACTTATATAATTTTTATCTTTTATAACTAATAGGATATTCAGTGAATGCACCGAGCAAAACGTTCATCACCTTTTATACGTTCACCACCTGTAACTCGATCAAGACATCCAGCCAATTTTGTCGCCGTTGATTTTTCTTTAGAATCGTCATTGATAATGCTAAAAACGAACATATATTTCATAGCATTATTCCTCAAGAAAGACAAGCTTTTAGTTGCAATTGTTCTATTTACAAGTGATATTCGTTTAAATAATAAAAGGTGAAGACAAAAGGCAGATTCGACGAATTGAAGACGCAAACGACCAAAAAGCTCAAAAGTACAAAAGACAATCAAAGAGGTTCCAATTATTGATAAGAAACGTCTCGAAATTACAAGAGTACAAGATTCAAAACATAAAGTACAAGATATTAAATTTTTCGCAAGGACGTTCGAAAATCCGGAACTGGGACCAGAGTCAACTCTCAACGCTCGACGCAACGGACTAAAAATTACAAGTTAACTATGTATATAAATATAATATAATATATAATTAATTCTTAAAATTAATATATATATATATTATAATATATTTATAATTCGTCGGCAAACAAAGAGCCAAAGCTGAGTGAGCTGTAATTTCAAACTCCGCGACTTGCGGAGTTTGAAGAAGGAAAATGCCGCGAGTCGCGGAGTTCCCCTGGACTCAATTCCCTATAAAAGCCAACGCAGTTCGACGTAAAAAAAAATTATCCATAATATCAATCTCTCTATCTATATACGTAGTATATATTTATATTTATATTTTAATTTTAATTTTAATTTTAATTCTAATAATAAGGGTATGTTAGCGAATGTTGTAAGGGTGTAAGTCGAAATTCTATCCGTGTAACGCTACGCTATTTTTAATCATTGTAAGTTATGTTCAACCTTTTTAATTTAATGTCTCGTAGCTAAGTTATTATTATGCTTATTTAAAACGAAGTAATCATGATGTTGGGCTAATTACTAAAATTGGGTAATTGAGCTTTGTACCATAATTGGGGTTTGGACAAAAGAATGACACTTGTGAAAATTAGACTATGGGCTATTAATGGGCTTTATATTTGTTTAACTAAATGATAGTTTGTTAATTTTAATATAAAGATTTACAATTGGACGTCCCTATAAATAACCATATACACTCAATCGGACACAATGGGCGGGATATTTATATGTACGAATAATCGTCCATTTAACCGGGCACGGGAATGGATTAATAGCCACTAGAATTATTAAAACAGAGGTGAAATTATGTACAAGGACACTTGGCATAATTGATAACAAAGTATTAAAACCTTGGGTTACACTCAGTCGACATCCTGGTGTAATTATTAAACAAAGTATTAAAATCTTGTTACAGTTTAAGTCCCCAATTAGTTGGAATATTTGACTTCGAGTATAAGGATAATTTGACAAGGACACTCGCACTTTATATTTATGACTGATGGACTGTTATGGACAAAACCAGATGGACATATTAAATAATCCAGGACAAAGGACAATTAACCCATGGGCATAAAACTAAAATCAACACGTCAACATCATGATTACGGAAGTTTAAATAAGCATAATTCTTTTATTTCATATTTAATTTCCTTTATTTTATATTTAATTGCACTTCTAATTATCGCACTTTTATTTATTGTTATTGTATTTAATTGCACTTTTAATTATCGTACTTTTTAATTATCGCACTTTTATTTATCGCAATTTCATTATCGTTATTTACTTTACGCTTTAAATTAAGTCTTTTATTTATTTTTAATATTTTACATTTGGTTTTAACTGCGACTAAAGTTTTTAAAATCGACAAACTGGTCATTAAACGGTAAAAACCCCCCTTTATAATAATAATATTACTTATATATATATATTTGTATTTTTATAAATTTAAACTAATATAGCGTTAAGCTTTGTGAAAAAGATTCCATGTGGAACGAACCGGACTTACTAAAAACTACACTACTGTACGATTAGGTACACTGCCTATAAGTGTTGTAGCAAGGTTTAAGTATATCCATTCTATAAATAAATAAATATCTTGTGTAAAATTGTATCATATTTAATAGCATTTCCTGCTAAAATTTAATAGTATTTTATACCCCTTAGCTTTAACCATCAAGTATTTTTGGCGCCGCTGCCGGGGATCTTAAACGCCGAAAGCGCAACGCTAATAAAAAGAAAAAGAAAAAAAATTTTATTTTTAGTTTGCTAATATAAAAAAATACGCTTTTGTAAAAATACGTTTTAAATATTCAAAAATATAAAAAAGAAAAACAAAAATATAAATATTTTTAAGAGTTTGTTAAATATTTAAGTTTTTTAAAGTTTCTTTATTTTTATTTTATAAAAAAATTATAATTTTTATTTAAATATTTTGTTTTTATTAAAACATAAAAAAAACCGAAATATATATATATATATATATATATATATATATATATATATATATATATATATATATATATATATATATATATATATATATATATATAAATCTAGTTTTAAGATTTTTATTTATAAAATTATAAAGTATTTTATTTCTATTTTAGTTTTTTAAGATAAGTTTTATTTAAATTATATAAATATATTAATTAAATTAAAAACAGAAAAAAAATAATTATGTCGAAAAACTGAAACGAAACAGCCTGTCATCTGAAATTTTGATCCCCGCGACTCGCGGAGTTTGTTGCCTGGAATACCGCAACACGCGGAGCCGTCTGACACGGGTTACACAGAACCCTAATTTCGCATTAATTGCGTAATTATTATTATTATTATTAATTAAAAACCCTAATTAGGTTTTAATTTTTAATTAATTAAGTTTAGTTTATTTATTTAATTTGTATATTTAGTTTAATTAATTTAAATAAATTATAAAATTAACACTCTTAATAAATAAATAATATAAAAATAATATTTTTATAAAAATTGTACTTTTTACAACTTTTAGTATATTTTTATATTTTGTCCCTTTTTAATTGTTTTAACGTAATATTTGTGTTTTTCGCTAGTTTTTAGTTTTAAACATAGTTTTTGCCATAGTTAATTTTACTTCTAGATTTTTAGGTTTTGCCGTAAAATCCCTTAAGTGCTTTTTCTTTAGACTAAGATATAGGTGCTTTAGAATTTTGCGACACCTTTTTAAGTTTTAGTACCTTTTTAAGATATTGCCATTTGGGATATAGATTTACTTGTAAGCTTTAATATTTTTAGACGCCTTTTACCTATGTATCAATTATCATTCCAATTAGTAATCTCAATTTGCGATTATAATTTTAAGTTAGTGGTAGTAATAAGGTTGGGTTAGTCGAGTGTTTTTAAGTTTTAAAGTCATTTTTTTTCTTTCGTATTTTTCGACGCCTTTTATTTTTCGACCTTTTTCGACGCGCTCTTTTTCTTTCTTATTTCTCATCATTCTAGTTTTTAGGACTTAGAATTTTTTCTACTTCTTATCTATACTTCTTAAAATTACGAAAATTTATTTTAAGTGGTTAAATTGATAGACATCAAAATTTTCTGGTTCGTAGTAATAGTTGGATTTGTACGTGGACCGGGTTATTGGAGCCAAACAGTCCTCAATTATATTGAGACCAAACGAATCCTGCCCCTCTGCTGCATCTTTTGGCTATTCGAAACGTGGGCAAAATCAGAAAAGTCTATTAATTAGATAACTTATATAATTTTTCTTCTCTTTTAAAAACTAATAGGATATTCAGTGAATGCACCGAGCAAGACGTTCACCACCTTTTGTACGTTCACCACCTGTAACTAGATCAAGACATCTAGCAAATATTGTCGCCGTTGATTTTTCTTTAGAATCGTCATCCAGTCGACCAAGTACTCCAATTCAAATTTCCGATAATCCATTTTTTGAACCCGACCTCACAATTGGGAATCCGGAGAATATTCAGGGACGATTCATAGATCCTGAACCATTAAATTTTCCTCCGGAACCACCAATCATTCAAACAGAGATTGTTGAGGAACGAACCATTAAATCAGAATCCTCTAGTGATTCCGATTCAACAAATTCAATTATGGAGAATCTGGAACCTTTAAGTATGGAAGACCGAATGAGAGCTAAACGTACTGGCCAAGATCACGCAATTACTCATCCTGACATTAATACGCCAGATTATGAAATTAAAGGACAAATTCTATACATGGTGACTAATCAATGCCAATTTAGTGGTGCGCCGAAGGAAGATCCAAATGAACATCTTCGTACCTTTAATATGATCTGCACTCTATATAAAATAAGAGAAGTTGAGGATGAACAGATATATCTCATGTTATTTCCCTGGACTTTAAAGGGAGAAGCCAAAGATTGGTTGGAATCGTTACCTTAAGGGGCGATCGATACATGGGACGTTTTAGTTGAAAAATATCTTAAACAATTCTTTCCGGCATCTAAAGCCGTAAGACTTCAAGGAGAAATTGTTACGTTCACACAGAAGCCAAATGAAACTCTATATGAGGCTTGGACAAGATTTAGAAAGTTATTAAGAGGATGTCCGCAACATGGTTTAGACACCTGTCAAATAGTACAAATATTCTACCAAGGATGCGACATCACTACAAGGAAAGACATCGACATAGCAGCTGGTGGTTCTATTATGAAGAAAACTGAAACTGATGCTTACAAAATTATTGATAACACTGCTTCCCACTCACATGAGTGGCACCAAGAAAAAGATATCGTTAGATCATCTAAAGCAGCTAGAGCCGATTCTTGTAACGACCCGAATTTTTCCGATCGTTTTATACTTATGAGATTAATATTTACATAAAATAAACCTTACCAACATGATAAGCAATCCAAACTGTTGAGACTTATGTTTTTGAAAAGAGTTTCACACAACGTTTGACCGTCCAATTTGACAGATGATATCACGAACTATATAACACACGATAATTATACGATTATGTATATGTACATATCTATACATATTTAACATGATTTAAGGATGGTTTAACATTTCATTGTGAACTAACAACAATGAGTTATAAGTATACTTTGAGACCACTAACTTAAGTTTTCAAAACGATAACTATATGTAACGTTCTTTGACATATATACTTATGATTATGTGGAGTGAACACTTGTTTGAACTTATCTTGATTATGACGGGGGTTCGGTGGCAGCGCTCCCGATAAGCGGGGTCCAAGGGGTGGCAACCCCTGGCAGGGTCCAAGGGGCAGAGCCCGGTTTGACCCAAAAATAAAAGCCCAGTTTTGAGCCTCTTTTATAGTTATAAACCCGTCCATATTTGAATTCTCGTTCCGATTCCTCAAAATTTCTACAAGTATATCTAGGGTATACGTAACCGTATCATACCCAGCTTCTATACGTATTTACTATTGGTATATACCAACAATAAACTTCAATGATCAGCCACTAGGCATGATGTTACATATGGGAACCAGCCATTTAACCTCATGTGTGACTTTTGTGCAAGAAAACAAACTAAATCACCTATATATCCATCCCATAATCATGCTATTTTGCACACACACACACATACAATTTCATTTCCAATTTTCTTTCAAGTCAATTCACTCCCTAATCTCTCTTCATTTACCTACTCAAGAACGTATCAATATAGTCATCCGATTTTAAGGAGATTACTTCCAATCTTTCAATCCCACTCCACCACTCTTTTGATTCCAAGATTTTTCTTACCTTTTCCAGTAGCTTTGTCCAAGTAACTTGAGGTAGTAACCTTATTCATAACCTTATTCGATTCATATTTATATAGCTATCTTATTTTGTGTTGTAAAATTTTAACAACAAGAACATAGTTTGATTGATTTCAAACTTGTTTGCAAACTAAATAGATCCTTCTAATTTGATTTTTAAAAACATTTCAAGACCTGTAATATATCATATTATGACAAAATCGGATTAATCATATCTTGGCTAATTAACATAATATTTAATATATATTTACTTATGATTTGATTTTATATATTTCAGGACCACCCGTAAACAACACGAGAAGATTAATCATATGACCTCATGATTGTACGCAACACGTCATTTGACAACACGGTACTTTATGTACGCAACACATCATTTGACAACATGGTACCATGGGTCAAGATTAATTCTGATCAATACGAATACGATGGGGTCTTTATTTATTTTATTTAAGCAACTAATTGTGGACCACTAACATCGGACTGCTAACTACGGACTAAGAAAATATTAAAAGTATTAAAAGTATATATATATATATATATATATATATATATATATATATATATATATATATATATATATATATATATATATATATATATATATATATATGTAACGCTTACTTGAAAAGAAAATATGTTGATATATTATATATATGGTTAGGTTTGTGATATCAATCGGAGACCAAGTCGTGATAAATACCTTCAAGGCAAAAGTGAGTATATAGTCCCACTTTATGATTTACGTTATGGACACAAGTGATTAAAAATATATATTCTACGTTGAGTTGTACCACTAGCATACTTCCCTGTAACTTGGTAACTATTATTTACATGAGGTATTGTAAACGCGAATCCTGTTGATAGATCTATCGGGCCTGACAACCCCAACCGGACTGGACGATCAGTATTCAATGGTTGCATAGTACTTCGTTTCGGTGACTACACTTGGTACGGTGTAGTAGGATTTCATAATAAAGGGAATATGCGACGTTGATTAAATGTTAAGTATGGTTATCAAGTGCTCAACAACTTAGAATATTTTTATTAAAACGTTTATATATGAAATCTTGTGGTCTATATTTATAACGCTGCCGGCATTAAACCTATATCTCACCAACTTTATGTTGACGTTTTAAGCATGTTTATTCTCAGGTGATAACTAAAAGCTTCCGCTGCAACATGTTGAATTTAAGCAAGATCTTGAGTATGCATATTTGTGTCAAAAATAAAACTGCATATCGGAGGATTTGTAATGTAAAATATGTTGGAGGTCGTATTGTTATTATCACATGTAAAGTTTGTAAGTCTAAGATTATCGCTAAACGATAATCATTAATAAGTTATTTAAACCTTGTATTTGTAATAAAAGCTATGGTTTGTATTGTAAAAACGAATGCAGTTTTTGAAAAATGTCGCATATAGAGGTCAATACCTCGCGATGAAATCATATGTTATTGTATTCGTCCTTATGGTTAAGGTCGGGTTATGACATGTGGTATCAGAGCGTTGGTCTTAGAGAACCAGAAAATTTGCATTAGTGTGTCTTATCGAGTTTCTTAGGATGCATTAGTGAGTCTGGACTTTGACCGTGTTTGATTCCGAAAACTATTGCTTATCCTTGTTGGTTAAAAATTAATATGTAAATATTATGTGGTATTAACATGCTAGTTGTAATGTGATAGATGTCTGTTAGAACTTATTATCACATTCAGCGACTCCGAACCAGAATCTTCAGATGGTGTTCCAGTCATTAACCTATCCGATGATGAAAACGACACCTTTGGGGAAGACTCACAAGTTCCGGATGAATCAATTGAAGAGGAACCAGAAAGTGATCCTGAGGAGGAAGAAATACAGGAAATTACGAAAGACAAGTTCGAACGAGGAAAGAAACGAAAGGCTACTGAAATGGAAAATCCAAATCCCGAGTCTAGAGAGAATGTTGTCGCACCAACTCCACCAGATACTTCCACACCTATTCCCGCTATTCCTATTACTTCTATCCCGACATCCAGTTCTTCGGTTCCTCAGCCAAAACGCAGGGAGACAACCAGGATAACCTTTGAGCGATTTCTTTGAACACAAACGCTTTGGGTTAAATGATGCGCTGTTGTTTTAAACCATGGGATCATATAATGTTTTGTATAATATTACTAGTGTGATTTGCTTAATGTTTGATGTAAGATAAGCATATGTAAAATAGTGAAGTGTGAAATGCAATAATTTTCCATGGTTGAGTATTATTTGGGTGGTAGTAATTGATTTTCGTACTATGCTATTAAGTATGAACTTTAACGGGTAGGTACTACCCTAGATATAATTATAAAACGCTAATAAGAAGAAAAGGCTTTTATAATAATAACTGGTTCATATTATTAATAAGCTACGATGTACTGTAAATACATACTACATCTATAATATTCCATGTGAATAATTATTTTTTTTAATTCTTGTTGAAGATTATGGCGCGATTGAACCGAATGACGGAACAAGAAATCCAGGAACTCATCAATCAGCGAGTGAACAACAGAATGTTAAGGGTCGAGGCTGCAAGAGGTGCTGCAGTTAACCTAAATCCTCGTGTGGGGTGCACTTACAAAACTTTTCAAGGTTGCAAGCCCTCATCATTCAGTGGAACAGAAGGACCGGTTGGTTTAACCCGGTGGATCGAAAAGATTGAGTCTGTGTTTAAAATCAGTGGTTGTATTGAGAAGGACATGACCAAGTATGCATCGTGCACCCTACAAGATAGTGCACTCACATGGTGGAAAAACTATGTGAAGGCCGTAGGAGGAGATGTAGCTTATGATACTCCTTGGGAAGAATTCAAAACAATGCTAATCAACGAATATTGTCTAAGGAACGAGGTTAGGAAGTTGGAAGCTGAATTACGAAGCCTGAAAGTTGTTGGTACTGAACTCACCAACTACAATCAGCGATTCATGGAATTAGCTTTGCTATGTCCCGAATTGGCACCAACCGAAGAACGGAAGATTGAACTGTACAAAGACGGGTTGCCTAAAAAGGTCAAGGCAAATATTACAGCATCCAAACCCAAGACTATTCATGAAGCTATCACCATGGCGAACGAGTTGATGGACCAGATTATTCTGGATAAGAACACCGATGTCAAGACATCGGGAAACAAAAGAAAGTGGGAAGGTAATCATCAACAATCCAACAAGAAACAAGAAACCACGCAAGGTGCGGGTAGCGGTTCGAACTCAGGTTACAAGGGACGAAATCCTTTATGTAACAGATGCCACAAACATCACTCTGGTTATTGTAATGTGGTGTGCAACAATTGTAATCGAAAAGGTCATCTTGCTGAAGATTGTAGGGTTCCCGCTACAAATACAAACGGTACCAAAACTCCTGCCACCAATGCAAATAGAACTGCCTTGGCCACTGTTACTTGTTATGGGTGTGGGAAACGGGGTCATTATAAGAGTCAGTGCCTGAATCCAGAGAAGAGTAACGGATCTGCACGTGGAAGAGCATTTGTTATTAATGCTAAAGAGGCGTATGAAGACCCGGAGCTTGTTACGGGTACGTTTACCATTAATAACTTATCCGCATCTATTATATTTGATACTGGTGCCGATAGAAGTTACGTGTGTAGAGACTTTCACGCTAAATTGAATTGTTCATTATTACCTCTAGATGCTAAGTACATGATTGAGTTAGCTAATGGTAAACTAATTAAAGCCGATAAAATTTGCCGTGATTGTAAAATAAATTTAGCCGGAGAAACATTTAAGATTGATTTGATACCCGTAGAATTAGGAAGTTTTGATGTAATAGTCGGCATGGACTGGATGTCCAAAATAGGAGCTGAAGTTGTGTGCGCCAAGAAGGCAATTCGCATTCCTCGTAAGGATAGAACGCCATTAATGATTTATGGAGAGAAAGGTAACTCAAAGCAAAAACTCATTAGTTGTTTGAAAGCTCAAAAGTACTTGAAGAAAGGGTGCTATGCTATCCTAGCACATGTTAATAAAGTCGAAACGAAGGAAAAAGTGAAGAGCATCAACGACGTGCTTGTGGCAAGAGATTTTCCTGAAGTATTTCCGAAAGAGTTGCCGGGATTACCTCCATTTAGATCTGTAGAATTTCAAATAGATCTAGTACCAGGAGCTGCACCAGTAGCTCGTACTCCATATAGACTTGCACCATCTGAGATGAAAGAGTTACAAAGCCAGTTACAAGAATTACTGGACCGTGGTTTCATTCGACTGAGCACTTCACCGTGGGGAGCTCCGATTTTATTCGTCAAGAAGAAAGATGGATCTTTCCGAATGTGTATAGATTATCGTGAATTAAATAAGTTAACTATCAAGAATCGGTATCCACTACCGAGGATTGATGACTTATTTGATCAATTGCAAGGATCATGTGTGTACTCGAAAATCGACTTAAGATCGGGCTATCATCAATTACGTGTCAAAGAAGAAGATATTCCGAAAACTGCTTTTCGGACACGCTACGGTCATTATGAATTTTTGGTCATGCCGTTTGGGTTGACTAATGCGCCAGCTGTATTCATGGACCTCATGAATCGAGTTTGTAGTCCGTATTTAGATAAGTTTGTTATCGTTTTCATTGACGATATTCTTATCTATTCCAAGAGTGAGCAAGAGCATGAGCAGCATTTAAGGTTGGTATTAGAATTGTTAAGAAAAGAACAGTTATACGCCAAATTTTCTAAGTGTGCATTTTGGTTGAAAGAAGTGCAATTTCTTGGTCACGTTGTTAGTAGCAAAGGAATTCAGGTTGATCCAGCTAAAATTGAGGCCATTGAAAAATGGGAGACTCCTAAGACACCAACGCAGATACGCCAATTTTTGGGTTTAGCTAGTTATTATAGAAGGTTTATTCAAGATTTTTCCCGAATAGCTAAACCATTAACAGCGTTAACGCAAAAAGGGAAGAAGTACGAATGGACTTCTGAGCAAGAGAGTGCATTTCAATTACTGAAGAAGAAGTTGACTACATCACCTATTTTATCATTACCTGAAGGGAACGATGATTTCGAGATATATTGTGACGATTCGCGACAAGGTTTTGGTTGCGTCCTTATGCAACGGAAGAAAGTTATAGCATACGCATCCCGACAATTGAAGATTCACGAGCAAAATTATACGACGCATGATTTAGAATTGGGAGCAGTAGTGTTTGTATTGAAGATATGGAGACACTATTTATATGGGGTTAAATGCACTGTGTTTACTGATCATAAAAGCCTTCAACATATTTTTGATCAGAAACAGCTGAACATGAGGCAACGTAGGTGGGTCGACCTGATAAATGACTATGATTGTGAGATTCGCTATCATCCCGGGAAAGCGAATGTAGTGGCTGACGCTCTAAGCAGAAAGGAATGGGAACCAATTCGAGTACGAGCAATGAACATAAAAATTTGCATGAATCTCAACTCACAAATCAAAGAGACTCAACGAGAAGCTCTTACTAAAGAAAACATAGGAAATGAAATAATGAAGAAGTATGAGAAGCAACTCGTTATGCGGGAAGACGGAATTCGATATTTTGCAAACCGTATTTGGGTACCGAAGTTGGGTGGATTAAGGAAGTTGATATTGAATGAGGCACATAAGACAAGATACTCGATACATCCTGGAGTTGGAAAGATGTATCAAGATCTTAAGACGCATTATTGGTGGCCTAATTTAAAGACAGATGTTGCAACATATGTTGGGGAATGTTTAACTTATTCCAAAGTCAAAGCAGAACACCAAAAGCCGTCAGGGTTACTTCAACAACCAGAAATCTCAGAATGGAAATGGGATGGTATTACCATGGATTTCATCACAAAGTTACCTAAGACTGCCTGGGGTTATGACACCATTTGGGTAATAGTTGATCGTCTCACCAAATCTGCACATTTCTTGCCTATAAAGGAAATGGATAGAATGGAGAAACTATTACGATTATACATAAAGGAAATTGTTTCAATGCATGGAATACCTATTTCCATTATATCCGATCGTGATAGTAGATTTACATCAAAGTTTTGGCAATCACTACAGGAGGCCCTGGGAACCCGTTTGGATATGAGCACCGCATACCATCCGCAAACTAACGGGCAGAGTGAAAGAACAATTCAGACTCTTGAAGACATGCTCAGGGCATGTGTGATCGATTTTGGAAATGGATGGGATAAATATCTACCATTAGCAGAATTCTCGTATAATAATAGTTATCATGCGAGCATTAAAGCTGCACCATTCGAAGCACTGTATGGAAAGAAGTGTAGATCCCCTATCTGTTGGAATGAAGTAGGAGATCGACAATTAACTGGTCCCGAGATCATCCATGAAACTACTGAGAAGATAGTGCAAATCAAGGAGAGATTGAAAACAGCCCGTAGTCGCCAAAAGAGCTACGCGGATGTCCGAAGGAAACCATTAGAGTTTCAGATCGGTGACATGGTTATGCTAAAGGTGTCACCTTGGAAAGGTGTAATACGTTTTGGAAAAAGGGGTAAACTGAACCCAAGGTATGTAGGCCCGTTCAAGATCATCGAACGCATCGGACCGGTAGCTTATCGACTCGAGTTACCACAACAACTCGCCGGAGTACATATTTCATTTCACGTCTCAAACCTCAAGAAATGTCTTGCAAAGGAAGATCTCACCATTCCTCTTGAAGAAATCCAAGTCGATGAGAAACTACAATTCATAGAAGAACCAGTCGAAATCATGGACCGTGAAGTTAAACGGCTCAAGCAGAGCAACATACTGTAGTGACCCGAACTTTTCCATGTTTATATATATTAATTGAGATTGATATTTACATGATTAAATGTTTCCAACATGTTAAGCAATCAAACTTGTTAAGACTTGATTAATTGAAATATGTTTCATATAGACAATTGACCACCCAAGTTGATCGGTGATTCACGAACGTTAAAACTTGTAAAAACTATATGATGACATATATATGGATATATATATATATATATATATATATATATATATAGTTAACATGATACTATGATAAGAAAACATATCATAAAGTATATTAACAATGAACTACATATGTAAAAACAAGACTACTAACTTAATGATTTTTAAACGAGACATATATGTAACGATTATCGTTGTAAAGACATTTAATGTATATATATCATATTAAGAGATATTCATACATGATAATATCATGATAATATAATAATTTAAAATCTCATTTGATATTATAAACATTGGGTTAACAACATTTAACAAGATCGTTAACCTAAAGGTTTCAAAACAACACTTACATGTAACGACTAACGATGACTTAACGACTCAGTTAAAATGTATATACATGTAGTGTTTTAATATGTATTTATACACTTTTGAAAGACTTCAATACACTTATCAAAATACTTCTACTTAACAAAAATGCTTACAATTACATCCTCGTTCAGTTTCATCAACAATTCTACTCGTATGCACCCGTATTCGTACTCGTACAATACACAGCTTTTAGATGTATGTACTATTGGTATATACACTCCAATGATCAGCTCTTAGCAGCCCATGTGAGTCACCTAACACATGTGGGAACCATCATTTGGCAACTAGCATGAAATATCTCATAAAATTACAAAAATATGAGTAATCATTCATGACTTATTTACATGAAAACAAAATTACATATCCTTTATATCTAATCCATACACCAACGACTAAAAACACCTACAAACACTTTCATTCTTCAATTTTCTTCATCTAATTGATCTCTCTCAAGTTCAATCTTCAAGTTCTAAGTGTTCTTCATAAATTCCAAAAGTTCTAGTTTCATAAAATCAAGAATACTTTCAAGTTTGCTAGCTCACTTCCAATCTTGTAAGGTGATCATCCATCCTCAAGAAATATTTGTTTCTTACAATAGGTTATCATTCTAATACAATCTAATAATCATATTCAAACTTTGGTTCAATTTCTATAACTATAACAATCTTATTTCAAGTGATGATCTTACTTGAACTTGTTTTCGTGTCATGATTCTGCTTCAAGAACTTCGAGCCATCCAAGGATCCATTGAAGCTAGATCCATTTTTCTCTTTTCCAGTAGGTTTATCCAATTAAATTAAGGTAGTAATGATGTTCATAACATCATTCGATTCATACATATAAAGCTATCTTATTCGAAGGTTTAAACTTGTAATCACTAGAACATAGTTTAGTTAATTCTAAACTTGTTCGCAAACAAAAGTTAATCCTTCTAACTTGACTTTTAAAATCAGCTAAACACATGTTCTATATCTATATGATATGCTAACTTAATGATTTAATACCTGGAAACACGAAAAACACCGTAAAACCGGATTTACGCCGTCGTAGTAACACCGCGGGCTGTTTTGGGTTAGTTAATTAAAAACTATGATAAACTTTGATTTAAAAGTTGTTATTCTGAGAAAATGATTTTTATTATGAACATGAAACTATATCCAAAAATTATGGTTAAACTCAAAGTGGAAGTATGTTTTCTAAAATGGTCATCTAGACGTCGTTCTTTCGACTGAAATGACTACCTTTACAAAAACGACTTGTAACTTATTTTTCCGACTATAAACCTATACTTTTTCTGTTTAGATTCATAAAATAGAGTTCAATATGAAACCATATCAATTTGATTCACTCAAAACGGATTTAAAATGAAGAAGTTATGGGTAAAACAAGATTGGATAATTTTTCTCATTTTAGCTACGTGAAAATTGGTAACAAATCTATTCCAACCATAACTTAATCAACTTGTATTGTATATTATGTAATCTTGAGATACCATAGACACGTATACAATGTTTCGACCTATCATGTCGACACATCTATATATATTTCGGAACAACCATAGACACTCTATATGTGAATGTTGGAGTTAGCTATACAGGGTTGAGGTTGATTCCAAAATATATATAGTTTGAGTTGTGATCAATACTGAGATACGTATACACTGGGTCGTGGATTGATTCAAGATAATATTTATCGATTTATTTCTGTACATCTAACTGTGGACAACTAGTTATAGGTTACTAACGAGGACAGCTGACTTAATAAACTTAAAACATCAAAATATATTAAAAGTGTTGTAAATATATTTTGAACATACTTTAATATATATGTATATATTGTTATAGGTTCGTGAATCAACAGTGGCCAAGTCTTACTTCCCGACGAAGTAAAAATCTGTAAAAGTGAGTTATAGTCCCACTTTTAAAATCTAATATTTTTGGGATGAGAATACATGCAGGTTTTATAAATGATTTACAAAATAGACACAAGTACGTGAAACTACATTCTATGGTTGAATTATCGAAATCGAATATGCCCCTTTTTATTAAGTCTGGTAATCTAAGAATTAGGGAACAGACACCCTAATTGACGCGAATCCTAAAGATAGATCTATTGGGCCTAACAAACCCCATCCAAAGTACCGGATGCTTTAGTACTTCGAAATATATATCATATCCGAAGGGTGTCCCGGAATGATGGGGATATTCTTATATATGCATCTTGTTATTGTCGGTTACCAGGTGTTCACCATATGAATGATTTTTATCTCTATGTATGGGATGTGTATTGAAATATGAAATCTTGTGGTCTATTGTTACGATTTAATATATATAGGTTAAACCTATAACTCACCAACATTTTTGTTGACGTTTAAAGCATGTTTATTCTCAGGTGAATATTAAGAGCTTCCGCTGTTGCATACTAAAATAAGGACAAGATTTGGAGTCCATGTTTGTATGATATTGTGTAAAAACTGCATTTAAGAAACTGATTTCGATGTAACATATTTGTATTGTAAACCATTATGTAATGGTCGTGTGTAAACAGGATATTTTAGATTATCATTATTTGATAATCTACGTAAAGCTTTTTAAACCTTTATTTATGAAATAAAGGTTATGGTTTGTTTTAAAAATGAATGCAGTCTTTGAAAAACGTCTCATATAGAGGTCAAAACCTCGCAACGAAATCAATTAATATGGAACGTTTTTAATCAATAAGAACGGGACATTTCAGTTGGTATCCGAGCGTTGGTCTTAGAGAACCAGAAAATTTGCATTAGTGTGTCTTATCGAGTTTGTTAGGATGCATTAGTGAGTCTGGACTTCGACCGTGTTTTCTTTAAAAATGATTGCTTAACATTTTTGTTGGAAACTATATATTTTTAACATATGAATATTATGTGATATATTAATCTCTTAACGTATTTGATATTATGTGATAGATGTCTACCTCTAGAACAAGTCCCATTGACTCACCTAATAATAATGAAGAGTCAAATGTAAATTGGAATGATTTGTGGACTGATTCACAAGTTCCCGAAGAGGAACCGGAAGAAGAGTCGGAACCGGAAGAAGAATCGGAACCGGAAGAAGAATCGGAACCGGATGAAGAAATAGAACCGGTGGGGGAAATAATAAAACGGTTAAGTAAAAGAAAATCCTCAACCAACCGACCAAAGTTAATTATGGTCAATGGTGTTTCCGCCAAGGAAGCAAAATATTGGGAGGATTACCAATTCTCCGATGAATCGAATTCCGACGAAAATTCCGATGATGTTATAGAAATTACCCCAACTGAATTTAAAAAGGGAAAAGAAAATAATAAGGGAAAGGGCATAAAAATAGAGAAATTTAATTCCAACCCCGATGAACTTTATATGTATCGTCAACCCCCGAAGTCCTTAAGTTGTAACAATGACCCGGGAACCTCTAAACCACCAGGTTTTTCTAAACCAATGTGGACAACGACGGCTCGTATTAGGGGAACATCATATATCCCTAGAAATTTGGCAAAACGAACCAAAACCGAAGAAGAAGAAACGAGCGAGTCGGAATAAGATAGTTGTATTCGTGTGGTGTAATATATGTAATATAGTATTCTTACGCTTTATGATATATGTAAAAATTGCTTGTATTAATAAGTATTTTTTTATGAATCTAACTCTTGTCTATTTTACAGTTTAAAAACACAAAATGGATAGACAACCCAATATTTTAAGAGACCTACCCGGAGACATGATTGATGAAATCTTGTCTAGAGTCGGCCAGAATTCTTCGGCACAACTATTTAAGGCGAGATCAGTTTGTAAGACATTCGAAGAACGTTCCAAGAATGTCTTGGTTTATAAGAGACTTTCGTTTAAAAGATGGGGGATATCACATTGGGAAACCCATAAGTTACGATGTGTTTACTTTGACGCATATATTGCGGGGAACCCAAATGCTATTTTACGCAATGGGTTAAGAAATTATTTTTACTCAATATATCCGAATATTGGACTTCGTGATTTAGAAAAAGCGGCTAACATGCAACATAAAGAAGCATGTTATGCTTACGGATTAGTAATGTTCGCTTCTCACCAAAGTGAGAACAAGAACATCGGGCTACAACTATTAAACAAAACGTTTCCACAAGTGACGGAGTCGGTAATTGGGGTAAGAAATGAGGTTTTTAGATTATTACAGGACTGTTGGACATTACGTAACCCTCGTCCCTTTGATGACGTTACAACACGCTGTCTTATCAACGGCCATAACGGTTATGTTGCACAAGACCAAGGATGGGAAGTAGTCCTAGTAAAACCAGAATGCATGACTTCTTTCTGGACGTATGAATTACGTGTCTTTATTGCCTTTGCTGAACGACTTGTGTACTAGCTAGAATTGTCTTCACAACTATCTTGTATCAAAGTTATTGTGTGCTATATTTCATGCTTTATGTAAAATAAGCGGTATTGTAAGTTTGTAAAATATTGTATAAAAGTTTGAACGCGAAATATTATTATAATCAGTTTTTCATATAGAATTGTAGTAGTTGAATTGTATATTAGCTACTAAGTATGAACTTAACGGGTAGGTACTACCCGAATTTAAACTTATAAAACGCTAATATGAAGAAAAAGCTTTTATAAATGAGTTCATATTATGCTACGAAATACTATTAACTACTCTTAATATTCTGTATGATTAACTTGTTCCATTTAACTATTTTGAAGGAAATGGCACCGACTACTCGACACACCGTGAATATGAATGAAGAGGAATTCCGTACTTTTCTAGCTTCAAACATAGCCGCAGTACAGGCTGCGCTACATACCAACAATAACCTTGGATCTAGCAGTACAGGAAATCGTGTAGGATGCACCTACAAAGAATTCACTGCCTGCAAACCTTTGGAATTTGATGGAACTGAAGGACTGATCGGATTGAAACGGTGGACCGAGAAGGTTGAATCGGTGTTTGCCATAAGTAAGTGTACTGAAGAGGATAAAGTGAAGTACGCTACGCATACCTTCACAAGTTCTGCGTTAACATGGTGGAATACCTATCTAGAGCAAGTGGGACAAGATGATGCGTACGCACTACCGTGGTCAGCATTCAAGCACTTGATGAACGAGAAGTACCGTCCCAGAACCGAGGTCAATAAGCTCAAGACAGAACTTAGAGGGTTACGAACCCAAGGATTTGATATTACCACGTACGAAAGACGATTCACAGAATTGTGCCTATTGTGTCCGGGAGCATTCGAAGATGAGGAAGAGAAGATCGACGCGTTTGTGAAAGGATTACCGGAAAGAATCCAAGAAGATATAAGTTCACACGAGCCCGCCTCCATACAACAGGCATGTAGAATGGCTCATAAACTAGTGAACCAGATTGAAGAAAGAATTAAAGAACAGACTGCTGAAGAGGCCAATGTGAAGCAAGTCAAAAGAAAGTGGGAGGAAAACGGTGATAAGAATCACCAATACAGCAACAACAGCAATTACAACAATAATCGCAACAATTATCCCAACAATCGCAACATCAATCGCAACTACAACAAACGGCCCAACAACAACAACAACAACAACAACAGCAACTACAACAATCATCCCAACAACAATAATAACCGCAACAACAACAATCAGAAGCAGCTATGCCAAAGGTGTGAAAAGAATCACTCGGGGTTCTGCACCAAATTTTGCAACAAGTGTAAAAGAAATGGTCATAGCGCGGCAAAGTGTGAGGTCTACGGACCAGGGGTTAATAGAACGAAAGGAACAAATGGTGTCGGAACGAGTAATGGCGGAGCAAGTAGTGTCGGAGCAAGTTATGCCAATGTAGTTTGTTATAAATGTGGAAAACCAGGCCACATTATTAGAAATTGCCCGAACCAGGAGAACACGAATGGACAAGGCCGTGGAAGAGTTTTCAATATTAATGCGGTAGAGGCACAGGAAGACCCGGAGCTTGTTACGGGTACGTTTCTTATTGACAATAAATCTGCTTACGTTTTATTTGATTCGGGTGCGGATAGAAGCTATATGAGTAGAGATTTTTGTGCTAAATTAAGTTGTCCATTGACGCCTTTGGATAGTAAATTTTTACTCGAATTAGCAAATGGTAAATTAATTTCAGCAGATAATATATGTCGGAATCGAGAAATTAAACTGGTTAGCGAAACATTTAAGATTGATTTGATACCAGTAGAGTTAGGGAGTTTTGATGTGATAATCGGTATGGACTGGTTGAAAAAAGTGAAAGCGGAGATCGTTTGTTACAAAAATGCAATTCGCATTATACGAGAAAAAGGAAAACCCTTAATGGTGTACGGAGAAAAGGGCAACACGAAGCTACATCTTATTAGTAATTTGAAGGCACAAAAACTAATAAGAAAAGGTTGCTATGCTGTTCTAGCACACGTCGAGAAAGTACAAACTGAAGAAAAGAGCATCAATGATGTTCCCATTGCAAAAGAATTTCTCGATGTATTTCCGAAAGAATTACCGGGATTACCCCCACATCGATCCGTTGAATTTCAAATAGATCTTGTACCAGGAGCTGCACCAATAGCTCGTGCTCCTTACAGACTCGCACCCAGCGAGATGAAAGAACTGCAAAGCCAATTACAAGAACTTTTAGAGCGTGGTTTCATTCGACCAAGCACATCACCGTGGGGAGCTCCTGTTTTGTTTGTCAAGAAGAAAGATGGTACATTCAGGTTGTGTATCGACTACCGAGAGTTGAACAAACTTACCATCAAGAACCGCTACCCACTACCGAGAATCGACGACTTATTTGATCAACTACAAGGCTCGTCTGTTTATTCAAAGATTGACTTACGTTCCGGGTATCATCAAATGCGGGTGAAAGAAGATGATATTCCAAAGACTGCTTTCAGAACACGTTACGGTCATTACGAGTTTATGGTCATGCCGTTTGGTTTAACTAATGCACCAGCTGTGTTCATGGACCTTATGAACCGAGTGTGTGGACCATACCTTGACAAGTTTGTCATTGTTTTCATTGATGACATACTTATTTACTCAAAGAATGACCAAGAACACGGTGAACATTTGAGAAAGGTGTTAGAAGTATTGAGGAAGGAAGAATTGTACTCTAAGTTTTCAAAGTGTGCATTTTGGTTGGAAGAAGTTCAATTCCTCGGTCACATAGTGAACAAAGAAGGTATTAAGGTGGATCCGGCAAAGATAGAAACTGTTGAAAAGTGGGAAACCCCGAAAACTCCGAAACACATACGCCAGTTTTTAGAACTAGCTGGTTACTACAGAAGGTTCATCCAAGACTTTTCCAGAATAGCAAAACCCTTGACTGCATTAACGCATAAAGGGAAGAAATTTGAATGGAATGATGAACAAGAGAAAGCGTTTCAGTTATTGAAGAAAAAGCTAACTACGGCACCTATATTGTCATTGCCTGAAGGGAATGATGATTTTGTGATTTATTGTGATGCATCAAAGCAAGGTCTCGGTTGTGTATTAATGCAACGAACAAAGGTGATTGCTTATGCGTCTAGACAATTGAAGATTCACGAACAAAATTATACGACGCATGATTTGGAATTAGGCGCGGTTGTTTTTGCATTAAAGACTTGGAGGCACTACTTATATGGGGTCAAAAGTATTATATATACCGACCACAAAAGTCTTCCACACATATTTAATCAGAAACAACTGAATATGAGGCAGCGTAGGTGGATTGAATTATTGAATGATTACGACTTTGAGATTCGTTACCACCCAGGGAAGGCAAATGTGGTAGCCGATGCCTTAAGCAGGAAGGACAGAGAACCCATTCGAGTAAAATCTATGAATATAATGATTCATAATAACATTACTACTCAAATAAAGGAGGCGCAACAAGGAGTTTTAAAAGAGGGAAATTTAAAGGATGAAATACCCAAAGGATCGGAGAAGCATCTTAATATTCGGGAAGACGGAACCCGGTATAGGGCTGAAAGGATTTGGGTACCAAAATTTGGAGATATGAGAGAAATGGTACTTAGAGAAGCTCATAAAACCAGATACTCAATACATCCTGGAACGGGGAAGATGTACAAGGATCTCAAGAAACATTTTTGGTGGCCAGGTATGAAAGCCGATGTTGCTAAATACGTAGGAGAATGTTTGACGTGTTCTAAGGTCAAAGCTGAGCATCAGAAACCATCAGGTCTACTTCAACAACCCGAAATCCCGGAATGGAAATGGGAAAACATTACCATGGATTTCATCACTAAATTGCCAAGGACTGCAAGTGGTTTTGATACTATTTGGGTAATAGTTGATCGTCTCACCAAATCAGCACACTTCCTACCAATAAGAGAAGATGACAAGATGGAGAAGTTAGCACGACTGTATTTGAAGGAAGTCGTCTCCAGACATGAAATACCAATCTCTATTATCTCTGATAGGGATGGCAGATTTATTTCAAGATTCTGGCAGACATTACAGCAAGCATTAGGAACTCGTCTAGACATGAGTACTGCCTATCATCCACAAACTGATGGGCAGAGCGAAAGGACGATACAAACGCTTGAAGACATGCTACGAGCATGTGTTATTGATTTCGGAAACAGTTGGGATCGACATCTACCGTTAGCAGAATTTTCCTACAACAACAGCTACCATTCAAGCATTGAGATGGCGCCGTTTGAAGCACTTTATGGTAGAAAGTGCAGGTCTCCGATTTGTTGGAGTGAAGTGGGGGATAGACAGATTACGGGTCCGGAGATTATACAAGAAACTACCGAGAAGATCATCCAAATTCAACAACGGTTGAAAACCGCCCAAAGTCGACAAAAGAGCTACGCTGACATTAAAAGAAAAGATATAGAATTTGAAATTGGAGAGATAGTCATGCTTAAAGTTGCACCTTGGAAAGGCGTTGTTCGATTTGGTAAACGAGGGAAATTAAATCCAAGGTATATTGGACCATTCAAGATTATTGATCGTGTCGGACTAGTAGCTTACCGACTAGAGTTACCTCAACAACTCGCGGCTGTACATAACACTTTCCATGTCTCGAATTTAAAGAAATGTTTTGCTAAAGAAGATCTCACTATTCCGTTAGATGAAATCCAAATCAACGAAAAACTTCAATTCATCGAAGAACCCGTCGAAATAATAGATCGTGAGGTTAAAAGACTTAAGCAAAACAAGATACCAATTGTTAAGGTTCGATGGAATGCTCGTAGAGGACCCGAGTTCACCTGGGAGCGTGAAGATCAGATGAAGAAGAAATACCCGCATCTATTTCCAGAAGATTCGTCAACACCTTCAACAGCTTAAAATTTCGGGACGAAATTTATTTAACGAGTAGGTACTGTAGTGACCCGAACTTTTCCATGTTTATATATATTAATTGAGATTGATATTTACATGATTAAATGTTTCCAACATGTTAAGCAATCAAACTTGTTAAGACTTGATTAATTGAAATATGTTTCATATAGACAATTGACCACCCAAGTTGATCGGTGATTCACGAACGTTAAAACTTGTAAAAACCATATGATGACATATATATGGATATATATATATATATATATATATATATATATAGTTAACATGATACTATGATAAGAAAACATATCATAAAGTATATTAACAATGAACTACATATGTAAAAACAAGACTACTAACTTAATGATTTTTAAACGAGACATATATGTAACGATTATCGTTGTAAAGACATTTAATGCATATATATCATATTAAGAGATATTCATACATGATAATATCATGATAATATAATAATTTAAAATCTCATCTGATATTATAAACATTGGGTTAACAACATTTAACAAGATCGTTAACCTAAAGGTTTCAAAACAACACTTACATGTAACGACTAACGATGACTTAACGACTCAGTTAAAATGTATATACATGTAGTGTTTTAATATGTATTTATACACTTTTGAAAGACTTCAATACACTTATCAAAATACTTCTACTTAACAAAAATGCTTACAATTACATCCTCGTTCAGTTTCATCAACAATTCTACTCGTATGCACCCGTATTCGTACTCGTACAATACACAGCTTTTAGATGTATGTACTATTGGTATATACACTCCAATGATCAGCTCTTAGCAGCCCATGTGAGTCACCTAACACATGTGGGAACCATCATTTGGCAACTAGCATGAAATATCTCATAAAATTACAAAAATATGAGTAATCATTCATGACTTATTTACATGAAAACAAAATTACATATCCTTTATATCTAATCCATACACCAACGACCAAAAACACCTACAAACACTTTCATTCTTCAATTTTCTTCATCTAATTGATCTCTCTCAAGTTCTATCTTCAAGTTCTAAGTGTTCTTCATAAATTCCAAAAGTTCTAGTTTCATAAAATCAAGAATACTTTCAAGTTTGCTAGCTCACTTCCAATCTTGTAAGGTGATCATCCATCCTCAAGAAATCTTTGTTTCTTACAGTAGGTTATCATTCTAATACAAGGTAATAATCATATTCAAACTTTGGTTCAATTTCTATAACTATAACAATCTTATTTCAAGTGATGATCTTACTTGAACTTGTTTTCGTGTCATGATTCTGCTTCAAGAACTTCGAGCCATCCAAGGATCCATTGAAGCTAGATCCATTTTTCTCTTTTCCAGTAGGTTTATCCAAGGAAATTAAGGTAGTAATGATGTTCATAACATCATTCGATTCATACATATAAAGCTATCTTATTCGAAGGTTTAAACTTGTAATCACTAGAACATAGTTTAGTTAATTCTAAACTTGTTCGCAAACAAAAGTTAATCCTTCTAACTTGACTTTTAAAATCAGCTAAACACATGTTCTATATCTATATGATATGCTAACTTAATGATTTAAAACCTGGAAACACGAAAAACACCGTAAAACCGGATTTACGCCGTCGTAGTAACACCGCGGGCTGTTTTGGGTTAGTTAATTAAAAACTATGATAAACTTTGATTTAAAAGTTGTTATTCTGAGAAAATGATTTTTATTATGAACATGAAACTATATCCAAAAATTATGGTTAAACTCAAAGTGGAAGTATGTTTTCTAAAATGGTCATCTAGACGTCGTTCTTTCGACTGAAATTACTACCTTTACAAAAACGACTTGTAACTTATTTTTCCGACAATAAACCTATACTTTTTCTGTTTAGATTCATAAAATAGAGTTCAATATGAAACCATAGCAATTTGATTCACTCAAAACGGATTTAAAATGAAGAAGTTATGGGTAAAACAAGATTGGATAATTTTTCTCATTTTAGCTACGTGAAAATTGGTAACAAATCTATTCCAACCATAACTTAATCAACTTGTATTGTATATTATGTAATCTTGAGATACCATAGACACGTATACAATGTTTCGACCTATCATGTCGACACATCTATATATATTTCGGAACAACCATAGACACTCTATATGTGAATGTTGGAGTTAGCTATACAGGGTTGAGGTTGATTCCAAAATATATATAGTTTGAGTTGTGATCAATACTGAGATACGTATACACTGGGTCGTGGATTGATTCAAGATAATATTTATCGATTTATTTCTGTACATCTAACTGTGGACAACTAGTTATAGGTTACTAACGAGGACAGCTGACTTAATAAACTTAAAACATCAAAATATATTAAAAGTGTTGTAAATATATTTTGAACATACTTTAATATATATGTATATATTGTTATAGGTTCGTGAATCAACAGTGGCCAAGTCTTACTTCCCGACGAAGTAAAAATCTGTAAAAGTGAGTTATAGTCCCACTTTTAAAATCTAATATTTTTGGGATGAGAATACATGCAGGTTTTATAAATGATTTACAAAATAGACACAAGTACGTGAAACTACATTCTATGGTTGAATTATCGAAATCGAATATGCCCCTTTTTATTAAGTCTGGTAATCTAAGAATTAGGGAACAGACACCCTAATTGACGCGAATCCTAAAGATAGATCTATTGGGCCTAACAAACCCCATCCAAAGTACCGGATGCTTTAGTACTTCGAAATATATATCATATCCGAAGGGTGTCCCGGAATGATGGGGATATTCTTATATATGCATCTTGTTATTGTCGGTTACCAGGTGTTCACCATATGAATGATTTTTATCTCTATGTATGGGATGTGTATTGAAATATGAAATCTTGTGGTCTATTGTTACGATTTGATATATATAGGTTAAACCTATAACTCACCAACATTTTTGTTGACGTTTAAAGCATGTTTATTCTCAGGTGAATATTAAGAGCTTCCGCTGTTGCATACTAAAATAAGGACAAGATTTGGAGTCCATGTTTGTATGATATTGTGTAAAAACTGCATTTAAGAAACTGATTTCGATGTAACATATTTGTATTGTAAACCATTATGTAATGGTCGTGTGTAAACAGGATATTTTAGATTATCATTATTTGATAATCTACGTAAAGCTTTTTAAACCTTTATTTATGAAATAAAGGTTATGGTTTGTTTTAAAAATGAATGCAGTCTTTGAAAAACGTCTCATATAGAGGTCAAAACCTCGCAACGAAATCAATTAATATGGAACGTTTTTAATCAATAAGAACGGGACATTTCACATACCAATCGTTAAGGTTCGTTGGAATGCTCGAAGAGGTCCCGAGTTTACTTGGGAATGAGAGGATCAGATGAAACAAAAGTACCCAGATTTGTTTCCCGACAACGCAAAATAGGTACAACTTTAAAATTTCGAGATGAAATTTATTTAACGGGTAGGTACTGTAACGACCCGGATTTTTCCGATCGTTTTATACTTATGAAATTAATATTTACATAAAATAAACCTTACCAACATGATAAGCAATCCAAACTGTTGAGACTTATGTTTTTGAAAAGAGTTTCACACAACGTTTGACCGTCCAATTTGACCGATGATATCACGAACTATATAACACACGATAATTATACGATTATGTATATGTACATATCTATACATATTTAACATGATTTAAGGATGGTTTAACATTTCATTGTGAACTAACAACAATGAGTTATAAGTATACTTTGAGACCACTAACTTAAGTTTTCAAAACGATAACTATATGTAACGTTCTTTGACATATATACTTACGATTATGTGGAGTGCACACTTGTTTGAACTTATTTTGATTATGACGGGGGTTCGGGGGCAGCGCTCCCGATAAGCGGGGTCCAAGGGGTGGCAACCCCTAGCGGGGTCCAAGGGGCAGACATTGCTTTATTAAAAATGTCTTAAAATTTTATTTAGCGGGCTAACATTGCTTTATTAAAAATGTCTTAAAATTTTATTTTGGCCCGGTTTGACCCAAAAATAAAAGCCCAGTTTTGAGCCTCTTTTACAGTTATAAACCCGTCCATATTTGAATTCTTTCCAATTCCTCAAAATTTCTACAAGTATATCTAGGGTATATGTAACCGTATCATACCCAGCTTCTATACGTATTTACTATTGGTATATACCAACAATAAACTTCAATGATTAGCCACTAGGCATGATGTTACATGTGGAAACCAGCCATTTAACCTCATGTGTGACTTTTGTGCAAGAAAACAAACTAAATCTCCTATATATCCATCCCATAATCATACTATTTTGCACACACACACATACAATTTCATTTCCAATTTTCTTTCAAGTTAATTCACTCCCTAATCTCTCTTCATTTACCTACTCAAGAACGTATTAATATAGTCATCCGATTTCAAGGAGATTACTTCCAATCTTTCAATCCCACTCCACCACTCTTTTGATTCCAAGATTTTTCTTACCTTTTCCAGTAGCTTTGTCCAAGTAACTTGAGGTAGTAACCTTATTCATAACCTTATTCGATTCATATTTATATAGCTATCTTATTTTGTGTTGTAAAATTTTAACAACAAGAACATAGTTTGAGTGATTTCAAACTTGTTCGCAAACTAAATAGATCCTTCTAATTTGATTTTTAAAAACACTTCAAGACCTGTAATATATCATATTATGACAAAATCGGATTAATCATATCTTGGCTAATTAACATAATATTTAATATATATTTACTTATGATTTGATTTTATATATTTCAGGACCACCCGTAAACAACACGAGAAGATTAATCATAATACCTCATGATTGTACGCAACACGTCATTTGACAACACGGTACTTTATGTACGCAACACGTCATTTGACAACATGGTACCATGGGTCAAGATTAATTCTGATCAATACGAATACAATGGGGTCTTTATTTATTTTATTTAAGCAACTAATTGTGGACCACTATCATCGGACTACTAACTACGGACTAAGAAAATATTAAAAGTTTTAAAAGTATATATATATATATATATATATATATATATATATATATATATATATATATATATATATATGTGTGTGTGTGTGTGTGTGTGTGTGTGTGTGTGTGTGTGTGTGTGTGTGTGTGTGTATGTGTAACGATTACTTGAAAAGAAAATATGTTGATATATTATATATATGGTTAGGTTTGAAATATCAATCGGAGACCAAGTCGTGATAAATACCTTCAAGGCAAAAGTGGGTATATAGTCCCACTTTTAAACTCTAAATATTTCGGGATGAGAATACATGCATTTTATGATTTACGTTATGGACACAAGTGATTAAAAATATATATATTATACGTTGAGTTGTACCACTGGCATACTTCCCTGTAACTTGGTAACTATTATTTACATGAGGTATTGTAAACGCGAATCCTGTTGATAGATCTATCGGGCCTGACAACCCCAACCGGACTGGACGACCAGTATTAAACGGTTGCACAGTACTTCGTTTCGGTGACTACACTTAGTACGGTGTAGTAAGATTTCATAATAAAGGGAATATGCGACGTTGATTAAATGTTAAGTATGGTTATCAAGTGCTCAACAACTTAGAATATTTTTATTAAAACGTTTATATATGAAATCTTGTAGTCTATATTTATAACGCTGCCGGCATTAAACCTATATCTCACCAACTTTATGTTGACGTTTTAAGCATGTTTATTCTCAGGTGATAACTAAAAGCTTCCGCTGCAACATGTTGAATTTAAGCAAGATCTTGAGTATGCATATTTGTGTCAAAAATAAAACTGCATATCGGAGGATTTGTAATGTAAAATATGTTGGAGGTCGTATTGTTATTATCACATGTAAAGTTTGTAAGTCTAAGATTATCGCTAAACGATAATCATTAATAAGTTATTTAAATCTTGTATTTGTAATAAAAGCTATGGTTTGTATTGTAAAAACGAATGCAGTTTTTGAAAAATGTCGCATATAGAGGTCAATACCTCGCGATGAAATCATATGTTATTGTATTCATCCTTATGGTTAAGGTCGGGTTATGACAATTCTAGCCATGACTTAGATTCCATTTCTGCAAAGATAGATGCTGTCGAGAGACGAATGGAAAAGATGACTAAAGATATCCACTCAATACGAATTAGTTGTGAGCAGTGTGGAGGACCACATTTGACAAAAGATTGTCTCAGTATTGAATTAACAATGGAACAAAGAGAGAATATTTCATACATAAACCAAAGGCCTGGAAATAATTATCAGAATAATTATCAACCGCCAAGACCGATTTACAATCAAAACCAGAACTATAACCGAAATATTCCATACAACAACCAACAAGGTCCTAGCAATCAACAAGTATCCAATAATACTTACAATCAGCAAAGACCTAATTTTCAAAACAAACCACCACAAACCGATGATAAAAAGCCGAATTTAGAAGATATGATGACGAAGCTAGTTGAAACTCAAACGCAGTTTTTCACATCTCAAAAACAAACCAATGAACAAAATGCTCAAGCATTTAGAAATCAACAAGCTTCTATTCAAAATTTGGAACAAGAAGTAAGTAACCTAGCAAGGTTAATAGGTGAAAGAAAACCGAGAAGTTTACCTAGTGATATAAATGCTAACCCCCGGAATGAAACAGCTAAAGCCATTACCACAAGAAGTGGTACAACACTTAAACCACCTGAAATACCTGTAACTTCTGATGAAGCTATTCCTACTCTACAAGAACCACAACCTGATCAAGATAAGGAAAAAGAACCGGTAGTTGAAAAGGTTAATGAAGATAACACAGCTAAGGATAAACCTTATGTTAAACCATACCAACCACCACTTCCTTACCCGAGTAAAATGAAAAAAGAGAAACTTGAAGCCGAGCAATCCAAATTCTTGGATATGTTTAAACAGATAAATGTAAATCTTCCTTTCATTGATGTGATTTTAGGAATGCCTAGATATGCTAAATTTCTGAAAGATCTAATCTCGAATAGAAAGAAAATGGAAGAACTCTCGGCTGTTACTATGAATGCTAATTGTTCAGCAGTGCGTTGAATAAGATACCAGAAAAACTATCTGATCCAGGAAGTTTCACAATTCCATGTTTTCTAGGTAGTCTTAGTTCAATAGAAGCATTGGCAGACTTAGGTGCTAGTATAAATTTAATGCCGTATTCACTATACACTAAACTAGACCTTGGAGAATTGAAACCAACAAGAATAAGCATACAACTAGCCGATAGATCAATAAAATATCCTAGAGGGATAATGGAGAACATGCTAGTTAAAGTTGGTACTTTAGTATTTCCAGTAGATTTTGTTGTTCTGGACATGGAAGAAGATTCTCAAGTTCCTCTCATATTAGGAAGACCATTCTTAAACACGGCTAAAGCAATGATAGACGTGTTTGGTAAGAAACTGACCCTAAGTATAGAGGACGAGAGTGTTACCTTCTCAGTTGATAGAGCAATGCAACAACCGCAATCTGCAGATGATACATGTTATTATATTCAAACTATAGATTCACATGCAGAATTATTAGAAGAATTTCCAGAATTACGAGGAACAGGAGAATGTTCTTTAGGAGAAGGAACTGAACCAATTGATGAAGCTGAAATGTTAGCTACACTAATAGCTAATGGATATGAACCAACAACAGAAGAAATTCAAATGCTAAAAGAAGAAGACAAATATCGATATAAATCATCGATAGAAGAACCACCGACATTAGAGTTAAAGCCACTTCCAAACCATTTGGAATACGCTTATTTACATGGTGAATCTGAATTACCTGTAATAATATCGTCTTCTCTTACTAAAAATGAGAAATCTCAACTCATTTATGTGTTGAAAGCTCATAAAACAGCCATTGCATGGAAGATTCATGATATTAAAGGAATAAGTCCTTCGTATTGCACACATAAAATCCTTAGGGAAGAAGGTCATAAGACGTATGTGCAACGCCAATGAAGACTAAATCCTAATATGCAAGATGTAGTTAAAAAAGAAATTATTAAACTGCTAGATGCAGGTCTAATTTATCCAATTTCTGATAGTCCATGGGTAAGCCCAGTTCAATGCGTGCCTAAGAAGGGTGGCATAACTGTCATTACAAATGAGAAAAATGAGCTTATTCCTACTAGGACTGTAACAGGATGGCGTGTATGTATTGATTATAGAAAATTAAATGACGCCACCAGAAAAGATCACTTTCTCTTACCTTTTATTGATCAAATGTTGGAAAGATTAGCAGTAAATAGTTACTATTGTTTTCTTGATGGTTTTTCCGGATATTTTCAAATTCCAATAGCACCCGAAGATCAAGAGAAAACCACGTTCACGTGCCCTTATGGTACTTTTGCTTACAAACACATGCCATTTGGACTTTGCAACGCAGCTGCAACCTTTCAAAGGTGCATGATGGCGATTTTTCACGACATGATAGAAGAATGCATGGAATTTTTCATGGATGAATTTTCAGTCTTCGGTGATACATTTGAATCATGTCTAGTTAATCTTGAACGGATACTGATTAGATGCGAACAATCAAATCTAGTTCTTAATTGGGAGAAATGCCATTTCATGGTTAAAGAAGGCATCGTTCTTGGACATAAAATTTCAAAAGAAGGAATTGAAGTGGATAGAGATAAAGTAGATGTAATTGCTAAACTTCCACATCCCACCAATGTTAGAGGAGTTAGGAGTTTTCTAGGGCATGCCGGTTTTTACCGACGTTTCATAAAAGATTTTTCTAAAATTGCCACTCCTATGAATAAACTCCTAGAAAAAGATGCCCCATTCATCTTTTCAGATGAATGCATCAAATCTTTTAATATTCTTAAATAGAAACTCACTAATGCGCCAATCATGATAACACCAAATTGGAATCTACCGTTTGAACTAATGTGCGATGCAAGTGATTTTGCAATGGGAGCCGTTTTAGGACAAAGGATTGAAAAACGATTTCAACCTATATATTATGCTAGTAAGACGTTACAAGGAGCACAAACGAACTATACAACTACTGAAAAAGAACTCCTTGCTATTGTCTTCGCTTTTGACAAATTTCATTCATATCTCGTTCTAGCAAAAACGGTGGTCTATACCGACCATTCTGCTCTTAGATACCTATTTTTGAAACAAGATGCCAAACCAAGATTAATCCGTTGGATCTTACTCTTACAAGAGTTTGATATTGAAATCCGAGATAAAAAAGAAGCAGAAAATCTCGCCGCTGATCATCTTTCTCGTCTTGAAAATCTCGAATTAGAAGTTCTAAATGAATCGGCCATACAAGACAACTTTTCTGATGAATATATATTGAAGATAGATTATAATGAAATACCATGGTTTACAGACTATGCAAAGTACTTAGTATGTGGATTCCTTGAAAAAGGATTATCGTACCAAAAACGAAAGAAATTCTTCAGTGATATAAAACACTATTTTTTGGAAGATCCACATCTGTTTAAAAGTTGTCCCGATGGAATAATACGCCGATGTGTATTCGGAGATGAAGCTAGTAAAATTTTAAACCATTGTCACACAGGACCAACAGGAGGGCACTATGGGCCTCAACTAACAGCAAGAAAAGTTTATGATGCTGGATTCTATTGGCCTACAATTTACAAAGACGCACACCTTCTTTGCAAATCCTGTGATGCTTGTCAAAGGGCCGAAAAAATAAGTCAACGTGATGAAATGCCACAAAATGTCATTCAAGTATGTGAAGTATTTGAAATTTGGGGTATTGACTTTATGGGTCCATTTCCAAAATCTCATAATAATCTCTATATTCTCGTAGCCATTGATTATGTATCTAAATGGGCGGAAGCACAAGCTCTCCCAACTAACGATGCACGAGTTGTAGTCAACTTTTTAAAACGTCTTTTTGCAAGGTTTGGAACACCGAAAGCTTTAATAAGTGATCGGGGTACTCATTTCTGTAATAATCAACTTGAGAAAGTTCTCAAAAGATATGGAGTAACTCATAAATTCTCCACTGCTTATCATCCACAAACAAGTGGACAAGTTGAAAATACCGACCGGGCTTTAAAACGTATTCTAGAAAAAACCGTACGATCAAATTCGAAGGAATGGTCCATTAAATTGAAGGATGCACTCTGGGCTTTTAGAACAGCCTACAAAACTCCAATTGGAACCACACCTTTTAGACTTGTTTATGGAAAAGCATGTCATCTTCCAGTAGAAATTGAACACAAAGCATTTTGGGCTTTGAAAACATATAATCTTGATTTACATGAAGCTGGACGTCTACGGTTAAGTCAATTAAACGAATTAGAAGAATTAAGACATGAAGCATACGAAAATTCGTTAATCTATAAAGAAAGAACAAAGAAATGGCATGATAAAAGAATCAAAAGTTCAAAAGAATTCAAAGAAGGAGACAGAGTTCTTCTTTTCAATTCACGATTCAAGCTATTTCCTGGAAAATTGAAATCAAGATGGTCTGGACCATTCATAGTCAAAAGAGTTTTTCCATACGGAACGATAGAATTAATAAATTCAAATGGAATTGAATTTAAAGTTAATGGTCACAGAGTTAAACATTACATAGATAGTCCGATGGAAGTCAACAACGAAGTTAATCACAATTTCGATACCACAGCTAACTAAGTATGGGGAGAATCAAGTCTTTTAAGGATTTTATGTATTTCTGTTAGAGTTAGATTGTCTGTTTTCGTGTAGTTCTCGAAAATGGAACCCGAATGGTCTTTCCCTAGCAGACCCTAAAGAACTAGTCTTCTCCCCCCATTCTGAATTTTTATTTTTTTTAGGAAATGAAGACTGCCTGTGAACTAAACCATGGTCTAATGCTACACGCTTTGATCACTAAACGTAATAATGACACACTTCCGAGTGAAATAGTATCAGTAATCAGAGAAAGATTGGACGGAGTAAGAAAAGAATCCAGATGCAAAGATAATAAGTTACAATTTGGTAAAGGAAAATCAAAATCCGCAGCGAAAAGAAGAGCACGACACCTTGAAAGATGTCACAAATGCGGAAAATGGTCACATGGAGGTAAATGTTCAAATAATCAAACCTATTCAAACACCGAATTTGTTACTTTATGCAGAGACGGACCGTTCATATGTTTAGAAGAAAAAACACTGAATGCTCGAGGTTACGCCTTTGTAGCTATGGAAAACCAATTAAACCGACTATCTTATGAGTGGGATAGATCATATCACTAAGAATACTATCTCACAGGTAAGTCTGTACAGTTTTTATTTTTTTTTATTTTCATTTTTAACCTTTTGATAATAAACGCTAATTTGTTCGCTATAAAGTATTAAATTGGTATTGAATAAAATTAGGTTTGGCGACCGAAATTATTGATATCATACAAAAATTTATTACATCACTGCGAAATTTAACGTTTATTCTTAAGGTATAAATATCTTTAATCAATCAAACCAAAATATTTCAAAAATTCGTCATGAGTTAAATTAGGTCATGGAATCGAAATTACTTTATCAAAAAGAGGGGCGCATATTTTTGATAATATTTGATTGATTAAAGTGGGATAAAAGCCAAAAAGATTTTTAATTTTATTTTTACTTTGTTTTTAAAATTAATATTAAAATAATATTGTAAACTTTTTAAAATCAATATACTTAAAATTGTAAATATTTGAAAAATTAATATTTTTAATATAAGTTTGCATGTATAAAAACAAAAATATAATTTAAGTTTGGTGTGAATTTATAATATTAATTTTTAAATTAAGTTTGGTGTGAATTTTTAATTTTTAAAATATGAATTTTTAATTTTATGCATTTTAAATTTAAGTGGTGTGAATTTAAAAACAAAAATTTACTTTATTTCGCTAAGTTAAAAATATGATTTTTAAAATTCGTCGTAAGTTGAAGACTAGGTCTTTGAACCGAAATTGCTTTACCCGAGGGAGGGACGAGAACTTTTATTATCATTATTTTTAAACTTATTGACTTAAAGTATGGCAAAAACATTTAAAAAACCCAAAAATCTTAACTTTTAAAACAATCGCTACAAAAAGACAAATTTTAAAATTTTGTCGAGGGACGAACTAGGACATCGATCCGAAACGACCTCGTCCTAAATAACAAGGGATACAAAATTTAAAAATTAATTACTTAATTGTTTTATAAGTTATAGATAGTTAAAAAAAAAAAATCAAACACCGCAAGTCGCGGAGTTCCAAAAATACAGAAAAAAATAAAAGGGCCAAACAGATCAGTCTGCACACTACCACACACATAAAACTGCGAAAAATACCGAAAATCACCTCTAAAATCCGAATTTTTTCACCGAAAATCATCACATTTTTTACTAAAATGATGTTGAGAAGGATGCTATCAAGGAATTACTCAAGAAAAACGGTAAATTTCTACACCTAAACACCATTTAATCCGAAAATTGGTGTTCTTGAGCAATTTTTTCCGCAATTCGATTTTGATACTTTTTAGTGTAGTTATGCTTAAATTGATTATGTATTATGCTTGTATAACCTAGATTGATGCTATTTAACATGATTAGAAGCCTTAAACTTCAAATTTTGAGTAATCTAGGGTTTGTGTTCTTGAGCAATTTGGGGCTTTTTGATATAAACAGGTTATGGCCGATTTTTGTCATGAATTGTTGCTAAATTAAGTATCGTAACATGTTTAGGTAGTTAAATGATCCAAACTTTGAGCCTAAACATGATTTTGAGAATTAAAGTGGACTTTTTCAAGTCTAAAATTCATGAACTTGATTTTTAAGAGATAATGCCATTTGAAACTTGTTTAATTGCTAGTAATGATTATTTTGACATGTTATTTGAGTTGAATGCTTATGAACTTGGCGAACATTTTCGTATATGCTTATTTGAAAAAGTGTAGATTTGATAAAAATATGAAAATGAGCTTAAGTTTGATATAAATTGAACATGTCATTGTAATTATTTTAATTGATGATTTTGCTGACACTAATGCATATTTGGATGCACAAAAATTGTGTTTGATGTGTTTTGCAGACTGAAAGGGGTGAATCTTCGTCCCAAGCTCGCAATACTCCTGCTGAGAATGCGAAACAACGGGAGGTGGATAACTACTACAAACAAGATATACCTCATCTAGTTATGACATTTTCTGATATGCAATTGGAAGATTTGCACCCGAACTTGAGATTTGATAGACTTTGGATAGATTATCCAAAATACCAAAGGGGCTTGCATACTCTTCATTCTAAAGCTGTTGAAGTACCTAGGGTAATAGAATGGGCACCGTTAGAAGCTGTAGAATTAGCCGGGCCAATTAGGGAATTACTTACACAGAGGTATGGTAATTCTACTTTTAACGATTGGGTACGTTTATTCAACATGCGTAGACCTGTATATAAAGTATGGTGTGAAGAATTATTGTGTAGTATAGAAATAAATGATCGGGTAGTTAGTTTAACCGATCGATCTTTTATTAGATTTTTGTTAGGAGGTTCGATGCGCCACATGTCTTTACTAGACATGGCTCAGGCCTTACGTATATATACGCCTGAGGAGCTAGCATCTGTCGATTGTAGAGGGTTGATATTGAACGGTAGGAAAATTGATGAAAATTTCGATACACATGGTGTATGGAGTCAAATGACTAGCCATCACCGATTTAAAGGGGGAAATTACTCTTATTTGGATATAGATAGAGCAGAGTTAAGAGTAATTCATAGGTTTTTAGCTAATTCGATTACACAAAGAGGTAAGAATAAGGAAAAGGTAAATGAACAGGATTTGTTTTAACATATGTGTAT
The DNA here is from genome assembly GCF_046630445.1 of Rutidosis leptorrhynchoides. Lineage (NCBI taxonomy): Eukaryota > Viridiplantae > Streptophyta > Magnoliopsida > Asterales > Asteraceae > Rutidosis > Rutidosis leptorrhynchoides. The sequence continues at coordinate 323,135,448 of NC_092343.1, forward strand.
TCGAGACCCACAAAGCGCTGTAAGTATACCGTATTGTGTGGGTTATTATTTATCAGCTATGGTTAGGGGGATGAGACCGCACAGTATAATAGGAGGTGGTATATTTATTACTTTGATTGCTGAATATCTCGGTGTGAATATAAGTCGGGGGGGATTACTAATCGAAGAACCAGAACCCCGCGATACAATAGGTTTAAATGTATACCATGGTGCGAAGGTTTTGAAGAGGCGAAATAACGCCGCAGTAAGATATAATGGTAGACATCTACAGGTTGAGAGAAACCAACAGCCAGGTAATGTGGGAGGGGGAAGTGAAATGACAGAAATGCAAAGGTTTATAGCTTCACAAGAGTACGAAAATGCTAGACATCGAGCATTTGAAGATTGGCAAGTTCATCAAAACCAAATCATAGCTTATTGCCACAAATAGGTAGAAACTATATTCCTACTCCATCGCCCGTATTTCCTCCCTGGTCTATAGAGATCCAACCACCGTATCCTACGTATAACCCAGCCGAAGCATTTTATAACACATATGGTTATGCATGGAACCCCTACTGGTATCAGTATCATCCCTAGTCTACTTAGTTTTATTTATTTTATTATTTGTAATGTTGATACATTTAATACTTATGTTAATATTGTAATAGTTTTTATAATTTTCTAACTTTTATTATTAGATTTTAATAATTTTTGAATGTGGGGTAATATACCAAACTTCAAAAATATGTATATATGTTTGCAGTTTATCTTATGTACACAACAGAGAAAAACAACGCATTTTCAAAGACTGGCATTAAGTTCAGCAAAAGCAACTAATTTTGACGACAATATGCAAAATATATGTGAAATAACAACAAGACGGAATGAACAAATGATATGCACCATTTATCATTCAGAAAACAAACGCCAATATGTTTGGAAACTTTGGTAAAATTTAATCATTTTTCTACGCTAATCACCCTCAATAATTTAAATTGTTACTGATTTCTTGCAAATGAGGGCATTGCAAGATCTTAAGTGTGGGAAGGGGTTAAATTCTTTCGAATTTTTATCTTAAACACTTGGTTACCATTAAAAATACTAGTAAAGCAGTAGTTGTATTAGAATCTAGTGCTCTCTGATAATAAAGAACAGCCCTAGTCTTATATACTGACTACCCAATTCTAGTAAAAATTTTCAAAATTTTCAATTAAATGAACTCAAAATCATGTTTATACATATTTATGAATAATAAAACTAGGTTTTAACACCAAAATTATTGTTACCTCGAAAAGGACATAAATTGAGAAACAAACCAAAATGTTAAAATTCATTTAAAATGGAATAGAGGACAATAAAAAGGAAAATAAAAGCCAAGTGTGGAAAAATTTACCAAGATATTTTAAACATATGTCACATATTTCTGTAACAAATAACTGAAAATACTTTTGCTTTGGACTAAACTAAACTGTTTTACCCGATGAAAGAAAAGAAGAGATGGATCTACACGGTGAATCAATTCCATCATTAAAAGGAAGTAAAGTCTTCCGAAAAAGAAACGCGCTTCTTGATTTAGGTCATGAAGTTGTCGTCCAGACCAGCTGTAGGTTGATGAAAAATCTAGAAAAGTCATCTCTAAAATCAGCAGGAAATCCACGGACCTCAGCATAAAACAGGGTCGCCAAGTGGTCAGATTTATCCTAACCATGAGAAGGATTTATCTCATACAATGGGGGGCACCGTGCAAATTAGCTGGATAAGACTAATGAATCAGATCCCCAGAAAGGATAATCTCCTTAAAGATCAAAAATCAGCTTTTAAGACTGATATTACTCAATCCTAGAGATTGACCTTAAAGATTGAGAATTCAAACTCATGGAATTCAATGATATCTAAACTCGAACTTGAACGAGAAAATATTTTGATCAAAAATTACAAACCGATTTGTTTTCTGAAAACCCTATTTTCAATACGTTCATTACCATTAAACGTAAAATCCTAGGAATTCACCTGGAATTCATTAGGTCATCTGAACCAAATCAGGTGTCAACCGTAAGAATGGTGGTTGCATAGCATGGTCAAAGACAAGACCTTGTGCCAGACCGAAAAATTATAAGGGTGAGCTTTACTATTGCTCCTACCAAGGATAGTAATTGCGTCCGACACGTTATAGACCATAATTAAAAGCATGTCAGGGAACATTGCCTTAACAGTTGCTTGTTCAACGCTTTCCTTTACAATCGGACGGTAGTTTATCGAAAGGTAATATACGGGACAAGTGAACTGGACGTGTTGCTTTCCTAATACAAGGTTAGCAAGTGGGTAACACAAAACCACAAGTGTTGAGCTAAAATTTTCAAATCTGAAACCCACACAAACCCACAAAAATATTTTGCAAACACCGGTGAAGGGTTATTCCGGAAAACTAATCTAGGGTAAAAGCTAGATTAAAATTTTCAAAAGATTAAATGTTTTCATAAAGATCCAATTTCCTTAAAGGATCTAAATTTTATAGTCATGTGGGACTGTAAACCATATCGTTACTACCATTGTTTATACCGCCGTATAGAAATCACTGATGTACAAAGTGTAAAGAATAAAGAAGTGATTCTAGTATTTCAAGACTATATTGCTTGAGGACAAGCAACACTCAAGTGTGGGAATATTTGATAATGATAAAAACGAACATATATTTCATAGCATTATTTCTCAAGAAAGACAAGCTTTTAGTTGCAATTGTTCTATTTACAAGTGATATTCGTTTAAATAATAAAAGGTGAAGACAAAAGGCAGATTCGACGAATTGAAGACGCAAACGACCAAAAAGCTCAAAAGTACAAAAGGCAATCAAAGAGGTTCCAATTATTGATAAGAAACGTCTCGAAATTACAAGAGTAAAAGATTCAAAACACAAAGTACAAGATATTAAATTATTCTTAAAATTACCAGAGTCAACTCTCAATGCTCGACGCAATGGACTAAAAATTACAAGTTAACTATGTATATAAATATAATATAATATATAATTAATTCTTAAAATTAATATATATATTATAATATATTTATAATTCGTCAGCAAATAAAGAGCCAAAGCTTAGTGAGCTGTAATTTCAAACTCTGCGACTTGCGGAGTTTGAGGAAGGAAAATGCCGCGAGTCGCGGAGTTCCCCTGGACTCAATTCCCTATAAAAGCCAACGCAATTCGACGTAAAAAAAAAAATATCCATAATATCAATCTCTCTATCTATATACGTAGTATATATTTATATTTATATTTTAATTTTAATTTTAATTTTAATTTTAATTTTAATTCTAATAATAAGGGTATGTTAGTGAATGTTGTAAGGGTGTAAGTCGAAATTCTGTCCGTGTAACGCTACGCTTTTTTTAATCATTGTAAGTTATGTTCAACCTTTTTAATTTAATGTCTCGTAGCTAAGTTATTATTATGCTTATTTAAAACGAAGTAATCATGATATTGGGCTAATTACTTGAAATGTCCCGTTCTTATTGATTAAAAACGTTCCATATTAATTGATTTCGTTGCGAGGTTTTGACCTCTATATGAGACGTTTTTCAAAGACTGCATTTATTTTTAAAACAAACCATAACCTTTATTTCATAAATAAAGGTTTAAAAAGCTTTACGTAGATTATCAAATAATGATAATCTAAAATATCCTGTTTACACACGACCATTACATAATGGTTTACAATACAAATATGTTACATCGAAATCAGTTTCTTGAATGCAGTTTTTACACAATATCATACAAACATGGACTCCAAATCTTGTCCTTATTTTAGTATGCAACAGCGGAAGCTCTTAATATTCACCTGAGAATAAACATGCTTTAAACGTCAACAAAAATGTTGGTGAGTTATAGGTTTAACCTATATATATCAAATCGTACCAATAGACCACAAGATTTCATATTTCAATACACATCCCATACATAGAGATAAAAATCATTCATATGGTGAACACCTGGTAACCGACAATAACAAGATGCATATATAAGAATATCCCCATCATTCCGGGACACCCTTCGGATATGATATAAATTTCGAAGTACTAAAGCATCCGGTACTTTGGATGGGGTTTGTTAGGCCCAATAGATCTATCTTTAGGATTCGCGTCAATTAGGGTGTCTGTTCCCTAATTCTTAGATTACCAGACTTAATAAAAAGGGGCATATTCGATTTCGATAATTCAACCATAGAATGTAGTTTCACGTACTTGTGTCTATTTTGTAAATCATTTATAAAACCTGCATGTATTCTCATCCCAAAAATATTAGATTTTAAAAGTGGGACTATAACTCACTTTCACAGATTTTTACTTCGTCGGGAAGTAAGACTTGGCCACTGATTGATTCACGAACCTATAACAATATATACATATATATCAAAGTATGTTCAAAATATATTTACAACACTTTTAATATATTTTGATGTTTTAAGTTTATTAAGTCAGCTGTCCTCGTTAGTAACCTACAACTAGTTGTCCACGGTTAGATGTACAGAAATAAATCGATAAATATTATCTTGAATCAATCCACGACCCAGTGTATACGTATCTCAGTATTGATCACAACTCAAACTATATATATTTTGGAATCAACCTCAACCCTATATAGCTAACTCCAACATTCACATATAGAGTGTCTATGGTTGTTCCGAAATATATATAGATGTGTCGACATGATAGGTCGAAACATTGTATACGTGTCTATGGTATCTCAAGATTACATAATATACAATACAAGTTGATTAAGTTATGGTTGGAATAGATTTGTTACCAATTTTCACGTAGCTAAAATGAGAAAAATTATCCAATCTTGTTTTACCCATAACTTCTTCATTTTAAATCCGTTTTGAGTGAATCAAATTGCTATGGTTTCATATTGAACTCTATTTTATGAATCTAAACAGAAAATGTATAGGTTTATAGTCGGAAAAATAAGTTACAAGTCTTTTTGTAAAGGTAGTCATTTCAGTCGAAAGAACGACGTCCAGATGACCATTTTAGAAAACATACTTCCACTTTGAGTTTAACCATAATTTTTGGATATAGTTTCATGTTCATAATAAAATTCATTTTCTCAGAATAACAACTTTTAAATCAAAGTTTATCATAGTTTTTAATTAACTAACCCAAAACAGCCCGCGGTGTTACTACGACGGCTAAATCCGGTTTTACAGTGTTTTTCGTGTCTCCAGGTTTTAAATCATTAAGTTAGCATATCATATAGATATAGAACATGTGTTTAGTTGATTTTAAAAGTCAAGTTAGAAGGATTAACTTTTGTTTGCGAACAAGTTTAGAATTAACTAAACTATGTTCTAGTGATTACAAGTTTAAACCTTCGAATAAGATAGCTTTATATGTATGAATCGAATGATGTTATGAACATCATTACTACCTTAAGTTCCTTGGATAAACCTACTGGAAAAGAGAAAAATAGATCTAGCTTCAACGGATCCTTGGATGGCTCAAAGTTCTTGAAGCAGAATCATGACACGAAAACAAGTTCAAGTAAGATCATCACTTGAAATAAGATTGTTATAGTTATAGAAATTGAACCAAAGTTTGAATATGATTATTACCTTGTATTAGAATGATAACCTACTGTAAGAAACAAAGATTTCTTGAGGTTGGATGATCACCTTACAAGATTAGAAGTGAGCTAGCAAACTTGAAAGTATTCTTGATTTTATGAAACTAGAACTTGTAGAATTTATGAAGAACACTTAGAACTTGAAGATAGAACTTGAGAGAGATCAATTAGATGAAGAAAATTGAAGAATGAAAGTGTTTGTAGGTGTTTTTGGTCGTTGGTGTATGGATTAGATATAAAGGATATGTAATTTTGTTTTCATGTAAATAAGTCATGAATGATTACTCATATTTTTGTAATTTTATGAGATATTTCATGCTAGTTGCCAAATGATGGTTCCCACATGTGTTAGGTGACTCACATGGGCTGCTAAGAGCTGATCATTGGATTGTATATACCAATAGTACATACATCTAAAAGCTGTGTATTGTACGAGTACGAATACGGGTGCATACGAGTAGAATTGTTGATGAAACTGAACGAGGATGTAATTGTAAGCATTTTTGTTAAGTAGAAGTATTTTGATAAGTGTATTGAAGTCTTTCAAAAGTGTATAAATACATATTAAAACACTACATGTATATACATTTTAACTGAGTCGTTAAGTCATCGTTAGTCGTTACATGTAAGTGTTGTTTTGAAACCTTTAGGTTAACGATCTTGTTAAATGTTGTTAACCCAATGTTTGTAATATCAAACGAGATTTTAAATTATTATATTATCATGATATTATCATGTATGAATATCATTAAATGTCTTTACAACGATAATCGTTACATATATGTCTCGTTTAAAAATCATTAAGTTAGTAGTCTTGTTTTTACATATGTAGTTCATTGTTAATATACTTAATGATATGTTTACTTATCATAGTATCATGTTAACTATATATATATATCCATATATATGTCATCATATAGTTTTTACAAGTTTTAACGTTCGTGAATCACCGGTCAACTTGGGTGGTCAATTGTCTATATGAAACATATTTCAATTAATCAAGTCTTAACAAGTTTGATTGCTTAACATGTTGGAAACATTTAATCATGTAAATATCAATCTCAATTAATATATATAAACATGGAAAAGTTCGGGTCACTACAGTACCTACCCGTTAAATAAATTTCGTCCCGAAATTTTAAACAGTTGAAGGTGTTGACGAATCTTCTGGAAATAGATGCGGGTACTTCTTCTTCATCTGATCTTCACGCTCCCAGGTGAACTCGGGTCCTCTACGAGCATTCCATCGAACCTTAACAATTGGTATCTTGTTTTGCTTAAGTCTTTTAACCTCAGGATCCATTATTTCGACGGGTTCTTCGATGAATTGAAGTTTTTCGTTGATTTGGATTTCATCTAACGGAATAGTGAGATCTTCTTTAGCAAAACATTTCTTCAAATTCGAGACGTGGAAAGTGTTATGTACAGCCGCGAGTTATTGAGGTAACTCAAGTCGGTAAGCTACTGGTCCGACACGATCAATAATCTTGAATGGTCCAATATACCTTGGATTTAATTTCCCTCGTTTACCAAATCGAGCAACGCCTTTTCAAGGTGCAACTTTAAGCATGACCATCTCTCCAATTTCAAATTCTATATCTTTTCTTTTAATGTCAGCGTAGCTCTTTTGTCGAGTTTGGGCGGTTTTCAACCGTTGTTGAATTTGGATGATCTTCTCGGTAGTTTCTTGTATAATCTCCGGACCCATAATCTGTTTATCCCCCACTTCACTCCAACAAATCAGAGACCTGCACTTTCGACCATAAAGTGCTTCAAACGGCGCCATCTCAATGCTTGAATGGTAGCAGTTGTTGTAGGAAAATTCTACTAACGGTAGATGTCGATCCCAACTGTTTCTGAAATCAATAACACATACTCGTAGCATGTCTTCAAGCGTTTGTATCGTCCTTTCGCTCTGCCCATCAGTTTGTGGATGATAGGCAGTACTCATGTCTAGACGAGTTCCTAATGCTTGCTGTAATGTCTGCCAGAATCTTGAAATAAATCTACCATCCCTATCAGAGATAATAGAGATTGGTATTCCATGTCTGGAGACGACTTCCTTCAAATACAGCCGTGCTAACTTCTCCATCTTGTCATCTTCTCTTATTGGCAGGAAGTGTGCTGATTTGGTGAGACGATCAACTATTACCCAAATAGTATCAAAACCACTTGCAGTCCTTGGCAATTTAGTGATGAAATCCATGGTAATGTTTTCCCATTTCCATTCCGGGATTTCGGGTTGTTGAAGTAGACCTGATGGTTTCTGATGCTCAGCTTTGACCTTAGAACACGTCAAACATTCTCCTACATATTTAGCAACATCGGCTTTCATACCCGGCCACCAAAAATGTTTCTTGAGATCCTTGTACATCTTCCCCGTTCCAGGATGTATTGAGTATCTGGTTTTATGAGCTTCTCTAAGTACCATTTCTCTCATATCTCCAAATTTTGGTACCCAAATCCTTTCAGCCCTATACCGGGTTCCGTCTTCCCGAATATTAAGATGCTTCTCCGATCCCTTGGGTATTTCATCCTTTAAATTTTCCTCTTTTAAAACTCCTTGTTGCGCCTCCTTTATTTGAGTAGTAAGGTTATTATGAATCATTATATTCATAGATTTTACTCGAATAGGTTCTCTGTCCTTCCTGCTCAAGGCATCGGCTACCACATTTGCCTTCCCCGGGTGGTAACGAATCTCAAAGTCGTAATCATTCAACAATTCAATCCACCTACGCTACCTCATATTCAGTTGTTTCTGGTTAAATATGTGTTGAAGACTTTTGTGGTCGGTATATATAATACTTTTGACCCCATATAAGTAGTGCCTCCAAGTCTTTAATGCAAAAACAACCGCGCCTAATTCCAAATCATGCGTCGTATAATTTTGTTCGTGAATCTTCAATTGTCTAGACGCATAAGCAATCACCTTCGTTCGTTGCATTAATACACAACCGAGACCTTGCTTTGATGCGTCACAATAAATCACAAAATCATCATTCCCTTCAGGCAATGACAATATAGGTGCCGTAGTTAGCTTTTTCTTCAATAACTGAAACGCTTTCTCTTGTTCATCATTCCATTCAAATTTCTTCCCTTTATGCGTTAATGCAGTCAAGGGTTTTGCTATTCTGGAAAAGTCTTGGATGAACCTTCTGTAGTAACCAGCTAGTCCTAAAAACTGGCGTATGTGTTTCGGAGTTTTCGGGGTTTCCCACTTTTCAACAGTTTCTATCTTTGCCAGATCCACCTTAATACCTTCTTTGTTCACTATGTGACCGAGGAATTGAACTTCTTCCAACCAAAATGCACACTTTGAAAACTTAGCGTACAATTCTTCCTTCTTCAATACTTCTAACACCTTTCTCAAATGTTCACCATGTTCTTGGTCATTCTTTGAGTAAATAAGTATGTCATCAATGAAAACAATGACAAACTTGTCAAGGTATGGTCCACACACTCGGTTCATAAGGTCCATGAACACAGCTGGTGCATTAGTTAAACCAAATGGCATAACCATAAACTCGTAATGACCGTAACGTGTTCTGAAAGCAGTCTTTGGAATATCATCTTCTTTCACCCGCAATTGATGATACCCGGAACGTAAGTCAATCTTTGAATAAACAGACGAGCCTTGTAGTTGATCAAATAAGTCGTCGATTCTCGGTAGTGGGTAGCGGTTCTTGATGGTAAGTTTGTTCAACTCTCGGTAGTCGATACACAACCTGAATGTACCATCTTTCTTCTTGACAAACAAAACAGGAGCTCCCCACGGTGATGTGCTTGGTTGAATGAAACCACGCTCTAAAAGTTCTTGTAATTGGCTTTGCAGTTCTTTCATCTCGCTGGGTGCGAGTCTGTAAGGAGCACGAGCTATTGGTGCAGCTCCTGGTACAAGATCTATTTGAAATTCAACGGATCGATGTGGGGGTAATCCCGGTAATTCTTTCGGAAATACATCGGGAAATTCTTTTGCAATGGGAACATCATTGATGCTCTTTTCTTCAGTTTGTACTTTCTCAACGTGTGCAAGAATAGCATAGCAACCTTTTCTTATTAGTTTTTGTGCCTTCAAATTACTAATAAGATGTAGCTTCGTGTTGCCCTTTTCTCCGTACACCATTAAGGGTTTTCCTTTTTCTCGTATAATGCGAATTGCATTTTTGTAACAAACGATCTCTGCTTTCACTTCTTTCAACCAGTCCATACCGATTATCACATCAAAACTCCCTAACTCTACTGGTATCAAATCAATCTTAAATGTTTTGCTAACCAGTTTAATTTCTCGATTCCGACATATATTATCTGCTGAAATTAATTTACCATTTGCTAATTCGAGTAAAAATTTACTATCCAAAGGCGTCAATGGACAACTTAATTTAGCACAAAAATCTCTACTCATATAGCTTCTATCCGCACCCGAATCAAATAAAACGCAAGCAGATTTATTGTCAATAAGAAACGTACCCGTAACAAGCTCCGGGTCTTCCTGTGCCTCTGCCGCATTAATATTGAAAACTCTTCCGCGGCCTTGTCCATTCGTGTTCTCCTGGTTCGGGCAATTTCTAATAATGTGGCCCGGTTTTCCACATTTATAACAAACTACATTGGCATAACTTGCTCCGACACTACTTGCTCCGCCATTACTCATTCCGACACCATTTGTTCCTTTCGTTCTATTAACCCCTGGTCCATAGACCTCAAACTTCGCCGCGCTATGACCATTTCTTTTACACTTGTTGCAAAATTTGGTGCAGAACCCCGAGTGATTCTTTTCACACCTTTGGCATAGCTGCTTCTGATTGTTGTTGTTGTTGCGGTTATTATTGTTATTAGGATGATTGTTGTAGTTGCTGTTGTTGTTGTTGTTGTTGGGCCGTTTATTGTAGTTGCGATTGATGTTGCGATTGTTGGGATAATTGTTGCGATTATTGTTGTAATTGCTGTTGTTGTTGTATTGGTGATTCTTATCACCGTTTTCCTCCCACTTTCTTTTAACTTGCTTCACATTGGCCTCTTCAGCAGTCTGTTCTTTAATTCTTTCTTCAATCTGGTTCACTAGTTTTTGAGCCATTCTACATGCCTGTTGTATGGAGGAGGGCTCGTGTGAACTTATATCTTCTTGGATTCTTTCCAGTAATCCTTTCACAAACGCGTCGATCTTCTCTTCCTCATCTTCGAATGCTCCCGGACACAATAGGCACAATTCTGTGAATCGTCTTTCGTATGTGGTAATATCAAATCCTTGGGTTCGTAACCCTCTAAGTTCTGTCTTGAGCTTATTGACCTCGGTTCTGGGACGGTACTTCTCGTTCATCAAGTGCTTGAATGCTGACCACGGTAGTGCGTACGCATCATCTTGTCCCACTTGCTCTAGATAGGTATTCCACCATGTTAACGCGGAACCTGTGAAGGTATGCGTAGCGTACTTCACTTTGTCCTCTTCAGTACACTTACTTATGGCAAACACCGATTCGACCTTCTCGGTCCACTGTTTCAATCCGATCGGTCCTTCGGTTCCATCAAATTCCAAAGGTTTGCAGGCAGTGAATTCTTTGTAGGTGCATCCTACACGATTTCCTGTACTGCTAGATCCAAGGTTATTGTTGGTATGTAGCGCAGCCTGTACTGCGGCTATGTTTGAAGCTAGAAAAGTACGGAATTCCTCTTCATTCATATTCACGGTGTGTCGAGTAGTCGGTGCCATTTCCTTCAAAATAGTCAAATGGAACAAGTTAATCATACAGAATATTAAGAGTAGTTAATAGTATTTCGTAGCATAATATGAACTCATTTATAAAAGCTTTTTCTTCATATTAGCGTTTTATAAGTTTAAATTCGGGTAGTACCTACCCGTTAAGTTCATACTTAGTAGCTAATATACAATTCAATTACTACAATTCTATATGAAAAACTGATTATAATAATATTTCGCGTTCAAACTTTTATACAATATTTTATAAACTTACAATACCGCTTATTTTACATAAAGCATGAAATATAGCACACAATAACTTTGATACAAGATAGTTGTGAAGATAATTCTAGCTAGTACACAAGTCGTTCAGCAAAGGAAATAAAGACACGTAATTCATACGTCCAGAAACAAGGCATGCATTCTGGTTTTACTAGGACTACTTCCCATCCTTGGTCTTGTGGAACATAACCGTTATGGCCGTTGATAAGACAGCGTGTTGTAACGTCGTCAAAGGGACGAGGGTTACGTAATGTCCAACAGTCCCGTAACAATCTAAAAACCTCATTTCTTACCCCAATTACCGACTCCGTCACTTGTGGGAACGTTTTGTTTAATAGTTGTAGGCCGATGTTGTTGTTCTCACTTTGGTGAGAAGCGAACATTACTAATCCGTAAGCATAACATGCTTCTTTATGTTGCATGTTAGCCGCTTTTTCTAAATCACGAAGTCCAATATTCGGATATATTGAGTCAAAATAATTTCTTAACCCATTGCGTAAAATAGCATTTGGGTTCCCCGCAATATATGCGTCAAAGTAAACACATCGTAACTTATGGATTTCCCAATGTGATATCTCCCATCTTTCGAACGAAAGCCTTTTATAAACCAAGGCATTCTTGGAACGTTCTTCGAATGTCTTACAAACTGATCTCGCTTAAATAGTTGTGCCGAAGAATTCTGACCGACTCTAGACAAGATTTCATCAATCATGTCTCCGGGTAGGTCTCTTAAAATATTGGGTTGTCTATCCATTTTGTGTTTTTATACTGTAAAATAGACAAGAGTTAGATTCATAAAAAAATACTTATTAATACAAGCAATTTTTACATATATCATAAAGCATAAGCACAATATATTACTTATATTACACCACACGAATACAACTATCTTATTCCGACTCGCTTGTTTCTTCTTCTTCGGTTTTAGTTCGTTTTGCCAAGTTTCTAGGGATATATGATGTTCCCCTAATACGAGCCGTCGTTATCCACATTGGTTTAGAAAAACCTGGTGGTTTAGAGGTTCCCAGGTCATTGTTACAACTTAAGGACTTCAGGGATTGACGATATATATAAAGTTCATCGGGGTTGGAATTAGATTTCTCTATTTTTATGCCCTTTCCTTTATTATTTTCTTTTACGTTTTTAAATTCAGTTGGGGTAATTTCTATAATATCATCGGAATTCTCGTCGGAATCCGATTCATCGGAGAATTGGTAATCCTCCCAATATTTTGCTTCCTTGGCGGAAACACCATTGACCATAATTAACCTTGGTCGGTTGGTTGAGGATTTTCTTTTACTTAACCGTTTTATTATTTCCCCCGCCGGTTCTATTTCTTCATCTGGTTCCGATTCTTCTTCCGGTTCCGACTCTTCTTCCGGTTCCTCTTCGGGAACTTGTGAATCAGTCCACGAATCATTCCAATTTACATTTGACTCTTCATTATTATTAGGTGAGTCAATGGGACTTGTTCTAGAGGTAGACATCTATCACATAATATCAAACGCGTTAAGAGATTAATATATCACATAATATTCCCATGTTAAAAATATATAGTTTCCAACAAAATTTGTTAAGCAATCATTTTTCAAGTAAACATGGTCGAAGTCCAGACTCACTAATGCATCCTAACAACTCGATAAGACACACTAATGCAAAATTCTGGTTCTCTAAGACCAACGCTCTGATACCAACTGAAATGTCCCGTTCTTATTGATTAAAAACGTTCCATATTAATTGATTTCGTTGCGAGGTTTTGACCTCTATATGAGACGTTTTTCAAAGACTGCATTCATTTTTAAAACAAACCATAACCTTTATTTCATCAATAAAGGTTTAAAAAGCTTTACGTAGATTATCAAATAATGATAATTTAAAATATCCTGTTTACACACGACCATTACATAATGGTTTACAATACAAATATGTTACAACAAAATAAGTTTCTTGAATGCAGTTTTTACACAATATCATACAAGCATGGACTCCAAATCTCGTCCTTATTTAAGTATGCGACAGCGGAAGCTCTTAATAATCACCTGAGAATAAACATGCTTAAAACGTCAACAAAAATGTTGGTGAGTTATAGGTTTAACCTATATATATCAAATCTTAATAATAGACCACAAGATTTCATATTTCAATACACATCCCATACATAGAGATAAAAATCATTCATATGGTGAACACCTGGTAACCGACATTAACAAGATGCATATATAAGAATATCCCCATCATTCCGGGACACCCTTCGGATATGATATAAATTTCGAAGTACTAAAGCATCCGGTACTTTGGATGGGGTTTGTTAGGCCCAATAGATCTATCTTTAGGATTCGCGTCAATTAGGGTGTCTGTTCCCTAATTCTTAGATTACCAGACTTAATAAAAAGGGACATATTCGATTTCGATAATTCAACCATAGAATGTAGTTTCACGTACTTGTGTCTATTTTGTAAATCATTTATAAAACCTGCATGTATTCTCATCCCAAAAATATTAGATTTTAAAAGTGGGACTATAACTCACTTTCACAGATTTTTACTTCGTCGGGAAGTAAGACTTGGCCACTGGTTGATTCACGAACCTATAACAATATATACATATATATCAAAGTATGTTCAAAATATATTTACAACACTTTTAATATATTTTGATGTTTTAAGTTTATTAAGTCAGCTGTCCTCGTTAGTAACCTACAACTAGTTGTCCACAGTTAGATGTACAGAAATAAATCGATAAATATTATCTTGAATCAATCCACGACCCAGTGTATACGTATCTCAGTATTGATCACAACTCAAACTATATATATTTTGGAATCAACCTCAACCCTGTATAGCTAACTCCAACATTCACATATAGAGTGTCTATGGTTGTTCCGAAATATATATAGATGTGTCGACATGATAGGTCGAAACATTGTATACGTGTCTATGGTATCTCAAGATTACATAATATACAATACAAGTTGATTAAGTTATGGTTGGAATAGATTTGTTACCAATTTTCACGTAGCTAAAATGAGAAAAATTATCCAATCTTGTTTTACCCAAAACTTCTTCATTTTAAATCCGTTTTGAGTGAATCAAATTGCTATGGTTTCATATTGAACTCTATTTTATGAATCTAAACAGAAAAAGTATAGGTTTATAGTCAGAAAAATAAGTTACAAGTCGTTTTTGTAAAGGTAGTCATTTCAGTCGAAAGAACGACGTCTAGATGACTATTTTAGAAAACATACTTCCACTTTGAGTTTAACCATAATTTTTGGATATAGTTTCATGTTCATAATAAAAATCATTTTCTCAGAATAACAACTTTTAAATCAAAGTTTATCATAGTTTTTAATTAACTAACCCAAAACAGCCCGCGGTGTTACTACGACGGCGTAAATCCGGTTTTACGGTGTTTTTCGTGTCTCCAGGTTTTAAATCATTAAGTTAGCATATCATAAAGATATAGAACATGTATTTAGTTGATTTTAAAATTCAAGTTAGAAGGATTAACTTTTGTTTGCGAACAAGTTTAAATTAACTAAACTATGTTCTAGTGATTACAAGTTTAAACCTTCGAATAAGATAGCTTTATATGTATGAATCGAATGATGTTATGAACATCATTACTACCTTAAGTTCCTTGGATAAACCTACTGGAAAAGAGAAAAATAGATCTAGCTTCAACGGATCCTTGGATGGCTCGAAGTTCTTGAAGCAGAATCATGACACGAAAACAAGTTCAAGTAAGATCATCACTTGAAATAAGATTGTTATAGTTATAGAAATTGAACCAAAGTTTGAATATGATTATTACCTTGTATTAGAATGATAACCTACTGTAAGAAACAAAGATTTCTTGAGGTTGGATGATCACCTTACAAGATTAGAAGTGAGCTAGCAAACTTGAAAGTATTCTTGATTTTATGTAACTAGAACTTGTAGAATTTATGAAGAACACTTAGAACTTGAAGATAGAACTTGAGAGAGATCAATTAGATGAAAAAAATTGAAGAATGAAAGTGTTTTTAGGTGTTTTTGGTCGTTGGTGTATGGATTAGATATAAAGGATATGTAATTTTGTTTTCATGTAAATAAGTCATGAATGATTACTCATATTTTTGTAATTTTATTAGATATTTCATGCTAGTTTCCAAATGATGGTTCCCACATGTGTTAGGTGACTCACATGGGCTGCTAAGAGCTGATCATTAAAGTGTATATACCAATAGTACATACATCTAAAAGCTGTGTATTGTACGAGTACGAATACGGGTGCATACGAGTAGAATTGTTGATGAAACTGAACGAGGATGTAATTGTAAGCATTTTTGCTAAGTAGAAGTATTTTGATAAGTGTATTGAAGTCTTTCAAAAGTGTATAAATACATATTAAAACACTACATGTATATACATTTTAACTGAGTCGTTAAGTCATCGTTAGTCGTTACATGTAAGTGTTGTTTTGAAACCTTTAGGTTAACGATCTTGTTAAATGTTGTTAACCCAATGTTTATAATATCAAATGAGATTTTAAATTATTATTTTATCATGATATTATCATGTATGAATATCATTAAATGTCTTTACAACGATAATCGTTACATATATGTCTCGTTTAAAAATCATTAAGTTAGTAGTCTTGTTTTTACATATGTAGTTCATTGTTAATATACTTAATGATATGTTTACTTATCATAGTATCATGTTAACTATATATATATATATATATATATATATATATATATATATATATCCATATATATGTCATCATATAGTTTTTACAAGTTTTAACGTTCGTGAATCACTGGTCAACTTGGGTGGTCAATTGTCTATATGAAACATATTTCAATTAATCAAGTCTTAACAAGTTTGATTGCTTAACATGTTGGAAACATTTAATCATGTAAATATCAATCTCAATTAATATATATAAACATGGAAAAGTTCAGGTCACTACAACTCAGTTAGACAGCATTTGATCCAAAGGTATGGCAGCTCTTCTTTTCCCGATTGGGAACGTTTATTCACCATTTCATAGGCCTGTATATAAGGAATGGTGTATTGAGCTTATGAGTACTATTTCACTTAATGCGGATGTAGTTAGGTTAGATGATAGAAATTTTCTTAGATTTTTACTTGGCCGTAGGATGTACAGAATGTCCATGCTGGACATGGCCAGGGCTTTACAGATTTACACTCCTGGTGAATTACTACTACCCGATTGTACAAATTTGATTTATCATGTAGAGCGGGTAGATAGGAATTTTGACGAGGACGCCGTCTGGAGGCGTATGTCAAATTATAATGTTTTTTCGCTTTGAGGAAGACACTCCTATTTAGATATTAACAAAGCAGAGCTACGTATTATACATAGATTTTTAGCTAATTCGATTACACAAAGAGGTAAAAACAAGGAGAAGATGACCTTACACGACTTATTTTACCTTAAGTGTATTCGAAACACTAGAAGCTTTGTTAATATCCCCTACTGTGTTGGTTTTTATCTGTCCAAAATAGTGGCAGGAATACAGGACGGGGGAATAATAGGAGGAGGTATTTTTGTTACTCTCATTGGAGAGTATTTGGGTGTAGATAGGGATCAAGGGGGTCCACTAATGATGTGTAGTGAGCAGGTTGATACTTTAGGATTGAAGGTCTATCAGGGTGCTAAGGTATTAAAGAGCATACGCAATCAGGCAGTACCATATGATGGTCGTCATCCACATGTAGAGAGAGGTTCAGATGAGGAAATGGAGGAAGCGGATGACATTAGGGATGTCATAAGGGAGGCTATGATTGACGTCTACCAGCGTATAGATGAGGTAGAAATGACAAACGAGGCTAGACATAGTCGATACGAACAGTGGCAAGCCGAGAATGTGTACGAGCATTCTAGGCAATGACAGCATGATAGATGGCACTATCATCAGCATCAGATCATGAGCCAGCTATCACCTCAGGTACCAAATAACTACGTACCGACCCGACCTGCTTACTATCCTCCACACCAGCACGATATACGATCACCATTTACTCTCTACGACCCTAACCAGGCCTATCAGTACACCTATAACCAACCATGGAACCCGCCCGACGACATGAACTGGAACCCCTATCCAGATTGATACAGTTCCCATTGGTGATTTCTATGATTTTATCTTTTATTATTTTTATTTACTTATGTTTAAAACATATAATATTGTGATACTTTTAATGTAATGTTTATTATTTTTATTATATTGTACTAATATTTCATATTTGATTTGAAAGTGGGATGTTAAGTCCCATTTCAAATTACCATGCATGTTATTATTTGTATGTATGTATATTGTCAATTGTATACAATAGGGTAAAACAGCGCATTTTCAAAGACTGACATTAAGTTCAGCAAAAGCTACAAATTTTGACGACAAAATGAAAAACAAATGTGATGTAACAACAAGACGGAATGAACAAATGATGTGCACCATTTATCATTCAATAAACAAACGCCAATATGTTTGGAAACTTTAGTAAAATTTAATCATTTTTCTACGCTAATCACCCTCAATAATTTAAATTGTTACTGATTTCTTACAAATGAGGACATTGCAAGATCTTAAGTGTGGGAAGGGGTTAAATTCTTTCGGATTTTTAAAATTTTAATTTAAACACTTGGTTACCATTAAAAAAAAATACTAGTAACGCAGTAGTTGTATTAGAATCTAGTGCTCTCTGATAATAAAGAACAGCCATAGTCTTATATACTGACTACCCAATTCTAGTAAATTTTTCAAAATTTTCAAATAAATGAATTCAGAATCATGTTTATACATATTTATGAACGATAAAACTAGGTGTTAACACCGAAATTATTGTTACCTCGGAAAAGACATAAATTGAGAAACAACCCAAAATGTTAGAATTCATTTAAAATGGAATAGAGGAAAATAAAAAGGCAAAGAAAGGAAAATAAACGCCAAGTGTGGGAAAAATTTACCAAGTTCTTTAGAACATATGTCACATATTTTTTGTACAAATAATTGAAGATACTTTTGCGTTGGACAAAATTAACTGTTTTACCCGGTAAATTGTAATATATTTGAAAGAAAGATGAATGTACACGATGAATCAATTCCATCATTAAAAGGAAGTAAAGTCTTCCGGGAAAAAAAACGCGCTTCTTGATTTAGGTCAGGAAGTTGTCGTCCAGACCAGTTGTAGAGTCTACGAAAAACCTTGAAAAGTTTTCTCGAAAATCAGCTGGAAATCCACGGACCTCAACATCAAACAAGGTCGCCAAGTGGTCAGACTTATCCTAATCATGAGAGGATTTGTCTCGTACAATGGGAGGGCACCGTGCAAATCAGCTTGATAAGACTAATGAATCTGATCCCCAGAAAGGATAATCTTCTTAAAGATCAAAAATCAGCTTTTAAGACTGATATTACTCAATCCTTAAGATTGACCTTAAAGATTGAGAATTCAAACTCATGGAATTCGATGATATCTAAACTCGAGCTTGAACGAGAAAATATTTTGATCAAAATTACAAACCGATTTGTTTTTTGAAAACCCTATTTTCAATGCGTTCATTACCATTGAACGTAAAATCCTAGGAATTCACCTGGAATTCATTAGGTCACCTGAACCAAATCGGGTGTCAACCGTAAGAACGGTGGTTGCATAGCATGGTCAAAGACAGGACCTTGTGCCAGACCGAAAAACTATAGGATGATCTTTACTATTACTCCTACAAAGGATAGTAATTGCATCCGACACGTTATAGACCATAATCAAAAGCATGTCACGGGACATTGCCTTAACAGTTGCTTGTTCAACGCTTTCCTTTAGAACCGGACGGTAGTTTACCGAAAGGTAATATACGGCACAAGTATACTGGACGTGTTGCTTTCCCAATACAAGGTTAGCAAGTGGGTGACACAAAACCACAAGTTTTAAGCTAAAATTTTCAAATCTGAAACCCACCAAACCCACAAAAACAATTTTGCAAACACCGGTGAAGGGTTATTCCGGAAAACTTATCTAGGGTAAAAACTAGATTGAATTTTCAAAAGATCAAATGTTTTCATAAAGATCCAATTTCCTAAAGGATCTAAATTTTCATAGTCATGTGGGACTGTAAACCACATCGTTACTATCATTGTTTATACCGCCAAATCAAAATCAATGATGTATAAAGTGTGAAGAATAAAGAAGTGATTCTAGTATTTTTATTTCAAGACTATATTGCTTGAGGACAAGCAACACTCAAGTGTGGGAATATTTGATAATGCTAAAAACGAACATATATTTCATAGCATTATCCCTCAAGAAAGACAAGCTTTTAGTTGCAATTGTTCTATTTACAAGTGATATTCGTTTAAATAATAAAAGGTGAAGACAAAAGACAGATTCGACGATTTGAATACGCAAACAACCAAAAACTAAAAAGTACAAAGTACAATCAAAGTGGTTCAAATTATTGATGAGAAACGTCTAAAAATTACAAGAGTACAAGCCGTGAAACACAAAGTACAAGATATTAAATTGTACGAAAAGGCGTTCGAAAATCCAGAACTGGGACCAGAGTCAACTCTCAACGCTCGACTCAACGGACTAAAAATTACAAGTCAACTATGCACATGAATGTAATATAATATATAATTAATTCTGAAAATTATATATATATTATATTATATATTAAAAACGTCGGCAAACTAGAAAACAAGAACATGTGAGCTGATCCAGCTGGCCATGCGATCGTACGGCCAGGATGCCCATATTTCATGCGATCGCATGAGCCTAAAAGGCTGGCCACATCTATAAATTTCGCAGTTTTTGGTCGAATGTTTTACACCTTTTTCTCTCTATCTCTCTACGATATATATATATATATATATATATATATATATATATATATATATATATATATATATATATATATATATATATATATATTATAATTTTAATTTTAATTTAAGATTAATAATAATAAGGGTATGTTAGCGAATGTTGTAAGTGTGTAAGTCGAAATTCTGTCCGTGTAACGCTACACTATTATTAATCATTGTAAGTTATGTTCAACGTTTTTAAATTAATGTCTCGTAGCTAAGTTATTATTATGCTTATTTATGCCAAAGTAATCGTGATGTTTCGCTAAAATATTAAGACGGGGTAATTGGGTTTTGTACCATAATTGGGGTTTGAATAAAAGAACGACACTTGTGGAAATTAGACTATGGACTATTAATGATCTTTATATTTGTTTAATTGATTGATAGTTCGTTAATTTAATATAAAAATTACAATTGGACGTACCTATAAATAACCACATACACTCGATCGGACACGACGGGCAGGATATTTATAAGTACTAATAATCGTTCATTTAACCGGACACGGGAGTGGATTAATAGTTAATGGACTTATTAAAACAAGGGTGAATTACATACAAGGAAAATTGGTGTAATTATAGTTTAAGTCCCCAATTAGTTGGAATATTTGACTTCGGATATAAGAATAATTTGACGAGGACACTTGCACTTTATATTTATGACTGATGGACTGTTATGGACAATAACTACATGGACATATCAAATAATCCAGGACAAAGGACAATTAACCATGGTAATAAACTAAAATCAATACGTCAAACATCATGATTAAGGAAGTTTAAATAAGCATAATTCCTTTATTTCATATTTCATCGCACTTTTATTTACTGTCATTTTATTTAATTGCACTTTTAATTATCGTACTTTTTAATTATTGCAATTTTATTTATTGTCATTTTATTTATCGCATTTTAATTTATCGCACTTTAATTATTGTCATTTACTTTATGCTTTAAATTAAGTTATATTTATTTTTAATATTTTACATTAGGTTTTAACTGCGACTAAAGTTTTAAAATCGACAAACCGGTCATTAAACGGTAAAAACCCCCTTTTATAATAATAATACTACTTATATATATTTATATTTATATACAAATATAGTTTTAAAAATATAGCGTTAAACTTGGCTAGATACCTGTGGAACGAACCGGATTAAATAAAAACTACACTACTGTACGATTAGATACACTGCCTATAAGTGTTCTAGCAAGGTTTAGGTATATCCACTCCATAAATAAATAAATAACTTGTGTAAAATTGTATCGTATTTAATAGTTTTTCCTAATAAAAATATAACTATTTCGTATACACCTCTACGCACACCAGGGACTAACTGGAGAACATAGTATAGAGTAGCATGTTATATTATGATTGCCATGCTTGTTAGCTATACTTACTTATACAGTTAGTTAGTATTTTGTGATGACCGCATGTTGGTTGATGCTTGTCTACTGGAGCCCAGTGCGTCCCTATTGTGTGGTGGCCTCGGTAGGAGAGATCAACCTGCGGGTTGGGTTCCTCATGTGGTGGCCTAGACAATCGTGGTGCATATATACATACGGTGATGGAGGAACTTCTGTAAGCCCCAGTCCGATCAGCTGGTGGTTAATGGTTTGGCCGAGCCGCCAGAGTCTCTGTAGACGGCACTTGGGTGATGTTTGTGTGTTAGATTTTGTGACATGATTAGTATGACCGTTCCTGTATACTATTGCCTGTAGTTAGTTGTACTCACTTAGCTTCGTGCTAATTCCCCTCCATCTCCTCCCTGCAGGTTGTAGCTTTGTAGATATTGCTTTTGGGAGAAGACGGGCATGACAATGTTATGTTTGACAGTGTTTAACTCTGATGAAGTCTTTTATCATATGAATTGTGTTCTTTAGTAAACCGAATATAATTACGTCTTTTCCGTTTAAAACATGTATTTTGATATGTGATCACGTGACACTATTAAGGTGTATTTGGTAATTAATAAATAAATGCTCCCGCCACGTATAAAAAAAAATAGCGGTGTCACAGCGAGAGATCACGGGTTCGAGCCCGGTCGTCGGCATTTTTTTTTTGGAAAAACATCCTAAGGTAGTCTTTATTTATTATATGTATTATTATGATTATTATGATTATTATTATTATTATTATTATGATTATGATTATTATTATTATTATTATTATTATTATTATTATTATTATTATTATTATTATTATTATTATTATTATTATTATTATTATTATTATTATTGTTATTATAAATTATTATTGCTATTATTATTATTATTATTATTATTATTATTATTATCATTAATATTATTAATATTATTATTATTATTATTATTATTATAATTATTATCATTATGATCATTAATATTATTGTTAGAATTAGTATTATAATTAGTATTATAATTATTATTATAAGTATCATAATTGTTGTAATTATAATTACAAGTAATATATATATATATATATATATATATATATATATATATATATATATATATATATATATATATATATATTAATTATGATATAATTATTGAATTTAAAACTTTAATATTATTATCATGAACATGTTTATTATTATTATTATAAAAGTAATATAAATCATTATCATTTTTAAAAATATTAGTATTAATATCTTTTTATAAATAATAGGAGTGTTAATATTGACATAAGTAATATTATTATCATGAATATTATTATTATGTAAATACTAAAATCAATATCATGAATATCATTAACAGTAAAATCAATATTGTTACAAGTATTATTATTAATGTCACTATTATTATTACTATTATTCTTATTATAATTATTATTATAAGTAATGTTATTATTAATGTTATTATTATAATAAAATACAACCTTTAAATACTATATTATTAAGTACATAAAAATATACTCATAAGTAATATTACATATAAGTATGAATATATTATATTAACAATTTTTATATAAATATTCATATAAAACAAATTAGGTATTTTTAATATATATATATATATATATATATATATATATATATATATATATATATAAAATATATATATATATATAGAGATAATAATCATTTTCCAATATATATACAAATTAAATAAACAATATATAAAGTTATAATATATGAAATTGTTCGATTACGATCACATGTATTAATAAATACACAAATGATATAGGTTCGTGAATCCGAGGTCAACCCTGCATTGTTTAATGTCGTCATATGTATTTTTACTACAAAATACAGTATAGTGAGTTTCATTTTCTCCCTTTTTAAATGTTTTTGCAATATATATTTTTGGGACTGAGAATACATGCGCTGCTTTTATAAATGTTTTACGAAATAGATACAAGTAATCGAAACTACATTCTATGGTTGGATTATCAAACCGAATATGCCCCTTTTTAGCTTGGTAGCCTAAGAATTGGTGTTTATGATAATTGCCACCAATTGACGTGAATCCTAAAGATAGATCTATTTGGCCCAACAAGCCTCATCCGAATTATGGATGCTTTAGTACTTCGATTTATCATGTCAGATGTGAGTCCCTGTGATGACCCGAAAAATTTCGACTAATTTAAACCAATTCTCTTTATGATTTAATATTATGTAAATATACATATATGTATGTATATATATATATATATATATATATATATATATATATATATATATATATATATATATATTATAAGATGTACAAGTAAAAACGACTTTCCTACAGTAAAACATTAATTGCTACAGTAAAAATGACTTTGCTACAGTAAAACACTATTTGCTACAGTGAAACCGTATTTTGCTACAGTGCTACAGTGATTTGCTACAGTAAAACACTATTTGCTACAGTAAACACTATTTGCTACAGTAAAACACTATTTGCTACAGTAAAACACTATTTACTGCAGTAAAATACTATTTGATGTCGACGAACTAGCAAACAAAAACAGAAAAGGCGGCCATGCGATCGCATGGCAAAAACACTGAAAACTCATGCGATCGCATGAGCTACAGTAAATCGAAAAGTAATATAAATACGCAGTTTGTTCGACGAAATTTATTCATATTTATCTCTCAATATTTAAATTTATATTATAATTTTAATTTTAAATTTAAGTTTAATAATAATAAGGTATATACGAGGGTGTTTTTAATTCGGGTTTCAAACCGCTTTAAGCTAAGAAAATATTGGGTATTATTCGGGGTATTGTTCTTGAATCCAAGGCCAACCATACAGTCGTCTACCGTCATTACGTCTACGCAATTTGCCTATAATATTGAGTCTCAATATTGAACTGTGAGTTATAGTCTCCCTTTTTAAATGCTTTAAATATTTTTGGGCTGAGAATACATGCAATTTATTTTAAACGCAATAAGACACAAGTACATACAAAATTCTACACTGAGTTAAACCGAAAATCCCTTAGCTTTGGTAACTAGTAGCTGCCAGTACATAGGATATGGACTGGTGGGCGCGAATAATTGTATATGGATCCATAGGGCTTGACATCCCCGTCCGAGCTAGAGCGCTAGCCTTTTAACGGACGTATGTTATTTGAGTTTAAGACACGTTGGTTTGCGCGTATTAAAACGAATGGGGTAATTATCACTATAGCGTTAAGTTTAGTTACCAGGGTGCTCTGTTACGTAGAATCTATTGATAAAATTTTGATGAAATCTTGTGGTCTATCTTTATATATGTTTATGACTCGAGCAATTAAACCTATAACTCACCAACATTCGTGTTGACTTTTTAGCATGTTTTATTCTCAGGTCCTTAGAATGCTTCCGCTGTGATGTGCTTGTTGCCTGCATGGAGTCTCTCATGCTTTGTACAAAGTTTATTGCATTCAAAATAAAACTGCGTTGTGTAATAAATAATTGGACTGTGATGTCAACCTGTAAATTAAAGACTTATGTATTTTGGGGTTTTGCTTATACCTAAGCACTCGCCCACATGTTTATAACTTTCTATGTTTAGAAAGTCACTTATTTTAATGAATGCAATATTTTATCAAAACGTATCATATAGAGGTCAAAACCTCACTGTGGAATCAATGATTAACGTGCCGCGTCAATAGCGATTTTGACGGGTCGTTACAGTTGGTATCCGAGCTTGAGGTCATAGGGAACCAGAAATTACATTAGTATGTTTAACTGGTAATTGTTAGGATGCATTAGTGAGTCTGGACTATGACCATATCTGTTTTTACTGATTTTTGCTTATTATTTGGTCAAAAACATTATATGTGATATATTTATATGCTAACGTAATTGTTGTTTCAATTATGTGATAGATGACTTCCTCTAATCCTATCATTTTGTACGACTCGGAATCGGACACTGAATCTATTCTATCCACAACTGAAAAGGGCGTTCCAATACCTATTAAAGAAGAAATTGTGTTAGCCGGGGAATCTCAACTCCCGATAAACCCAGAGGAGGTTCCAGCTCCACCCAGCTTTAGTTTTCCGGAGCCACAGTATCGTTGGCATGGACCCATGATCCCTGGAGTAAAAGAGGATCGTCCATTTTTAAACAAATATGGACATTGGTCCAGATATACCGCCGACGGGCGGGTTGTGCCGATTACGCCTTGCAGATTTCGGTTCATGACCACCGGTACATATTCTTGCAGTTCGTCGTCATATTCTCCTACACATGACTCAGACAGTTCGTCATCAGACGAGATCAGTAAGGAGGAGGATTTCGCTAATGAAATAAAAGAGATCACTAAGGAGAAATTCCAACTTGCAATAGATAATAAAAACAACCACAATAATAAAATGTCCTTAATTATTAAAAAAGAACAGGACCATTCGATCCGTAACCACCCTTATTGTATTAAACCCACTGAGGCAACGGGTACCTCAAAACCCCAACTAAAAATAAAATACACTGCCAGAATGTCTGTCGGACCATGTGCACACAAACAATTGGCAGAGAGAACCAAATGGGAAGAAGTTTCTGATAGTTCTGAATAAACGACCTCGCAACCATAAATCTTCCATGCGCTATTTTATTGCTTATGTGTGCTACTCTATCTTGTTATGTAAAATAAGCATATGTAAAATATCAGTATTGTATGGTATTGTATTATTTTGGTTTATTAATAATAAATGCATGGAATGATTATTTGTATTATTACTACTTATTATTATTATTATTACATAATAATGTAGTAACTCGCTATAATTTTTCATAGTGAAATATTATTAGGATTTTAGTAGTTAATTCCTTGTACTAGCTATTATGTATGAACTTAACGGGTAGGTAATACCCTAGAAATAATTATAAAATGCTAATAAGAAGAAAAGGCTTTTATAATAATCGGTTCATATTATTAATATGCTACGATTAACTATTGACAACTCATTTTACCTATAATATTCTATATGATTAAATTATATCTGTTGTGTTTATTGAAGAAACATGTCTCAAATGTCGGATGCTGAGTTTGAGCAACTAGTCGAGAAACGTGTGAATGAAAGAATTGCTGCAACCGAAGCAGCAAAAGCAACAGCCGAAGCAGCAGCCAAAGCAGCAGCCGTAAACACAAATTCACGAAACGGATGCTCATACAAAACTTTTCAAGGATGCAAACCACAGACGTTTAGTGGAACTGAGGGACCAGTCGGTCTAACCCGATGGTTTGAAAAGATGGAGTCCGTTTTCAAAATCAGTAATTGTGCGAACGGAGACAAGTCAAAGTATGCTTCGTGCACGTTGCAAGACGGTGCACTTACTTGGTGGAACAATTATGCTAAAGCAGAAGGAATAGATACGGAATATGATATCTCTTGGGAAGAACTGAAAAAGATGCTAATCGAGGAGTACTGTCCTCGAAACGAGATCAGAAAAATGGAATCTGAGTTACGTAATCTGAAGGTTATCGGCGCGAATCTCAATAACTATGAAAAGCGTTTCATGGAACAAGCCTTGTTGTGTCCCGAATTGGTGCCAAACGAGAAACGAAAGATAGAAATGTATATTGACGGTTTATCGATCAATATCAAAGGAAATGTTACATCGTCCAAACCGAATACGATGCAGGAAGCCATGACAATGGCACACCAACTCATGGACCAGATCAGAGAGAGTTCGATTAAGGCACCAATTACCGAAGTCAAGACAACTGAAGGAAAGAGGAAATGGGAAGACTATAAGGGCAAAAGTACTCACCTGAAGAAACAAGAAACTTTTAAAGGTAACCAAGATGGGGCAACTGCAAGTCCAAACTATAAGGGACCCCATCCGTTCTGCAAAAGATGTTACACATATCATGCAGGCTATTGCCAAGTGGTCTGTGATAAGTGCAACAAGAAAGGACATGTGGCGAAAGATTGTTATGCCACCGTTTCTGAAGTAAAGACAAAATCGACCGATGTCAAGAAGTGTTATGGATGCGGGAAGTCTGGTCACTTTATAAATCAATGCCCTGATAAGGAGAAGAACAAAGAACCCGCACGTGGGAGGGCATTTAATGTTAGTGCCAGTAAAGCACGTGAGGATCCTAATCTTGTCACGGGTACGTTTACCGTTAATAATCAACTAGCTTCTATTATGTTTGATACGGGTGCTGATAGAAGTTATATGTGTAAAGACTTTAGTTTTAAACTAAAATGTGCATCATTACCTCTAGACGATAAATATACTATTGAATTAGCTAATGGTAAACTGATAAAAGCCGATAAAATTTGCCATGGTTGCGAAATGAATCTCGCTGGTGAATCCTTCAAAATTGATTTGATACCCGTAGAATTAGGAAGTTTTGATGTAATCGTTGGCATGGACTGGATGTCCAAAACAAGAGCGGAAGTTGTTTGCGCTGAGAAAGCAATCCGCATCCCTCGTAAGGATGAAACGTCATTAATGATTTATGGGGAGAAGAACAACTCAAAACTGAACTTTATCAGCTGCATGAAGGCCCAGAAACTTATAAGAAAAGGTTGTTATGCTATTCTGGCACACGTAAAGAAGATCGATACTGAAGAAAGAAGCATTGATGACATGCCGGTTGTAAGAGAATATCCCGGAGTATTTCCAAAAGAATTACCGGGGCTACCTCCACTCAGATGTGTAGAATTCCAGATTGATCTCATACCAGGAGCTGCACCTGTAGCCCGATCTCCATATAGACTTGCACCTTCAGAAATGCAAGAATTACAAGACCAGTTGCAAGAATTATCGGACCGTGGATTTATTCGTCCTAGTTTTTCACCTTGGGGTGCTCCTATTCTGTTCGTCAAGAAGAAGGATGGATCTATGAGAATGTGCATAGATTACAGAGAATTAAACAAATTAACGATCAAGAATCGGTACCCATTACCGAGGATTGATGATTTGTTTGATCAATTGCAAGGATCAAGTGTTTATTCTAAGATTGATCTACGCTCCGGATATCATCAACTGAGAGTGAAGGAAGAAGATGTTCCTAAAACCGCGTTCAGAACCCGTTACGGTCACTATGAGTTTCTAGTCATGCCTTTTGGATTAACTAATGCTCCAGCAGTATTCATGGATCTAATGAATCGCATCTGTAGACCGTATTTAGACAAATTTGTCATTGTTTTTATCGACAACATATTGATTTACTCGAAGAACAAGGAAGAACATGAGAAACACTTAAGACTGGTACTGGAGATACTCAAGAAAGAAGAATTGTACGCAAAATTTTCGAAGTGTGATTTCTGGTTACAAGAAGTACAATTTTTGGGCCATGTTGTCAGTAAACATGGAATTAAAGTTGACCCCGCCAAGATCGAAGCCATTAGTAAATGGGAAACCCCGAAGACTCCAACACAAATTCGCCAATTCTTAGGTCTTGCTGGTTACTACCGAAGATTCATTCAAGATTTCTCTAGAATCGCCAAACTCTTAACTTCATTGACTCAAAAGGGAAAGAAATATGATTGGTCCACGGAACAGGAATCCTCATTCCAGTTATTAAAGAAGAAGTTAACGTCTGCACCCATTTTGTCATTACCAGAAGGAAATGATGATTTCGTGATCTATTGTGATGCTTCACGCCAAGGTTTAGGATGTGTATTAATGCAACGCACAAAAGTCATCGCATATGCCTCACGACAACTAAAAATTCATGAAAAGAACTATACGACGCACGATTTAGAACTTGGAGCAGTAGTTTTTGCACTCAAAATATGGAGACACTATCTATATGGCACCAAGTGTACAGTGTACACCGACCATAAGAGTCTTCATCATATTTTTGATCAAAAACAACTCAATATGAGGCAACGTCGCTGGGTAGAGTTGTTAAACGATTACGATTGTGAAATCCGTTACCACCCCGGAAAGGCTAATGTTGTAGCTGATGCCCTAAGTCGAAAAGAAAGAGTAAAACCTCTTAGGGTCCGAGCTTTGAATATTACAATTCGTACTGATCTCACAAAGCAAATTCAAGCAGCACAGTTAGAGGCTTTAAAAGAAGAAAACGAAAAAGGCGAAATAAGCAAAGGGTTAGAAAAACAACTTGAAGAAAAAGCCGATGGAACCCTGTATTTTGCTGGTAGGATATGGGTACCAAAACATGGTAACCTAAGGCAACTAGTACTGGATGAAGCACACAAAACGAGGTACTCAATTCACCCAGGAAACGGAAAAATGTACCACGATCTCAAGAAGTTTTATTGGTGGCCTAATATGAAAACAGAAATTGCTACTTATGTAAGCAAATGTTTAACGTGTGCAAAGGTCAAAGCTGAGCACCAAAAGCCGTCAGGATTACTGCAACAACCAGAAATTCCGCAGTGGAAATGGGAAAGAATAACCATGGATTTCATTACGAAATTGCCAAGGACTGCAAGTAGTCATGATACTATTTGGGTGATAGTTGATCGTCTAACTAAATCAGCTCACTTTCTACCAATAAAGGAGACAGACAGTATGGAGAAATTAGCACGCCTATATTTGAAGGAAGTAGTTTCCAGGCATGGTGTACCCATCTCTATCATATCTGATCGCGACACCCGATTCACATCACGTTTCTGGCAGTCATTACAAAAAGCATTGGGAACTCGATTAGATATGAGCACCGCTTATCACCCACAGACAGATGGTCAAAGTGAAAGAACAATACAAACATTGGAAGACATGTTACGGGCATGCGTGATTGACTTTGGAACCAGTTGGGATCGACACTTACCGTTGGCAGAATTTTCATACAATAACAGCTATCATACGAGCATCAATGCAGCGCCATTTGAAGTACTTTACGGTAGAAAGTGCAGATCTCCTATCTGTTGGAGTGAAGTAGGAGAAAGACAACTTACTGGACCAGAAATTATTCATGAAACCACCGAAAAGATCATTCAAATACAACAGCGATTGAAAACGGCCATGAGTCGCCAAAAGAGTTATGCTGATGTAAGGAGAAAACCGCTAGAATTTCAAGTGGGCGACAAAGTCATGTTGAAAGTGTCACCCTGGAAAGGCGTTGTACGATTCGGTAAACGAGGAAAGCTAAGTCCTAGGTACGTAGGACCCTTTGAAATCACCGAAAGAATTGGAACAGTTGCTTATCGATTAAAGCTACCGCAAGAACTTAGTAGTGTTCACAACACATTTCACGTGTCAAATTTGAAGAAATGTTTAGCTGAAGAGGATGTCGTAATTCCTCTTGACGAAATACGAATCAATGATAAACTCCATTTTATCGAAGAACCTGTTGAAATCATGGACCGTGAGGTCAAACAATTAAAACAAAGCAAAATACCGATAGTTAGAGTTCGTTGGAACGCAAGACGAGGACCCGAGTTTACTTGGGAACGTGAAGATCAAATGAAGCAAAAGTATCCACATTTGTTCACTGATATCGCTCATGAAACAGGTACTACTCAAAATTTCGGGACGAAATTTTCTTTAACGGGGAGGTACTGTGATGACCCGAAAAATTTCGACTAATTTAAACCAATTCTCTTTATGATTTAATATTATGTAAATATACATATATGTATGTGTATATATATATATATATATATATATATATATATATATATATATATATATATATATATATATATATATATATATATATATATATATATATATATATATTATAAGATGTACAAGTAAAAACGACTTTCCTACAGTAAAACATTAATTGCTACAGTAAAAATGACTTTGCTACAGTAAAACACTATTTGCTACAGTGATTTGCTACAGTAAAACACTATTTGCTACAGTAAACACTATTTGCTACAGTAAAACACTATTTGCTACAGTAAAACACTATTTGCTACAGTAAAATACTATTTGATGTCGACGAACTAGCAAACAAAAACAGAAAAGGCGGCCATGCGATCGCATGGCAAAAACACTGAAAACTCATGCGATCGCATGAGCTACAGTAAATCGAAAAGTAATATAAATACGCAGTTTGTTCGACGAAATTTATTCATATTTATCTCTCAATATTTAAATTTATATTATAATTTTAATTTTAAATTTAAGTTTAATAATAATAAGGTATATACGAGGGTGTTTTTAATTCGGGTTTCAAACCGCTTTAAGCTAAGGAAATATTGGGTATTATTCGGGGTATTGTTCTTGAATCCAAGGCCAACCATACAGTCGTCTACCGTCATTACGTCTACGCAATTTGCCTACAATATTGAGTCTCAATATTGAACTGTGAGTTATAGTCTCCCTTTTTAAATGCTTTAAATATTTTTGGGCTGAGAATACATGCAATTTATTTTAAACGCAATAAGACACAAGTACATACAAAATTCTACACTGAGTTAAACCGAAAATCCCTTAACTTTGGTAACTAGTAGCTGCCAGTACATAGGATATGGACTGGTGGGCGCGAATAATTGTATATGGATCCATAGGGCTTGACATCCCCGTCCGAGCTAGAGCGCTAGCCTTTTAACGGACGTATGTTATTTGAGTTTAAGACACGTTGGTTTGCGCGTATTAAAACGAATGGGGTAATTTTCACTATAGCGTTAAGTTTAGTTACCAGGGTGCTCTGTTACGTAGAATCTATTGATAAAATTTTGATGAAATCTTGTGGTCTATCTTTATATATGTTTATGACTCGAGCAATTAAACCTATAACTCACCAACATTCGTGTTGACTTTTTAGCATGTTTTATTCTCAGGTCCTTAGAATGCTTCCGCTGTGATGTGCTTGTTGCCTGCATGGAGTCTCTCATGCTTTGTACAAAGTTTATTGCATTCAAAATAAAACTGCGTTGTGTAATAAATAATTGGACTGTGATGTCAACCTGTAAATTAAAGACTTATGTATTTTGGGGTTTTGCTTATACCTAAGCACTCGCCCACATTTTTATAACTTTCTATGTTTAGAAAGTCACTTATTTTAATGAATGCAATATTTTATCAAAACGTATCATATAGAGGTCAAAACCTCACCGTGGAATCAATGATTAACGTGCCGCGTCAATAGCGATTTTGACGGGTCGTTACAGTCCCGGAATGATGGGGATATTCTATATGCATCCTATTAAGGTCGGTTACCAGGTGTTCACCATATGAATGGATTTTAATTCGCGAGTTACGCGTGTCAATATATGAAATCTTGTGGACTATTAAAATGATGGAAATGAATGATTATGATAAACTAATGAACTCACCAACCTTTTGGTTGACATTTTTAAGCATGTTTATTCTCAGGTATTAAGGAAATCTTCCGCTGTGCATTTGGCTCATTTTAGAGATATTACTTGGAGTCATTCATGACATATTTTGAAAGAAGTTGCATCCGAGTCGTTGAGTTCATCAAAGTTATTATTAAGTCAAATATAGTTGGATGTATTATTAAATGGTATGCATACTGTCAACTTTCGATGTAAAGAAAGTTTGTCTTTTAAAAACAACTGCAATGTTTGTAAAATGTATCATATAGAGGTCAAATACCTCACAATGTAATCAACTATTGTGAATCGTTTATAATGTATATGAACGGGTCCTTTAAGTGGTCTCGAAAAAATTTAACTCGCACCGAGCGAAAATATAGGGCCCGTTATCTAGTGTTTTTTAACGATGTCCGTTTCGCTCGTAGTTAGTCCCGTTGTGTTCATTAGATTTTTTCGAGTTGAATGGTGGTCTCGGAAAAATTTAACTCGCACGAGCGAGAAGATAGGGCCCGTTAAAAAACCGGGTGGAATTAGTTTCTTTTATTTTAATAAAATTATATATTTACGCTTTCTACCCCTAAAAAAGTATAAAGTTGAGGGGCCGTTGTGTAAATTGAGCCGAAGTTGAGGGACCGTTTGTAGTGTGAACGCAAACTCAAAACGACGATCCGATATAACTGAAACGACGAAATCTGGAGCGTGTTTTAGTATATAAATTAATAAATAAATATATACTAGTCCGGATCCGGCCCGCGCGATGCGGCGGGGGCTTTCGACATGCGTGTTCATATTTAACGTAATGTGTTAAGCGCCGTTGTAGAAGTCGTTGTGTTTAGCATTTTTTTAAAAAGTCTCCGTTTCGAACGTAGTTAGTTTCGTTTTGTTCATAAAATTATTTCGAGTCTAACGGTGCGGTCGAAAAAATTCAAATCACGGCAAACAGGAAGATGCGGGTTGTCGAAGTGGTTAGGTGGAGTTTTTATTTTAAATAAGAGAATTTATGTTTTACCCCCTGGAGTTTGATGTAGTTTTTGCAAGTTGATTATAGTTTAGGGGATTAAAGTGGAAAATGGGATGGAGGGAGGGGGTGTCGTTTCCCCTGATGGAACGACCAAATTTCCCTCTTCTTTTAGTATATTTAGAATATAAATAAATGTGTAATTAATATTTTTGTAAAAATGGAAATGAATGAGTTGAAGTTGTCTATCTTTTTCACGTGTTTCATGTTTGTTTGTATTGTTTCATTTTAAAGCCCTAAATATGATTAAAGGGTAAAGTTGTCATTTATGTCATTAAGATTATTTAATGCATCTATAAAAGTAACAACATTTTTATTATTATTGAATGATTCCATATTGATGTCTATATTCATATTAGCATCTAATTCGTATATGTTTAACATAACTTAATGAAAATAAAATAAAATAAACATCTCCTTCCTACCATTCAAGTAAGCCCACTCATTATGGTCACCATGCTTGTTAAGGCCCGTTAGCCACTCACGACCATAAGCAAGAAAACGTCGAATGAAGTCGCCAGTTGCTACTGCAATAGCACCTTCACGAATTGTTGTGGGTCCCGCAAACATATTTAAGTCTTTTTATTGTATTGTTTTGTAGCTACAAGAAACAAATTGAATTGCAACGGATATAATTGTAGTTGTTTGTTAAATTTTTTTAAATCAATTACTTTTCCTTATAAATATATTACATTCATAAATATTTTTCTCACTCAAAATATACTACCATTTTATACAAAATCATAATCAGTTTATACAATCTCTTCTTCCATTTCATACAAAAAATGTTTCAACCAAACAATAAAGATGTTTTCAACCATATGATCAATAATCTAATCACATCACCAAATAATTTGTCATTGAATCAAGCTAGTAATTAGTCTCTAAGTCAAACTAGTTTCTCGCAATTCACACCAATCAAAACGCATTCTATCAACAACAATTCATTCAACAAACACAACAACAAATACTATATCCACAACAATTACAATTTATAACCCATAGTGTTGGTACTATTTTCCATCTAACGGACAAAAGGTACCAGTACAATACTATAACTGCCTAGCATTGAGCAAGTTGTTGTCGACTGATGCTTGCCCTTGGAAAAGAACCCCAGCAGACCCGGAACACGAATAAGATATCCGTGGGGTGGCCTTATCAGTCTTTAGACCAAGTTGAAGTTGATCCGTGTAGCGTGTTATTGCTAAGCGGTTAAAGTTTTGCAGTGAGAAAGTACTGTGTGAGAGAGAAAATGTATTCTCTGCTCCCAAAGTTCAGATGTTAAATGTGGTGATCCAAGGGGTCTATTTATAGGCTAGAATGTCCGAAATTCCCGGAAACACGTGTTGAATGCTTATTAATTCAGTTATGTGAAATATCCGGAACCGCCTCTGGCATGGGCTAACGTTATATATATATATATATATATATATATATATATATATATATATATATATATATATATATATATATATATATATATATATATATATATATATATTATAAGTATTAATTATGATATAATTATAGAATTTAAAACTTTAATATTATTATCATGAACATGTTTATTATTATTATTATGAAAGTAATATAAATCATTATCATTTTTAAAAATATTAGTATTAATATCTTTTTATAAATAATAGGAGTGTTAATATTGACATAAGTAATATTATTATCATGAATATTATTATTATGTAAATACTAAAATCAATATCATGAATATCATTAACAGTAAAATCAATATTGTTACAAGTATTATTATTAATGTCACTATTATTATTACTATTATTCTTATTATAATTATTATTATAAGTAATGTTATTATTAATGTTATTATTATAATCAAATACAACTTTTAAATACTATATTATTAAGTACATAAAAATATACTCATAAGTAATATTACATATAAGTATGAATATATTATATTAACAATTTTTATATAAATATTCATATAAAACAAATTAGGTATTTTTAATATATATATATATATATATATATATATATATATATATATATATATATATATATATAGATAATAATCATTTTCCAATATATATACAAATTAAATAAACAATATATAAAGTTATAATATATGAAATTGTTCAATTACGATCACATGTATTAATAAATACACAAATGATATAGGTTCGTGAATCCGAGGCCAACCCTGCATTGTTTAGTGTCGTCATATGTATTTTTACTACAAAATACAGTATAGTGAGTTTCATTTTCTCCCTTTTTAAATGTTTTTGCAATATATATTTTTGGGATTGAGAATACATGCACTGCTTTTATAAATGTTTTATGAAATAGACACAAGTAATCGAAACTACATTCTATGGTTGGATTATCAAACCGAATATGTGTAACGACCCGGATTTTTCCGACCGTTTTATACATATGAGATTAATTTTTACATAAATTAAACATTACCAACATGATAAGCAATCTAAATTATTGAGTCTTGTGTTTTTGAAAAGAGTTTTACACAACGTTTGACCGTCCAATTTGACCGATGATATCACGAACTATATAACATACGATAATTATACGATTGTGTACATATACGTATTTATACATATTTAACATGATCTAAGGATGGTTTAACATATTACTGTGTACTAATAACAATGAGTTATAAGTATACTTTGAGACTACTAACTTAAGTTTTCAAAACGGTAACTATACGTAACGTTCTTTGACATATATACCTATAATCTATAATGCTTATACAAGTATCATATAAATACGTATTTAATTACTTTAAAGGACTTAAATACATAAAACAATATAAGTAAATTCTCAAAAGATAGTTATATTTGAATTCTTGTTCCGTTTCCTCAAGATTTTTACACGTACACCTAGGGTATATGTAACCGTATTGTACGCAGCTTCTAGATGTATTTAATATTATTATATACACCTTTAATCATTCATTCATAGCAGCCATATTAGAGTCAAAGACATGTGGAACCATTATTTATCAACTTGTATGACTAATGAGCTAAAAAAACAAACTAAAGGATTATTTTTTTCTATATAACAAGTAAATTCGTTTTTATGATTTCACCCCATTTTTTCATTCCATTTTCTCATACTTATACTCCAAATTCTCTCTCAAAATACTCCTAACATCATACTTGATCATCTCCAAGCATTTTCACCATCTTTTAGCTTCATAATCAAGGTAAAACTATATTTAAACTTTGATTCAATTCATATAAGTTATTTATCTTAAATCAAGATATAAACTTACTTACAACCTTTGTTTCTTTTCATGATTTCACTTTTTAATCTTCCAAGTCATCAAGAACAAGTTCATATCTTGTTTATTCGGTAACTTTCTTCATCATACTCGAGGTATAACCTTGGTTCATCATCTTGTTCAATTTATATATGACTATCTTACTATGAATATATATAACAACAAGAACATAGTTTGAATGATTTCAAACTTGTTCGCAAACTAAAAAGATCCTTCTAACTTGACTTTTAAAACACTTCAAGACCTGTAATATATCATAATGATATGCTAACTTAATAAGATACAACTTGATTTTACAAAGAACACCTTAAACCTGTTTGGATAATTAAAAACCATCTTAAACTTTGAATTGGAACTTTATATTCTGGAAAAATGATATTTCTTATGAATATATTAATATATAAAAATCACATGGTGTAACTCAAAGTGTAAGTGTTTTTGTAAAAATGATCATCTAGGTGTTGTTTTTACAACGGAAATGATCACTTTCATAAGATTCACCAAAGTTTGACCTATAACCTGTGATTTCAAATGCAAACTAAGGTATTTACAGTTCATATTCATAAATAATGACTCGATCCAAGGAAGTGGCAAGTTGAACCAACAAAAACGGAGTTATATTGAAGAAACTACGGCAAAAACAAAATTGGGTATCCGAAGCTAGTTTAGCTACGAAATTAATTGGAGTAAAACTAAACTAATCATATCTTTGCTAATTAATATGATATTTTATATATATTTACTTATGATTTGATTTTATATATTTCAGGACCACCCGTAAACAACACGAGAAGATTAATCATAAGACCTCATGATTGTACGCAACACGTCATTTGACAACACGATACTTTATGTACGCAACACGTCATTTGACAACATGGTACCATGGGTCGATATTAATCCTGATCAATACGAATACGATGGGGTCTTTATTTATTTTATTGAGCAACTAATTGTGGACCACTAACATCAGACTGCTAACTACGGACTAATAGATATTAAAAGTATTATAAGTATATATGTAACGATTATTTGAAAAGAAAATATGTTAATATATTATATATATGGTTAGGTTCGTGATATCTATCGGAGACCAAGTCGTATTAAATATCTTCAAGGCAAAAGTGAGTATATAGTCCCACTTTTATATTCTGAATATTTCGGGATGAGAATACATGCATTTTATGATTTACGTTATGGACACAAATGATTAAAAATATATATTCTACGTTGAGTTGTACCACTGGCATACTTCCCTATAACTTGGTAACTACTATTTACATGATGTATTGTAAACGCGAATCCTGTTGATAGATCTATCGGGCCTGACAACCCCAACCGGACTGGACGACCAGTATTCAACGGTTGCACAGTACTTCGTTTCAGTGACTACACTTGGTACGGTGTAGTGAGATTTCATAATAAAGGGAATATGCGACGTTGATTAAATGTTAAGTATGGTTATCAAGTGCTCAACCACTTAGAATATTTTTATTAAAATGATTATGTATATTAAATCTTGTGGTCTATATTTATAACGCTGCTAGCATTAAACCTATATCTCACCAACTTTATGTTGACATTTTAAGCATGTTTATTCTCAGGTGATAATTAAAAGCTTCCGCTGCATTATGCCGAATTTAAGCAGGATTTGGAGTATGCATATTTGTGACAAAAATAAAAATGCATATCGGAAGATTTGTAATATAAAATATGTTGGAAATCGTATTATTATTATCAAATGTAAAGTTTGTAAAACTAAGATTATGGCTAAACGATAATCATTATTATGTTGTTTAAGCCTTTGGTTATAATAAAGATTATGGTTTGTATCATAAAAACGTACGCAGATTTTTAAAAATGTCACATATAGAGGTCAATACCTCGCAATGACACCAACGAATACGTGACATTTATATTCGATATGAACGGGACGCTTCAGGTGGTATCAGAGCGTTGGTCTTAGAGAACCAGAAAATTTGAATTAGTGTGTCTTATCGAGTTTGTTAGGATGCATTAGTGAGTCTGGACTTTGACCGTGTTTAGAAAACTATTGCTTATCCTTGTTGGTTAAAAATTAATATGTAAATATTATGTGGTACTAACGTGCTAGTTGTTATGTGATAGATGTCTGGATTAGAACTTGTTATCACATTCAGCGACTCCGAACCAAAATCCTCAGATGGTGTTCCGGTCATTAACCTATCCGATGATGAAAACGACACCTTTGGGAAAGACTCACAATTTTCTGATGAATCAATTGAAGAGGAACCGGAAAGTGATCCTGGTGAGGAAGAAATACAGGAAATTACGAAAGACAAGTTTGAACGAGGAAAGAAACGAAAGGCTACTGAATTGGAAAATCCAAATCCCGAGTTTAGTGAGGATGTTGTGGCACCAACTCTGTGATGACCCGGAAATTTCCGATCAAATTTAAACTTTAATCTTTATATGTTTTCGACACGATAAGCAAAATCTGTAATATTGAGTCTTGAAAGTTTCAAAACCTATGTTCATGTAATCAATTACCTTTTGACCATGCCTGACGATTCACGAACAATTATGTGTAAACAAATATATATACATATACATATGTGTGATTTTTTTTTAAATTGAGAAATATTATTAAAACATTGAACGAATTAGTTGATATGAAAATAAGCTATGAGATCTATTTTATGAAATTGGAAATGCTATCAAGGTATTGAATGAATAATACTTTACATGAATGTATTTGTTCGATGTAAGTTTATCGACGAGATTAAAAGATAATATCAAAGGATTGAATTATCAGATACATTGAATTATAATTATGAGTCTCTGTTACGAGGTCCATTTGATTTAAGAAATCTGTTTCATTCGAAAATGGTAAAGTGAATTACAAATAAGAACAAAGTGTCACTTATCGAAAGTTAGACAAAAGTTGGTGGAGAATTGAATTCCACAATATTTGATTAATTTTTTTAAAACATGCGAAAAACGATTTTCGATATAATATATCTTGGTTAATAAAATGTCATAAAACGTTTTGATTTAAACTAATATTATTAAATATGTTTTGATAAATAACGAGACTATGATTTATAAAAGGAAATGACCAAAATACTCAAAAGATTAAGTTACACTTTGAGTGGGTTAGTTTTCCATTAATTTAAGTCTAATTATTAATAAAGGTACACGTCGTGAAACGTAAAAGGCTAGTTTTCTAAACGTACGATAGTGTGCTCGAAATACCAAAAGTGATACATGAGTCGAGTGACAACGTCCGTGGTATTTGAGTAAAAATTATATTTTTACCATGAACGTAAATATAATATAATATTTAATTAATTATATGAATTAAATATATTATATTATATGTTAACTAAACTAACCATTTCCACGTTTTTTTTTTCATATGAGATGTAAATTGATAGCCACAAATCATGGAGCCATTAAGTGGTAGGTGAGATTAAATTTCCTTATATATCGAACGTACCCAGTTTTGATTTTATTCATCTATCTCGATCTCACTCTCTCTAAATATACATATACATACTTATTTATTTTTATTTTTATTATTATTATTATTATTATTATTATTATTATTATTATTATTATTATTATTATTATTATTATTATTATTATTATTATTATGATTATGATTATTATTATTATTAAACTTATTATTATTAGGAGCGATATTATTAGTAATATACATAAAACACTACGACGAGGTCATACGCGTGTTATTTTTCAAAACTGGTTTTCGAGTAGGGTAGGGCTAAGGAAATTATGGCTTATAGCTATGGAGATTATGGGTATGGATCAGGGGTATAGCTAATGAGGTCAACCTAGTGTTTATCATCTTCGTTGTGTCTACGTACCTTTCCTGCAATATTGAACCTCAATATTGATACGTGAGTACTCCTAATTTATTTTTTACATACTAATAGTATATCCCTGACTAGTGCTCGAGAATATAGGATTATGTATGCTTATATTTTTGATATTGCCTTTAGATAGGATAGGATAAATCTTGAAGTTAGTTACACCTGCGGTTAAGATAAGGTATAAGATATGCATGTCGTTGGAAAGCTAGCGAAAAATTAAGAACTTTTCCTTTAGATGTCGAATCGTTCCGATAAACGGATTGGAAGTTATAGCTAGTTGAAGTTGTGTAAAAATGATTATTATTATCGTCGTCATTAGCGTCGTTCCAATTTTTATTTAATTATTATTATTATTATTATTACTATTATTATTATTATTATTATTATTACTATTATTATTATTATTATTATTATTATTATTATTATTATTATTATTATTATTATTATTATCATTATCTATAAAAAGTATTATCCTTAAAAATTGTTATTTTTACTATTACTATCATTTATTATCATTAAAAGTTATAATTAGTATTATTATTATCATTAAAATAGATTATAGATTATTAATATTATCATGATCATAATAATTATTATTAGTATTATAATTAAAACTAGTAACAGTAACATTTAACTATTATGATTACTATTATATTCATTAAAATGAACGCGATATAAAAGACGATTTAAGAACTATCAACAAATTGATTAGGAAATAATGAGTATGTGTATCATGATGAAATTTAAATTTATCGATTTAGATAAAATTATCATTTTCATTATTTTTATCATTATTAAAAGTATTACTATTAATATTAAAAATATCACCTTTACAAAATTATTATTTTAAATAGGAATATCATTATTAATATAAAATTTCATTATTAATAAGAATTATCATATTGTTATAATACCATGTTCGTAAATACAAATATTGTTATTAATATTAGTAGAATAATAATATTATTAATACAAAATAATACAATTTCTACTTATTATTATTACCAATGCTATTTTATCAATAAATATGTGATACAAATTATATAATTACCTCAATAGAATCTATCGCAATCTATTTTATGATATTAAATGAACTTTATAAATTTTATTACTTAAGACATATAAACGTATATTTTAATATAAGAATTTTATTTATTAATAAATGAATTATATTATTTACTCTATTAAATCTTTTAAAAATATTTTAAAAATATAAAACGACAATATTTAAATTATATAATAATCCTTTATAAATGTTGGAAATCATTTTGAGTCAAATGGACTTTTGTTAACTTTTGCATATTAATCTCGAGCATTAGGATTGTGGTACACTATGACTTGACTTAATTTGTTAGACAAATATTGACCAACATATAAATATATATAATTAATTTAGGTTCGTGAATCCGAGGCCAACCTTACACTTGTTCAATGACGTTATATGTATTTTTACTACGAAATACAGTATGGTGAGTTTCATTTGATTCCCTTTTACTCTTTACATTTTTGGGACTGAGAATACATGTAAATGCTTTATTAACTGTTTTACAATATTTATATGTGTGAGTTTCATTTGCCTTTTTACCCTTTATATTTTTGGGACTGAGAATACATGCGCTTTTATAAATGTTTGACGAAATAGACACAAGTAATTAAAACTACATTCTATGGTTGAATTATCGAAATCGAATATGCCCCTTTTTATTAAAGTCTGGTAATCTAAGAATTAGGGAACAGACACCCTAATTGACGCGAATTCTAAAGATAGATCTATTAGGCCTAACAAACCCCATTCAAAGTACCGGATGCTTTAGTACTTCAAAATTTTTATCATGTCCGAAGAAGGATCCCGGAATGATAGGGGATATTCTTATATGTATCTAGTTAATGTCGGTTACCAGGTGTTCACCATATGAATGATTATTTTTGTCTCTATGCATGGGACGTATATTTATGAGAACTGAAAATGAAATTCTTGTGGTCTATTAAAATGATGGAAATAAATGATTATGATAAACTAATGAACTCACCAACCTTTTGGTTGACACTTTAAAGCATGTTTATTCTCAGGTGTTAAAGAAATCTTCTGCCGTACATTTGCTAATTTTAAAGATATTACTTGGAGTCTTTCATAGCATATTTCGAAGAACGTTGCATTCGAGTCATTGAGTTCATCAAAGATTATTATTAAATCAATTTATAGTTGGATAGTGGATATTATGAAATGGTATGCATGCCTGTCAATTTTCGATGTAAAGAAAGATTGTCTTTTAAAAACGAATGCAATGTTTGTAAAATGTATCATATAGAGGTCAAATACCTTGCAATGTAATTAACTATTGTGAATCGTTTATAATGTATATGAACAGGTCCTTTCAAACTCCACCAGACACTTCCACCCCTATTCCCGCTATTCCTATTAGTTCTATCCCGACATCCAGTTCTTCGGCCCCTCAGCCAAAACGCAGGGAGACAGCCAGGATAAGCTTTAAGCGATTTCTTTG
Source organism: Rutidosis leptorrhynchoides (assembly GCF_046630445.1). Taxonomy (NCBI): domain Eukaryota; kingdom Viridiplantae; phylum Streptophyta; class Magnoliopsida; order Asterales; family Asteraceae; genus Rutidosis; species Rutidosis leptorrhynchoides. Next base: position 323,179,179 of record NC_092343.1, read on the forward strand.
AACACAAACGTTTTGGGTTAAATGATGCGCTGTTGTTTTAAACCATGGGATCATATAACGTTTTGTATAATATTACTAGTGTGGTTTGCTTAATGTTTGATTTAAGATAAGCATATGTAAAATAGTGAAGTGTGAAATACAATAATTTTCCATGGTTGAGTATTATTTGGGTGGTAGTAATTGATTTTTGTACTAAGCTATTAAGTATGAACTTTAACGGGTAGGTACTACCCTAGATATAATTATAAAACGCTAATAAGAAGAAAAAGCTTTTATAATAATAACTGGTTCATATTATTAATAAGCTACGATGTACTGTAAATACACACTACATCTATAATATTCCATGTAAATAATTATTATTTTTTTCATTCTTATTGAAGATTATGGCGCGATTGAACCGAATGAAGGAACAAGAAATCGAGGAACTCATCAATCAGCTAGTGAATGACAGAATTTTATGGGTCGAGGCTACGACAGGTGCTGCAGTTAACCCAAATCCTCGTGTGGGATGCACCTATAAAACTTTTCAAGGTTGCAAGCCCTCATAGAAGGACCGGTCGGTTTAACTCAGTGGATCGAAAAGATTGAGACTGTGTATAAAATCAGTGGTTGTATTGAGAATGACATGACCAAGTATGCATCGTTCACCCTACAAGATAGTGCACTCACATGGTGGAAAAACTATGTGAATGCCGTAGGAGGAGATGTAGCTTATGATACTCCATGGGAAGAATTCAAATCAATACTAATCAACGAGTATTGTCCAAGGAACGAGGTTAGGAAGTTGGAAGCTGAATTACGAAGCCTAAAAGTTGTTGGTACTGAACTCACCAACTACAATCAGCGATTCATGGAATTAGCTTTGCTATGTCCCGAATTAGTACCAACCGAAGAACTGAAGATAGAACTGTACAAAGATGGTTTGCCTAAAAATGTCAAGGCAAATGTTACAGCATCGAAACCCAAGACTATTCACGAAGCCATCACCATGGCAAATGAGTTGATGGATCAGATTATTCTGGATAAGAACACCGATGTCAAAACATCAGAAAACAAAAGAAAGTGGGAAGGTAATCATCAACAATCCAACAAGAAACATGAAACCACGCAAGGTGCGGGTAGTGGTTCAAGCTCAGGTAACAAGGGACGAAATCCTTTATGTAACAGATGCCACAAACATCACTCTGGTTATTGTAATGTGGTATGCAACAATTGTAATCGAAGGGGTCATCTTACTGAAGATTGTAGGGTTCCCGTTACAATTACAAATGACACCAAGACTCCTGCCACCAATGCAAATAGAACTGCCTTGGCCACTGTTACTTGTTATGGGTGTGGGAAACAGGGTCATTATAAGAGCCAGTGCCCAAATCCAGAGAAGAATAACGGACCTACACATGGAAGAGCATTTATTATTAATGCTAGAGAGGCATGTGAAGACCCGAAGCTTATTACGGGTACGTTTACCATTAATAACTTATCAGCATCTATTATATTTGATACTGGTGCCGATAGAAGTTATATGTGTAGATACTTTTACGCTAAATTAAATTGTTCATCATTACCTCTAGATGCTAAGTACATGATTGAGTTAGCTAATGGTAAACTAATTAAAGCCGATAAAATTTGCCGTGATTGTAAAATAAATTTAACCGAAGAAACGTTTAAAATTGATTTGATACCCGTAGAATTAGGAATTTTTGATGTAATAGTCGGCATGGACTGGATGTCCAAAATAAGAGCTGAAGTTGTGTGTGCCAAGAAGGCAATTCGCATTCCTCGTAAGGATAAAACGCCAGTAATGATTTATGGAAAGAAGGGTCTCTCAAAGCTAAAACTCATTAGCTGTTTGAAAGCCCAAAAGTGCTTGAAGAAAGGGTGCTATGCAATCTTAGCACGTGTTAATAAAGTTGAAATGAAGAAAAAAAAAAAGAGCATCAATGACGTGCTTGTAGCAAAAGATTTTCCTGAAGTCTTTCCGGAAGAGTTGTCGGGATTACCTCCATTTAGATCTGTAGAATTTTAAATAGATCTAGTACCAGGAGCTGCACCAGTGGCTCGTGCTCCATACAGACTTGCACCATCTGAGATGAAAGAGTTACAAAGCCAGTTACAAGAATTACTGGACCGTGGTTTCATTCAACCGAGCACTTCACCGTGGGGAGCTCCGATTTTATTCGTCAAGAAGAAAGATGGATCCTTCCGAATGTGTATACATTACCGTGAATTAAATAAGTTAACTATCAAGAATCGGTATCCACTACCGAGAATTGACGACTTATTTGATCAACTGCAAGGATCATGTGTTTATTCGAAAATTGACCTAAGATCGGGCTATCATCAATTACGCGTCAAAGAAGAAGATATTCCGAAAACTGCTTTCCGGATACGCTACGGTCATTACAAATTTTTGGACATGCCGTTTGGATTAACGAATGCGCCAGCTGTATTCATGGATCTCATGAATCGAGTTTGTAGTCCGTATCTAGATAAGTTTTTTATCGTTTTCATTGACGATATTCTCATCTATTCTAAAAATGAGCAAGAGCATGAGCAGCATTTAAGGTTGGTATTAGAATTGTTAAGAAAAGAACAGTTATACGCCAAATTTTCTAAATGTGCTTTTTGGTTGAAAGAAGTGCAATTTCTTGGTCACGTTGTTAGTAGCAAAGGAATTCAGGTTGATCCAGCTAAAATTGAGGCCATTGAAAAATGGGAGACTCCTAAGACACCAACACAAATACGTCAATTTTTGGGCCTAACCGGTTATTATAGAAGGTTTATTCAAGATTTTTCCCGAATAGCTAAACCATTGAAAGCGTTAACACAAAAAGGGAAGAAGTACGAATGGACCTCTGATCAGGAGAGTGCATTTCAATTACTGAAGAAGAAGTTGACTACGGCACCTATTTTATCGTTACCTGAAGGGAACGATGATTTTGAGATATATTGTGACACTTCGCGACAAGGTTTTGGTTGCGTCCTTATGCAACGAAAGAAAGTTATTGCATACGCATCCCAACAATTGAAGATTCACGAGCGAAATTATACGATGCATGATCTAGAACTGGGATCAGTAGTGTTTGCATTGAAGATATAGAGACACTACTTACATGGGGTTAAATGCACTGTGTTTACCGATCATAAAAGCCTTCAACATATTTTCGATCAAAAACAGCTGAACATGAGGCAACGTAGGTGGGTCGAACTGATAAACGACTATGATTGTGAGATTCTCTATCATCTCAGGAAAGCGAATGTAGTGGCTGACGCTCTAAGCAGAAAGGAACGAGAGCCAATTCGAGTATGAGCGATGAACATAAAAATTCGTATGAATCTCAACTCACAAATCAAAGAGGCTCAACGAGAAGCTCTTACTAAGGAAAACATAGGAAATGAAATAATGAAGAAGTATGAGAAGCAACTCATTATACGGGAAGACGGAATTCGATGTTTTGCAAAACGTATTTGCGTACCAAAGTTGGGGGGGTTAAGAAAGTTGATATTGAACGAGGCACATAAGACAAGATACTCGATACATCCTGGAGTTGGAAAGATGTATCAAGATCTTAAGATGCATTATTGGTGGCCTAATTTAAAGACAGACGTTACAACATATGTCGGGGAATGTTTAACTTGTTCCAAAGTCAAAGCAGAACACCAGAAGCCGTCAGGGTTACTTCAACAACCAGAAATCCCAGAATGGAAGTGGGATGGTATTACCATGGATTTTATCACAAAGTTACCCAAGACTGCATGGGGTTATGACACCATTTGGGTAATAGTTGATCATCTCACCAAATCTGCACATTTCTTGCCTATAAAAGAAACGGATAGAATGGAGAAACTATTACGATTATACATAAAGGAAATTGTTTCAAGGCATGGAATACCTATTTCCATTATATCCGATCGTGATAGTAGATTTACATCAAAGTTTTGGCAATCACTACAAGAGGCCCTGGGAACTCGTTTGGATATGAGCACCGCATATCATCCATAAACTGACGGGCAGAGTGAAAGAACAATTCAGACTCTTGAAGACATGCTCAGGGCATGTGTGATCGATTTTGGAAACGGATGGGATAAATATCTACCATTAGCAGAATTATCGTATAATAATAGTTATCATGCGAGCATTAAAGCTGCCCATTCGAAGCACTGTATGGAAGGAAGTGTAGATCCCCTATCTTTTGGAATAAAGTAGGAGATCGACGATTAACTGGTCCCGAGATCATATACGAAACTACTGAGAAGATAGTACAAATCAAGGAGAGATTGAAAACAGCCCGTAGTCGCCAAAAGAGCTACGCCGATGTTCGAAGGAAACCATTAGAGTTTCAGATCGGTGACATGGTTATGCTTAAGGTGTCACCTTGGAAAGGTGTAATACGTTTTGGCAAAAGGGGTAAACTGAACCCAAGGTATGTAGGCCCGTTCAAGATCATCGAACGCATTGGACCGGTAGCTTATCGACTCGAGTTACCACAACAACTCACCGGAGTACATAATACGTTTCACGTTTCAAACCTTAAGAAGTGTCTTGCAAAGGAAGACCTCACCATTCCTCTTGAAGAAATCCAAGTCGACGAGAAACTACAATTCATAGAAGAACCAGTCGAAATCATGGACCGTGAAGTTAAACAACTCATGTAGAGCAACATACCAATCATTAAGGTTCATTGGAATGCTCGAAGGGGTCCCGAGTTTACTTGGGAATGAGAGGATCAGATGAAACAAAAGTACCCACATTTGTTTCCCGAGAACGCAAAATAGGTACAACTTTAAAATTTCGGGACGAAATTTATTTAACGGGTAGGTACTGTAACGACCCGGATTTTTCTTACCGTTTTATACATATGAGATTAATATTTACATAAGTTAAACATTAGCAACATGATAAGCAATCTAAATTGTTGAGTCTTGTGTTTTTGAAAAGAGTTTTACACAACGTTTGACCGTCCAATTTGACCGATGATATCACGAACTATATAACATACGATAATTATACGATTGTGTACATATACGTATTTATACATATTTAACATGATCTAAGGATGGTTTAACATATCATTGTGTACTAATAACAATGAGTTATTAGTATACTTTGAGACTACTAACTTAAGTTTTCAAAACGGTAACTATACGTAACGTTCTTTGACATATATACCTATAATCTATAATGCTTATACAAGTATCATATAAATATGTATTTAATTACTTTAAAGGACTTAAATACATAAAACAATATAAGTATATTCATAAAAGATAGTTATATTTAAATTCTCGTTCCGTTTCCTCAAGATTTTTACATGTATACCTAGGGTATATGTAACCGTATTGTACGCAGCTTGTAGATGTATTTACTATTGGTATATACACCTTTAATCATTCATTCATAGCAGCCTTCTTAGAGTCAAAAACATGTGGAACCATTATTTATCAACTTGTATGACTAATGAGCTAAAAAAAAAAACTTAAAGATTTTTTTTTTCTATATAACAAGTAAATTCATTTTTATGATTTCACCCCATTTTTCCATTCCATTTTCTCATACTTATACTCCAAATTCTCTCTCAAAATACTCCTAACATCATACTTGATCATCTCCAAGCATTTTCACCATCTTTTAGCTTCATAATCAAGGTAAAACTATGTTTAAACTTTGATTCAATTCATGTAAGTTATTTATCTTAAATCAAGATATAAACTTACTTACAACCTTTGTTTCTTTTCATGATTTCACTTATTAATCTTCCAAGTCATCAAGAACAAGTTCATATCTTATTTATTCAGTAACTTTCTTCATCATACTTGAGGTATAACGTTGGTTCATCATCTTGTTCAATTCATATATGACTATCTTACTATGAATATATATAACAACAAGAACATAGTTTGAATGATTTCAAACTTGTTCGCAAACTAAATAGATCCTTCTAACTTGACTTTTAAAACACTTCAAGACCTGTAATATATCATAATGATATGCTAATTTAATAAGATACAACTTGATTTTACAAAGAACACCTTAAAACTGAATCTACGTCGTCGGAGTGCAACCGGGGGCTGTTTTGGGTTGGATAATTAAAAACCATCTTAAACTTTGAATTGGAAGTTTATATTCTGGAAAAATGATATTTATTATGAATATGTTAATATATAAAAATCTCATGGTGTAACTCAAAGTGTAAGTGTTTTTGTAAAAATGATCATCTAGGTGTTGTTTTTACAACGGAAATGATCACTTTCATAAGATTCACCAAAGTTTGGCCTATAACCTGTGATTTCAAATGTAAACTAAGGTATTTACAGTTCATATTCATAAATAATGACTCGATCCAAGGAAGTGGCAAGTTGAACCAACAAAAACGGAGTTATATTGAAGAAACTACGGCTAAAACAAAATTGGGTATCCGATGCTAGTTTAGCTACGAAATTAATTGGAGTAAAACTAAACTAATCATATCTTTGCTAATTAATATGATATTTTATATATATTTACTTATGATTTGATTTTATATATTTCAGGACCACCCGTAAACAACACGAGAAGATTAATCATAAGACCTCATGATTGTAAGCAACACGTCATTTGACAACACAATACTTTATGTACGCAACACGTAATTTGACAACATGGTACCATGGGTCGAGATTAATCCTGATCAATACGAATACGATGGGGTCTTTATTTATTTTATTGAGCATCTAATTGTGGACCACTAACATCGGACTGCTAACTACGGACTAATAGATATTAAAAGTATTATAAGTATATATGTAACGATTATATGAAAAGAAAATATGTTAATATATTATATATATGGTTAGGTTCGTGATATCTATCGGAGACCAAGTCGAATTAAATATCTTCAAGGCAAAAGTGAGTATATAGTCCCACTTTTAAACTCTAAATATTTCGGGATGAGAATACATGCATTTTATGATTTACGTTATGGACACAAGTGATTAAAAATATATATTCTACGTTGAGTTGTACCACTGGCATACTTCCCTGTAACTTGGTAACTACTATTTACATGAGGTATTGTAAACGCGGATCCTTTTGATAGATCTATCGGGCCTGACAACCCCAACCGGACTGGACGACCAGTATTCAACGGTTGCACAGTACTTCGTTTCGGTGACTACACTTGGTACGGTGTAGTGAGATTTCATAATAAAGGGAATATGCGACGTCGATTAAATGTTAAGTATGGTTATCAAGTGCTCAACCACTTAGAATATTTTTATTAAAATGATTATGTATATTAAATCTTGTGGTCTATATTTATAACGCTGCTAGCATTAAACCTATATCTCACCAACTTTATGTTGATGTTTTAAGCATGTTTATTCTCAGGTGATAATTAAAAGCTTCCGCTGCATTATGCCGAATTTAAGCAGGATTTGGAGTATGCATATTTGTGTCAAAAATAAAACTGCATATCAAATGATTTGTAATGTAAAATATGTTGGAAATCGTATTGTTATTATCAAATGTAAAGTTTGTAAAACTAAGATTATCGCTAAACGATAATCATTATTATATTTTTTAAGCCTTTGGTTATAATAAAGATTATGGTTTGTATCATAAAAACGTATGCAGATTTTTAAAAATGTCACATATAGAGGTCAATACCTCGCAATGACACCAACGAATACATGACGTTTATATTTGATATGAACGGGACGCTTAAATATGCCCCTTTTTAGCTTGGTAGCCTAAGAATTGGTGTTTATGATAATTGCCACCAATTGACGTGAATCCTAAAGATAGATCTATTTGGCCCAACAAGCCTCATCCGAATTACGGATGCTTTAGTACTTCGATATATCATGTCCGATGTGAGTCCCGGAATGATGGGGATATTCTATATGCATCCTATTAAGGTCGGTTACCAGGTGTTCACCGTATGAATGAATTTTAATTCGCGACTTACGCGTGTCAATATATGAAATCTTGTGGACTATTAAAATGATGGAAATGAATGATTATGATAAACTAATAAACTTACCAACCTTTTGGTTAACATTTTAAAGCATGTTTATTCTCAGGTATTAAGGAAATCTTCCGCTGTGCATTTGGCTCATTTTAGAGATATTACTTGGAGTCATTCATGACATATTTTGAAAGACGTTGCATTCGAGTCGTTGAGTTCATCAAAGTTATTATTAAGTTAAATATAGTTGGATGTATTATTAAATGGTATGCATACTGTCAACTTTCGATGTAAAGAAAGTTTGTCTTTTAAAAACAAATGCAATGTTTGTAAAATGTATCATATAGAGTTCAAATACCTCGCAATGTAATCAACTATTGTGAATCGTTTATAATGTATATGAACGGGTCCTTTCAGTAGTCTCGGAAAAATTTAACTCGCACCGAGCGAAAATATAGGGCCCGTTATCTAGTTTTTTTAACGATATACGTTTCGCGCGTAGTTATTCCCGTTGTGTTCATTAGATTTTTTCGAGTTGAACGGTGGTCTCGGAAAAATTTAACTCACACGAGCGAGAAGATAGGGCCCGTTAAAAAACTGGGTGGAATTAGTTTCTTTTATTTTAATAAAATTATATATTTACGCTTTCTACCCCTGAAAAAGTGTAAAGTTGAGGGGCCGTTGTGTAAATTGAGCCGAAGTTGAGGGACCGTTTGTAGTATGAACGCAAACTCAAAACGACAATCCGATATAACTGAAACGACGAAATCTGGAGCGTGTTTTAGTATATAAATAAATAAATAAATATATACTAGTCCGGATCCGGCCCACGCGATGCGTCGGGGGCTTTCGGCATGCGTGTTCATATTTAACGTAATGTGTTAAGCGCCGTTGTAGAAGTCGTTGTGTTTAGCATTTTTTTTTAAAAAGTCTCCGTTTCGAACGTAGTTAGTTTCGTTTTGTTCATAAAATTATTTCGAGTCTAACGGTGCTGTCAAAAAAAATTCAACTCACGGTGAACAGGAAGATGCGGGCTGTCGAAGTGGTTGGGTGGAGTTTTTATTTTAAATAAGAGAATTTATGTTTTACCCCCTGGAGTTTGATGTATTTTTTGCAAGTTGATTATAGTTGAGGGGATTAAAGTGGAAAATGGGATGGAGGGAGGGGGTGTCGTTTCCCCTGATGGAACGATCAAATTTCCCTCTTCTTTTAGTATATTTAGAATATAAATAAATGTGTAATTAATATTTTTGTAAAAATGAAAATGAATGAGTTGAAGTTGTCTATCTTTTTCACTTGTTTAATGTTTGTTTGTATTGTTTCATTTTAAAGCCCTAGATATGATTAAAGGGTAAAGTTGTCATTTATGTCATTAAGATTATTTAATGCAGCTATAAAAGTAACACCATTTTTATTATTATTGAATGATTCCATATTGATGTCTATATTTATATTAGCATCTAATTCGTATATGCTTAACATAACTTAATGAAAATAAAATAAAATAAACATCTCCCTCCTACCATTCAAGTAAGCCCACTCATTATGGTCACCATGCTTGTTAAGGCCCGTGAGCCACTCACAACCATAAGCAAGAAAACGTCGAACGAAGTCGCCAGTTGCTACTGCAATAGCACCTTCACGAATTGTTGTGGGTCCCGCAAGCATATTTAAGTCTTTTTATTGTATTGTTTTGTAGCTACAAGAAACAAATCGAATTGCAACGGATATAATTGTAGTTGTTTGTTAAATTTTTTTTAAATCAATTACTTTTCCCTATAAATATACTACATTCATAAATATTTTTCTCACTCAAAATATACTACCATTTTATACAAAATCACAATCAGTTTATACAATCTCTTCTTTCATTTCATACAAAAAATGTTTCAACCAAACAATAAAGATGTTTTCAACCATATGATCAATAATCTAATCACATCACCAAATAATTTGTCATTGAATCAAGCTAGTAATTAGTCTCTAAGTCAAACTAGTTTCTCGCAATTCACACCAATCAAAACGCATTCTATCAACAACAATTCATTCAACAAACACAACAACAAATACCATATCCACAACAATTACAATTTACAACCCATAGTGTTGGTACTATTTTCCGTCTAACGGACAAAAGGTACCAGTACAATACTATAACTACCTAGCATTGAGCGAGTTGTTGTCGACTGATGCTTGCCCTTGGAAAAGAACCCCTGCAGACCCGAAACATGAATAAGATATCCGTGGGGTGGCCTTATCAGTCTTTGGACCAAGCTAAAGTTGATCCGTGTAGCGTGTTGTTGCTAAGCGGTTAAAGTTTTGGAGTGAGAAAGTACTGTGTGAGAGAGAAAGTGTATTCTCTGCTCCCAAAGTTCAGATGTTAAATGTGATGATCCAAGGGGTCTATTTATAGGCTAGAATGTCCGAAATTCCCGAAAACACGTGTTGAATGCTTATTAATTCAGTTATGTGAAATATCCGGAACCGCCTCTGGCATGGGCTAACGTGGTTGTGTGCCGCTCACACGCTTATTCAAGGGCTTAAGCTTAAAAGCTGCCTACAGGGCTTACGCATGATGTTGGGCGGTCTGCTAAGCGCTGAACGGATAATAATAAAAACTGCCATAATTGCTATCTTTTATGTTTTTCAATCCTTTCTTTTGTATAAAAATGATGCTTTTATGCGTTTATCCCCTACGATACACCATTACATAGCATTCATAATAACAACCATTCTCATTTAACCACCAACAACAACAATTCTTTTCACAACAGGTACCATACAAGTACCATAATTAATGTAATGCTTTATTTTTTATTTTTGTATCTAAATAATAATTTAAATGGGTTAAAGTTAGTTAAAGGAATGCTAAAGGTTTTGTGATGATGTGGCGGTAGTGTGAATTAGGGATGGCATCGGGCCGGGTTTGGGCCGAGTATAGGTAATCTCGGACCCGAACCCGGTTAAGAAATCATGTCCCAAACCCGGTCCCAAACTCGGCGGGTCCAATTTAGTTACTAACTGTCGGGTTATCGGGTTTCTCCACTGGTAAACGGGGATCTCCATTAACTTACTAATTGTCGGATTAACGAGTTTTCTTGTGCGTAATGAGTACCATTGTCAAGCATTTTCATTCACCATTCACTTTAAATACGTACCTCGTGCGTTGTAGTTAAACAAAAAAAAATACAGATACTTCGTAACATTATATTAGAAATAATTCTGATGAACCATATGGAAAACAGACATGAGATTACTATAAGAAGTTTATTAGTTAACACATACATCATGCCATATCAAAGACAGACATGAATTACTGTAAGAAGTTTAAAAGTTAACACATACATCATGTTTACAAATAGAATTAACAAATCAAAGAGTAGAAGTAACTGTTGAACCATCATCTTGTTGAAATATTAATGTTTTTCTAGATTAATCTAGAATTAACTAATACTTACTAGTATTAGATATTTACTAGTAATAGATATTTAGAAATGTATTAACTAGAAGTTGGTAGAAGATACATATAGTAGATATTTGAAGAAGATATTATCTAAGAACTAGCTAGAAGGTTAGTTAGTAAAAAAAATTAGAAATTGCTAGATAGTTCTAGCCAACATATATGATGCCTATAAATAGGCTTGTGATGTTGTGAAATGAGTGAGATGTACACAACAAAACACAACACAATTCAATAGCAATAAAAAATCACTTCTTTCAAAACAACAAGTCTTCAACATTTATTAAAACCCCCTCATCACTATAAACATCTAAATTAAAACTAATAACTTAATATAAATACACTACAATTCTAACAAGTGGTATCAAGAGCCATTTTGGGCGTTCGTTCGAATAAACCATGACTACCGTCGGTGCATACAATATTCCCGTCCCCATCTTTGATGGCGACAACTATGATTTTTGGAGTATCCGAATGAAGACATATTTTCAAGCACAAAGCTTGTTGGATATTATCGAAGTCAGGTTTATAACTTCGAAAGACGCAAAACTCTGTCTGCAGAAGAACAAGAAAAATACAACAAAAATGTAGTCAGAAATGCTGCAGCTCTAGGCTACATTCAACATGAAATGTCCCGTTCAAATTGATTATAAACGTTCCATATTAATTGATTTCGTCGTGAGATTTTGACCTCTATATGAGACGTTTTTCAAAGACTGCATTCATTTTTAAAACAACCATAACCTTTATTTTATCGATAAAGGTTTAAAAAGCATTACGTAGATTATCAAATAATGATAATCTAAAATATACCGTTTACACACGACCATTACATAATGGTTTACAATAAGAATATATTACATCAAAAATAAGTTTCTTGAATGTAGTTTTTACATAATATCATACAAGCATGGACTCCAAATCTTGTCCTTATTTTAGTATGCAACAGCGGAAGCTCTTAATAATCACCTGAGAATAAACATGCTTAAAACGTCAACAAAAATGTTGGTGAGTTATAGGTTTAACCTATATATTATCAAATCATAATAATAGACCACAAGATTTCATATTTCAATATACATCCCATACATAGAGATAAAATTCATTCATATGGTGAACACCTGGTAACCGACATTAACAAGATGCATATATAAGAATATCCCCATCATTCATGGACACCCTTCGAATATGATATAAATTTCGAAGTACTAAAGCATCCGGTACTTTGGATGGGGTTTGTTAGGCCCAATAGATCTATCTTTAGGATTCGCGTCAATTAGGGTGTCTGTTCCCTAATTCTTAGATTACCAGACTTAATAAAAAGGGGCATATTCGATTTCGATAATTCAACCATAGAATTTAGTTTCACGTACTTGTGTCTATTTTGTAAATCATTTATAAAACCTGCATGTATTCTCATCCCAAAAATATTAGATTTTAAAAGTGGGACTATAACTCACTTTCACAGATTTTTACTTGTCGGAAAGTAAGACTTGGCCACTGGTCGATTCACGAACCTATAGCAAATATGTACATATATATCAAAGTATGTTCAAAATATAATTACAACCATTTTTATTATGTTTTAAAGATTTGAGTGTATTAAGTCAGCTGTCCTCGTTAGTAACCTACAACTAGTTGTCCACAGTTAGATTTACAGAAATAAATCGATATATATTATCTTGAATCAATCCACGACCCAGTATATACACGTCTCAGGCTAGATCACAACTCAAAGTATATATATTTTTGGAATCAACCACAACCCTGTATAGCTAACTCCAACATTACTGCATATAGAGTGTCTGTGGTTGTTCCAAATAATATATATACATGGGTCGATATGATATGTCAAAACATTTGCATACATGTCTATGGTATCCCAAGATTACATAATATATTAGAATACATGTATAATACAATATAAGTTAGCTAGGATATGATTTGTATAGATTTGTTAAACATTTCCCGTAGCTAAAAAGATCAAAAATATCCAATCTTGTTTTACCCATAACTTCTTCATTTTAAATCCGTTTTGAGTGAATCAAATTGCTATGGTTTCATATTGAACTCTATTTTATGAATCTAAATAGAAAAAGTATAGGTTTATAGTCGAAAATATAAGTTACAAGTCATTTTTGTTAAGGTAGTCATTTCAGTCGAAAGAACGACATCTAGATGACCATTTTAGAAAACATCCTTCCACTTTGAGTTTAACCTTGATTTTTGGATATAGTTTCATGTTCATATGAAAAATCATTTTCCCAGAAGAACAACTTTTAAATCAAAGTTTATCATATTTTTTAATTATCCAAACCAAAACAGCCCCCGGTTTCACTATGACGGTGTATATCCGATTTTATGGTGTTCATCGTGTTTCCAGGTTTTAAATCATTAAGTTAGCATATCATATAGATATAGAAAATGTGTTTAGTTGATTTTAAAATTCAAGTTAGAAGGATTAACTTTTGTTTGCGAACAAGTTTAGAATTAACTAAACTATGTTCTAGTGATTACAAGTTTAAACCTTCGAATAAGATAGCTTTATATGTATGAATCGAATGATGTTATGAACATATTTACTACCTCAAGTTTTCTGGATAAAACTACAGGAAATAAGAAAAATGGATCTAGCTTCAAAGGATCCTTGGATGGCTTAAAAGTTCTTGAAGCAGAATCATGACACGAAAACAGTTCAAGTAAGATTTTCACTCGAAATAAGATTGTTATAGTTGTAGAAATTGAATCAAAGTTTGAATATGAATATTACCTTGAATTAGAAATATAACCTACTATAAATAACAAAGGTTCCTTGATCTTATATGATTACTTGGAATGGATTAGAAAGCTTGGAAGTAGACTTGCAAACTTGGAAGTATTCTTGATTTTTATGAAACTATACTTATGGAATTTATGAAGAACACTTAGAACTTGAAGATGGAACTTGAGAGAGATCAATTAGATGAATAAAATTGAAGAATGAAAGTGTTTGTAGGTGTTTTTGGTCGTTGGTATATGGATTAGATATAAAGGATATGTAATTTTTATTTCATGTAAATAAGTCATGAATGATTACTCATATTTTTGTAATTTTATGAGATATTTCATGCTAGTTGCCAAATGATGGTTCCCACATGTGTTAGGTGACTCACATGGGCTGCTAAGAGCTGATCATTAGAGTGTATATACCAATAGTACATACATCTAAAAGCTGTGTATTGTACGAGTACGAATACGGGTGCATATGAGTAGAATTGTTGATGAAACTGAACGAGGATGTAATTGTAAGCATTTTTGTTAAGTAGAAGTATTTTGATAAGTGTCTTGAAGTCTTTCAAAAGCGTATGAATACATATTAAAACACTACATGTATATACATTTTAACTGAGTTGTTAAGTCATCGTTAGTCGTTACATGTAAATGTTGTTTTGAAACCTTTAGGTTAACGATCTTGTTAAATGTTGTTAACCCATTGTTTATTATATCAAATGAGATGTTAAATTATTACATTATCATGATATTATGATATATAATATATCTTAGCATGATATATATACAGTTAAATGTCGTTACAACGATAATCGTTACATATATGTCTCGTTTCGAAATCATTAAATTAGTAGTCTTATTTTTACATATGTAGTTCATTGTTAATACACTTAATGATATATTTACTTATCATTTAACATAATTAACCAAGTGTAACAATATCTTAATATGATTCATATGTACCTAGTAAGACGTTGTTATAACGATAATCGTTATATATATCATTTTCAAGTTTCTTAATTTAATAGTCTCATTTTTATGTATATAACTCATTGTTAAAATACCTAATAAGATACTTAATTATAATAAAATCATGTTAACTATATATATAACCATATATATGTCATCGTATAGTTTTTACAAGTTTTAACGTTCGTGAATCACCGGTCAACTTGGGTGGTCAATTGTCTATATGAAACCTATTTCAATTAATCAAGTCTCAACAAGTTTGATTGCTTAACATGTTGGAAATATTTAGTCAGGTAAATATCAATCTCAATTAATATATATAAACATGGAAAAGTTCGAGTCACTACATAACAAGCCTTGACGCCGTCAATTTTTCCACGAATAATGGGAGCTACGACAGCCAAAGAGGCATGGAAGATCCTTCAAGAAGAATTTCAAGGAAATGTCAAGGTGAGATTCGTCAAACTCCTAACTCTAAGAAGGGATTTTGAAAATTTAAACATAAAAGAGACTGAGACCGTAAAAGATTAATATTCTAGAATTAAAGAAATAGTAAATCAAATAAGAGCCTATGGAGATAATATAACTGACAAAAGGATCGTAGAAAAGATACTCATCCGTATGATAGAAAAATACGATCATGTCATTACCACTATTGAAGAGTCAAAAGACATCGAGACTCTATTAGTAACGGAATTAATTGGCTCTCTTGAAGCATATGAGGCAAGACTGAGTCGGCGTAGTGAAAACTCACTCGAAAGTGCCTTTCAGTCTAAACTCAAAATAAGGTCTCAAAAATCTAATAATGGGGGGAAAAGAAATCTTGAAGAAAACTCGAGAGGAGGAGAAAAACCCAGAACCGGGTTCGATTAGAGAAGAAAAAGCTATCCTCCATGTGGTATTTGCAAAAAGACAAACCACTTGGAGAAAGATTGTTTTCACAAAGGGAAGCCACAATGCAATAACTGCAAAAGATTTGTGCATCTAGAAAAAGATTGCCGTTTAAAATAAAATCATCGAGCTAACTTCACGGAAGAAAGTGAAGACATACCGGAGAACAAAAATTAGCTATTCTATGCCTGCCATGTCGCAAATAAACAAAGAGACGATACTTGGTTGATCGACAGTGGGTGCAGCAACCACATGACAGGAGATGAGAAGCTATTTCATAGTATCAACACCTCCGTAAAGTCACGTTTCAAACTAGGGAATGGAGCACTTGTTGATACTAAAGGCAAAGGTACTATTACTGTTCAAACTAATAACGTCACTCGATCTATTAATGACGTTCTTCTAGTACAAAGCCTAGCAAGTAACTTGCTAAGCATTGGACAAATGATGGAGCACAGATACTCTTTACTCTTCGAAGATAAATCATGTGTTATTCGTGACAAGAAAAATAATTACAAATTAATCGCCGAAGTGCCAATGGAGAACCGCAACTTTCCGTTTCGCAGGCAGTATATCATAGACACAGCCATGAAAGTTCAAGTTGAAGAATCATGGCTATGGCATCGAAGATTTGGCCACTTTAACTTTCACGCACTAAAAATCCTCCAACAGAAGAATATGATGAAAGACTTGCCGAACATAGAAGAGATCACCGACACGTGTGAAAGCTGTATGATGGGCAAGAAACATCAAAAACCTTTCCCTCGTGATAAAGCTTAGAGAGCGAAAGGTATACTAGAGCTGATGCACACTGACGTTTGTGGACCAATGAGGACCCTGTCTCTTAATCAAAACAGGTACTTTATTCTCTTTATCGATGACTATTCTAGAATGACGTGGGTGTACTTCATGCGTGAAAAATCTGAAGTATTTACTATATTCAAGAAGTTCAAGAATTTCATAGAAAAGAGTAGTGGCCATCATATAAAAACACTAAGGAGTGATAGAGGACAGGAATATACCTCTACACAATTCAATAAATTTTGCGAAGATGAAGGAGTTAAATGCCAACTCACTGTTGGTTATGCCCCTGAGCAAAATGGTGTCTCTGAACGCAAAAATAGAACTGTAATGGAAATGGCCAAAACAAGGATACATGAAAAAGGCCTTCCAAACAGTTTTTGGGCTGAAGCTGTATACACAGCTGTATATATACTAAATCGATGCCCTACGAAAGCTGTCAAAAACAAGACTCCGATAGAGGCATGGAGTGGAAAGAAACAGTAAAGCATCTGCGAGTATTTGGATCTATCTGCTACATCCATATTCCCAAGGAGAAACGTCACAAACTCCAAGAGAAATCAGAGAAGGGAATATTCTTGGGCTATAGCACACAATCAAAAGGCCACCAAGTATATAACCTGAAGACCAATAACATTGTAATCAGCCGAGATGTGGAGTTTGATGAAGATGCTTCTTGGAATTGGGAGAAAGATAAAGTCGAAAAACAAACATATTTGCCGAGGATATCTATAGAAACTCCAGCTCAATAACCACTACAAACAGAGCATCCTATTCATGAAAGTACTGGAGAAACGAGCCCTACTACGCCAACTTCTCCATCAGCAATAATACCTTTAGCACAAGACTAATCAAGTCCAGAGTCAACACCTAGAAGAGTCAACAAGTTAACGGAGGTGTACGAGACTTGCAACTTCACAACTATAGAACCTGAAAGCTATGGAGTTGTAGCCAAAGATGAAAAGTGGGTGGCTGCTATGAACGAAGAAATTAAAATGATCGAGAAAAACAACACGTGGGAATTAGTTGATCATCCCACAGATAAAGAAATCATTGGAGTCAAGTGGGTTTACAAAATGAAGCTCAACCCTGACTGTTCTATACAAAAACATAAAGCAAGGCTAGTTGCAAAAGGCTACTCACAACAGCCAGGAGTCGACTACAATGAAACTTTCGCACCTGTAGCACGACTGGATACTATAAGAGCACTTGTGGTGCTAGCAGCTCAACGAAGGTGGAAGATTCACCAACTAGATGTGAAATCAGCCTTTCTAAATAGGTATCTCGAAGAAGAAATATATGTAGAGCAACCACAAGGGTTCGTCCAGAAAGGAAAAGAAGATCAAGTCTTAAAGCTAAAGAAAGCCTTATATGGACTAAAACAAGCGCTACGCGCATGGTACAGTCGTATTGATAGCTACTTCACAAGTTTAGGATTCAGGAGGAGTCAAAGTGAGCCCACACTCTACATCAAAACCCAAGGTAATTCTGACACTCTCATTATTTCCTTGTATGTTGATGATCTTATATATACGGGAAACAATGAGAGAATGATACAAGAGTTTAAGGAAGACATGATGAAAACGTTCGAGATGAGCGACCTTGGTTTGATGGCTATTTTCTTGGCATCGAAATCAGTCAAGAAAAGGAAGGCATCTTCATATGCCAAAAGAAATACACAGAAAATCTCCTGAAAAAGTTTAAACTATACGGTTGTAAAACTGTCGCCACACCACTAGTTGCCAATGAGAAAATGAGACAAGAAGATGGATCTGAGAAAGCAGACGCTTCAAGATTCAGAAAGTCTCATTGGAAGCCTACTCTATCTGACAGCAACAAGACCAGACATCATGTACGCAACCAGTCTACTATCCAGGTACATGCAAAACCCTACTCAAATACATTATGGAGCTTCTAAAAGAATATTAAGATACTTGCAAGGTACCATGGACTATGGAATATGGTACAAGCTAACTATAGACTCGAAGCTTCATGGATACACTGATAGTGATTGGGCCGGATCGGTCGATGACATGAGAAGTACTTCAGGATACACATTCACACTTGGATCTGGTGTATTCTCATGGGCATCAAAGAAACAAGAAACGGTGGAACAATCGTCAGCCAAAGCCGAATACATCGCAGCCGTAAACTCAGCAAATCTAGCTATATGGCTAAGAAGAATTCTAGAAGACGTGGGCGAAAAACAAGATGACGCTACAAAAATATTCTGTGACAACAAGTCTGTAATTGCAATGGCAAAGAATCCGGTGTTTCATGGCAGAACAAAGCATATAGACATCAAATATCACTTTCTACGAGAAGTCTCCGCCAAGAGAGATATTGAATTAAAATACTGCAAGACTGAAGAGCAAATTGCAGACATATTCACCAAAGCACTCCCAAGATTAAAGTTCGAGTTCTTACGTAACATGCTCGGAGTAACACCGAAAAACATTAAGGAGGAGTGTTGAAATATTAATGTTTTTCTAGATTAATCTAGAATTAACTAATACTTACTAGTATTAAATATTTACTAGTAATAGATATTTAGAAATGTATTAACTAGAAGTTGGTAGAAGATACATATAGTAGATATTTAAAGAAGATATTATATAAGAACTAGCTAGAAGGTTAGTTAGTAAAAAAAATTAGAAATTGCTAGATAGTTCTAGCCAACATATATGATGCCTATAAATAGGCTTGTGATGTTGTGAAATGAGATGTACACAACAAAACACAACACAATTCAATAGCAATAAAGAATCACTTCTTTCAAAACAACAAGTCTTCAACATTTATAAAAACCCCCTCATCACTATAAACATCTAAATTAAAACTAACTAGAAATATTTCAGACCGCGCGTTACAGCGGAACATTCTAACGTCTTTTATAAAACTAACGTTAAGCGAGTACTAAGAAAAAAGGGGTCAAGAGGACTCGAATCGGTCTTTTGCCTTACAAACTCATGAACTTACAATTTGCATTAGATATTCACTTGATACAATAAGTTGAGTTTATTTATTATATAATGTATATATTTCCCTTTAAAAAAAAAGCTCTGTTTCGAATATAATTAGTTGTGTTTTGTTCGTAAAATTATTTCGAGCTGAACGGTGATGACGGAGAAACCTAAATCGCAACGGGAAAAAAGATAAATCCCGTCAAAAAATTTGGTGAGTATTATTTAATAATTATTGTATTAAATTTCAAAGTTACGTTTTAACCCCTCAAAATATGATTTATACCTAAGTTTTATCCCTAAATACTTACAAAACTTACCCCCTAAGTAACTCTCATGTTACACAAATTTCCCCTAGCAAATACGGCAAGCATAAGTATATAATACGACCAATTTTTTGATCGCATTTAGTAAATATGGATAATAACTTAATCTAAATACACTACAATTCTAACACATCTTATACTCTTATAATTAATAATTATTAATATTAATTAATTATTATTTATTAATGCGAAGTAATATTAAAAAAACATGTAAAGTATACGGGTCGGGTATATGGGACGGGTATACGGGCCGGGTATTCGGGTTCGCATCTTAAACCATACCTGGAACCAAACCCGCGAAAAAAATTAAAATTAATCTCATACCCGACCCTAGACCCGTATACCCGGACCAGACCCGGCCCAATAATTTCGGGTTTCGGGTTCCCCATCGGGTATGGGTATTTTTGCCATCCCTAGTGTGAATGAGGAAAGTTGTGTTAAAGACTGTTAGGATATGGAGTGATTTAAGACCAGTTCTAAGCGAGCGTGACCAACATCCCGTCACACGGGTTGGCCAAAAGCGACGCCCTCTGACACCGTTAACGGGTTATCGGAGGTAACGAAATCGATGCGTTAGTCGAAGGACAGACAGGAAAAGGTTAAGCATGTCTGTCACGTTCTGATTGGTGGATGCAATGTAGCCATTTTCAAGCGGCTTTATAGTTGTTAGACCTTTTTTTCTTCCAAAGTTATTAATTTTATATAAATATACTTCTCATCACTTATCATTTTTGCACACCAAAAACTCATTTTCTGCCATTTTTATACATTATAATATTAATATTTATATAATTATGACAACGCATACTTGATTCCGATTTCGATTCGAAGGATGTGCGTATTATTCAACTTATTCAAGAAATGGATGAAGAGCTCGAGATCAAGAAAATATTTCTAAATATTTTTTATACATTACTTCCCTCATAACAATAATTGTTACTATAAATTAAAAATTTTATTATTATTTATTATTTATTGAAACTTAACTGCCGCTTGGAGTCTAAATTGAACTTTAAAGTAGGTTTAAAACCCATGAAATTTTGATTTTACTATTTTCATAACGTCTCACTTTTTTTTTATTTAACCTACTTATTCCATTTAGAAGTAGTCTCTCTATCCATGGAAGATTAAGAGGGAGTAATTTTCTTATTTTTGGTGTGTTGCACTATGTGTAAAA
This sequence comes from Rutidosis leptorrhynchoides, assembly GCF_046630445.1. Classification (NCBI taxonomy): domain Eukaryota; kingdom Viridiplantae; phylum Streptophyta; class Magnoliopsida; order Asterales; family Asteraceae; genus Rutidosis; species Rutidosis leptorrhynchoides. The sequence goes on from NC_092343.1 coordinate 323,200,484, forward strand.
AAATAATTTCTCTTTATTATATGATAAAGGAAAGATTATCTACATTTTATCTTTTTTATACACAATATTGTGAGATTGAGTTTAGTTGTTGCTGTAATTATTTATATATTATAAAAAACACAATGCTAAAAGGCTAAAACTAGAAACATTTATAAGTACAAGGGTCTCTAAATCGACATTTAAAACATCAACAATAAAAACAAACAGTATCTCGACATTTTTATTTTGTTTCTACATATAGAACCCCTAAATCCTTACACCATAACGCATCACATGTTTTCTGGTAATTAAAATAGGAGGTGATTCTCACACATTACTTTTTTATCCATACACATTTTTGTACCATAAACATACGATTGTATTTCTACATTTATTTAGGGTGTTAAACTTTTATTATTATTCTAAATATTAAGAGTATAATAGTCAATTAATTGTGTATGGATAAAAAATAATATAGTAAGTGATGATGACTCCCGATTAAAGTTAGGGTGTGCTTGATTGAAGGTTTTAGGGGGTAAGGAATGATAATGATAATCATTGAAGAAGCTTGATTAACTATAATGCAATCAATCATTATAGAGTATGGGATAATGAAGCATTACCTACCAATTTGAGTGGTATGGGAATGATTATATTGTAACTTCTATTAACTTCTGCTCCGTATATATGTGCAACTGCCATCTACTTAACTGAAAAAGTTCATTTATCGTTTCGTAATATTAATTCTCCATTATGTTCTCACAAATTCTTCATTGTTTTTTTCCTTTTTCATTTTTTACCCAACACACAGCCAACTGTCTTTGTGCATGTTCATTTGTTCCCTATTTGTTCAATTCGGCTGTATGATATGAACCCATCCTATACTAGGTCCATAATCAAGCCACAAGGCTAAGTGTAAAACTCACTCCCAAAAGCTAGCTTGAAGGAGGAGGGAACACCCAACCTTATAAACCATCTTTTGATGTGCAACCCTTCTGATGTGGGATCATAAAAATACCCCACCCTTCAAGATCAACGTCCTCATTGGTCACGGCTATGTTGGTCACGCTTGACACCCTCTCTTCGGGTTCAAGCCACCACTCCATAGGCCACCACTCTGAGGCCTTGTTGATCACGGCTATGTTGGTCACGGTTGGCACCCTCTCTTTGGGTCCAAGCCACCACTCCATAGGCCACCACTCCGAGGTTTTGGCATCGAAATATGGTCTAGCTCTGATACCAATTGATATGAACCCATCTCATACTAGGTCCATAATCAAGCCACAAGGATAAATGTAAAATTCACTCCCAAAAGCTAGCTTGAAGGAGGAGGGAGCACCCAACCTTATAAACCATCTTTTGATGTGCACCCCATCCGATGTGGGATCATAACACTGTAGAGTGAAATAAAAACAAAACCTAAAATTTTTATTTCTAGGTTGAAATTTGAAATGTCCCGTTCATATTGATTATAAACATTTCATATTAATTGGTTTCGTTGTGAGGTTTTGACCTCTATATGAGACGTTTTTCAAAGACTGTATTCGATTTTAAAAAAAACCATAACCTTTATTTTTATCGATAAAGGTTTAAAAGCATAACATAGATTATCAAATAATGATAATCTAAAATAGAACGTTTACACACGACCATTAAATAATGGTTTACAATAATATTACACAACGATTTAAATCTCTGAATGCAGTTTTTAAACAATATATTACAAGCATGCTGACTCCAATTCTTGTCCTTAAATTAGGATGCAACAGCGGAAGCTCTTAACAATCATCTGAGAATAAACATGCTTAAAACGTCAACAAAAATGTTAGTGAGTTATAGGTTTAACCTATAGTTATCAAATCGTAATAATAAGCCACAAGATTTCATTCTTCATAAATAACCATCTGTATAAAAATCATTCATATGTTTGAACACCTGGTAACCGACATTAACAAAATGCATCTAGAATATCTCCAAAACAGAACCACTCGTCTGTAGAGAAAAATCGAAGTACTAAAGCAGTTCAAATTCTCTGACTGGGGCTTGTCAAAGCCCGTAGATATACCTTTAGGATTCGCGTCAATTATTGGTAATTATAATAAACACCAATTCATGGGTTACCAAGTTCAACAAGGGCGATATCCGGTATAGCAATTCAACATAGAATGTAGTTTCCATTACTTGTGCATATTTTGTAAAAAAATTTATAAAACTACATGTATTCTCATCCCAAAAATATTAGATTTTAAAAGTGGGACTATAATTCACTTTCACAGATTTTTAATTCGTCGAGAATTAGACTTGGCCACGGGTCGATTCACGAACTTATAACAAATATATACATATATCAAAGTATGATAAAAATATATTCATATCATATTTTATTACGTGTTGATGATTTAAGTTGTTAAGTTAGCAGTCCAACGTTAGTAGTCCACAATTAGTAGTCCACAGTTAGTAGTACATAAATAAATCAACATATGCATATTCTCTCGAGTCAATCCACGATCCAGTGTATACATGTCTCAGACTTGATCACTACTCAAAGTATATATATTATTTTAGAATCAACCTCGACCCTTTATATGCTAACTCGAGCATTACCGCGATATAGAGTGACTTACGGTTATTCCAAATAATATATATAGATGACATCGATATGATATGTCAAAACATTGTATACATGTCTACGGTCTCTCTAGACATGTATAATACAAGAAAGTTAGTTAAGATATAGTTAGTATAGATTTGTTACAAAATTTCACGTAGCTAAAACAAACAAATTTATCCAATTTTGTTTTACCCATAATTTCTTCGTTAAAAATCCATTTTGAGTGAATCCAATTGCTATGGTTTTGTATTGAACTTAACTTTATGAAAATAAACAGAAAAGGTGATGGTTTATAGTTGAAATTACAGGTTACAAGTCATTTTTGAAAGAGGTAGTCATTTTAGTCGAAAGAACGACGTCTAGATGACCATTTTGAAAAACATACTTCTACTTTGAGTTTAACCAAGAATTTTGGATATAGTTTCATGTTCATATGAAATATTATTTTCTCAGAAGAACAACTTTTAAATCAAAGGTTATCATAGTTTTTAATTATCCAACCCAAAACAGCCTCCGGTTTTACTACGACGGCGTATGTCCGATTTTACGGTGTTCTTCGTATTTCCAGGTTTTAAATCATTAAGTTAGCATATCATATGGATATAGAACATGTGTTTAGTTGATTTTAAAAGTTAAGTTAGAAGGATTAACTTTGTTTGCGAACAAGTTTATAATTAACTAAACTATGTTCTAGTGATTACAAGTTATAATCTTCGAATAAGATAGTTATATATATATATATATATATATATATATATATATATATATATATATATATATATATATATATATATATATATATATATATATATATGAATCGAATGATGTTATGAACATCATTACTACCTCAAGTATAGTAGGTAAACCTACTAGAAATGATGAGAAAATAACTTGAGCTTCAAAGGATCTTTGATGGCTTGAAAGTTCTTGAAGTAGAATCTTGACACGAAAATAAGTTCAAGTAAGATTACTACTTGAATTAAGATAGTTATAGTTGTAGAAATTAATTTAAAGTTTTAGTATGTGCTTTACCTTGAATTAGAATGATAACCTACTGAAAATATCAAAGATTTCTTGAGGTTGGATGATCACTTGAAATGGATTTACAAGATTGAAAGTAATCTAGCAAACTTGAAAGGGTTTTCGAAGTGTTCTTGAGTAGTTGTTTTTATGATGATTATAGATAATAACCAAAGCTTATGTTTGATGATTTCTTGCTGGAAAAATAGTAATTTAGACGTTCATGGAAGAGTGTGTGTGTTTTGAGAGAGAATTGGAAAGAAAATTGGAAGTGAAATGGAGTGAATGATGAGTGGTGAGTGGGGTTAAAAAGAGTTCTAATTAGTTGAATAGTTCATGGTAGAAGTTAAACTTTATTAGTCATACATGACATAATCAAGAGTGAAATCCCATGCTAGTTCCTATTGGTATATACCCATAGTAAGTACGTCTAGAAGCTGTGTATAATACGGGTATGAATACTGTATGAATACGACTAGAATTCTTGATGAAAACGAATGAGAATGCAATTGTAACCATTTTTGTTAAGTATGAGTGCTTTGATATATGTCTTGAAGCCTTCCAAAAGTTTATTAATACATCTTAATACACTACATGTATATACATTTTAACTGAGTCGTTAAGTCATCGTTAGTCGTTACATGTAAGTGTTGTTTTGAAACTTTTAAGTTAACGATCTTGTTAAATGTAAGTAATCCATTGTTATTATACTTAATGAGATGTTAAATTGCTATGTTAACATGATAACATGGTGTATGAATATATCTCAATACGATATTAAAACGTCATTACAACGATAATCGTTACATATAACTCGTTTCGAAAACCTTAAGTTAGTAGTCTTGTTTTACATATGTAGTTCATTGGTAATACACTTAATGATATATTTAATTATCATTTTATCATGTTAAACATAGTGTGTTCATATCTTAATACAATACATATGTATTTATTTTTATTAAAACGTTGTTATAAGGATAATCGTTATATATATCGTTTCGGGTTTCTTTAATTTAGTAATTTCATTTTATGCATATAACTCTTTGTTAATATACTTTGTGAGATACTTACTTATCATAATATCATGTTAAATATATATATATATATATATATATATATATATATATATATATATATATATATATATATATATATATATATATATATATATATATATATATATATATATATATATATATATATATATATATATATATATATCGTCATGTCGTTTTTACAAGTTTTAACGTTCGTGAATCGCCGGATAAACTGGTGGTCAATTGTCTACATGAAACTCATTTCAATTAATCAAGTCTTAACAAGTTTGATTGCTTAACATGTTGGAAACATTTAATCATGTAAATATAGTTCTCATTTAATATATAATCAAGGAAAAGTTCGGGTCACTACAGTACCTACCCGTTAAATAAATTTCGTCCCAGATATCGGCTGAAAAGTCATGTTTTTACCCCCGATATTGAGTCCCATAAGCATAATGTTCAGAGCTTTGTCGGTAAAAGAATCGCTTTTTCAGTTAAATTTGTAGGTAAAGTAATTACAAGGACGATGCAAAAAGAATCAAGAGAAACGGAGCTAAAACGAAGATTCTAGAGCGAAAACGGTGAAAGACAAGAAATCAAGTTACGATCCAGTGAATCAAAGCTAACCAGACCAAAAAAATGGCCTGCCATACGGCCTGCCAGTATGGGGTACAGCCTGCCAGTATGGGGTATGGCCTGCCAAACGGCCCAGCAAACGGCCCCAAGAAACGGGCTGCCAAGCAAACGGCCTGCAAAATATGGCCTGCCATACGGCCTGCCAGCCGTTTGCAGGCAATTTCCTAATGTATTTAAAGGTCTTTTTTCATCCAATTTCCACACACCTCTCTTCACTCTCTCACTACAATACACTTTCTCCCACTAGAGCTTTCAAGGCCTTCTCACCTCCGAGCGAGAAATTAAGTACCTTGAGGTGAATGCTGAAGATTGTAATAGGAGCAGTCTAGAGGTTGTCAGCACTTGTAATGGTTCGGATCTCGTCTATAAATGGTGAACGCTTTCCTTAATTTAATAAAGTTATTATCTTGAGTTGCTTTCATCTTGCATGATTATCTATCTGTTACAATTTTTTATCATATATTGAATAGTTTATCTGAAACTTATTATATTGTTATGCTGAAACCTTGATGGTTTAGAAGTTTAATTTACGGATCACCCTTTCTTCTTATTCACGTGGCTATAACCTAGTATTAGGACCTGATCAAACCTAGGATACAAGGTAAGTAGTTATGTGTGCTTAACGTCACAATAGGGATATAGTACATACGTATGAATAACCATTTATTCGTCATAGAAGAGCTGCCCATTTAGGTTGTGATTAGAGTTAGCAATAGAGAGTTCAGTGAACACTAGCTTACTCAGAAGCATGATTCGCGTCAGAAGCAATGTTCTTGAGATGTTGTAAGATGATCCGGGATTGAATAAGTGATCGCAAAGGAGAGACTTCTATCCCAATTAGCAGTACCTTAGAATATCTAAGATTGCACATCTGTTAATGTTAAGGCATAGCATAGTGATTGAGTGGTAGGATATTGCTTTAGTTAGACCAACTAGGATTAAGAAAAGCTGAAACTTTCCTTTATGGGTAGACCACTTTGTTCATGTACCTAGGATTCATTCCATAAGGTCGTTTAAACCTTTTAGGTTAACGTTGGGAGTAGGGATATCCGTCTTAGCCAGAATTTTCAAGGCCTAAACTCTTAGTTACAAATCAGTTAGGTTCATAGCCCAGTTGATTGAGGTTTAGTGTTTATCCTAGAAGTTTAACCCTTGCAATAATTCCCCTTCAGAATACTATTCTTCATACCTATCTATCTTTACTTTTATAGTCAAATTACTATTTTACTTAGTTAATCTTAACCTATCACCTCTTGTCATTAGGGTTAACTATATAGGCACTTTAGTCCCACATTACTGAACAAACATACGAAAATACAAACCTGAGTTATATTTACCACTTACTCGTTAAAAGGAAGACAAGTAGGTGAGTTATAGCTAGGAACCCCAGCTAAATATAAATAATAAAACCATTACGCCCTTGTGGTAGCCAACTCTGACATGTTGCGGCCTAGCGACACCTCACAAATAAAACCGTCCGTTTTGGCCATATCATAAGGAGTGTAAGTTTTTGGCGCCGCTGCCGGGGACTTATTTTCTTTCTGTTAAGGTAATCATTGATTCTATCAAGATATCCGAGATTCTTGAGTGGTGTCTAAGAAAGACAATTATACACGGATTTGGTTGTTGGATTTTCCGAACAGTCTCCAATTATATTGGAACCAAAAGGATCCTGCCTCTCCGTTGTCTACCTGGCCACTTGTTTCAAAGATAAATTGACAAGAATCACACATGCTTAACAAGCAGAGAGTTTGTCGGTATAGGATTCAAAGTCGCCATTAAAGTAAACCCTTTTCAAAATTATTAAAAACAAAATATTAATTATGGTTTTAATTTCTGTAGTTTCCAGTTCAAACTTAACCGGCTACGAAGAAAGTGCAAATGGCAGTTGCTCTCCCACAACTTCAAAAATTGGAGAAGTTTTTCTTTATAAACCTAAAACAAATCTAAACCCTGATGAGTCTCATCAAGACTTAGTTCTTGACCCTTGTAGTCCAAGAAGCCGGATAATTTCATCTGACTTAGAGATTTCATTGCTTTTGGATAAGTTTTACTCAAATGAACCAGGATTCGACCCTCTTCATGATCCAAAAGGGAGGCTCAGTTTTAACGAACTCCTGATTATGGAAGATAAAATGCGGAAAGAATATCCAACTATTTTCAACTATCCGGACTTGTTTGAATTTAATCCCAAAGAGATACGACACTCTGATAAAACAAAAGCTCTGTTTATTAGAAATCTATTAAATCCTAGCAGAAGGTTAGACGTCTATAGAGCATTCATTAGGCACCTCTATTCCTCAGACTTTCCGTTTTTAACATTTCAAATCAATCTGTTAAAAGAGCTGCATTCTCAGATGCGTTCTCTTCACAAACTGTTAAAAGAATGTGGGGATGACCTCTTCGTCAAGTATCGGGATGCAAAAATTGATTTCAAATTCGATTTAGAGTCATTCATCACTTTTCTCCCTCACTTCACCAATAAGGAAATTTCTCCAATTCATATAATCCGTTATGTCTCGACAATGATCTCTGAATTAGAATTTTGGAATGAAAGCAAGAAACCTAATCCTATTTCAACATATGGAAACCGAGATTTCTTTTACTTTGATCCAGCCTCATTTCTCAACAAAAGATTAATCGAAGCTTTTTCGGATTCTACCGAGGAAAGAATACATCAGAATTTCTTCGCAAAAAGAAAGGAAATATATTCAGAACTCATACAAATCCTCACTATGTCAAAATTTCCATTTACAACTCCACAAAGGAAGAACATTCGGGAAATATCTACAAATTTTAAATTTACTATCGATGATCATGACTGCGCAGAAGATCTTTCATTTCAAGACACAGTGTCAAAACTTCTTTTCGAACTTAATTATAGAGATACTGGGCCAAGGGATGGAATTTCAAACACTAAGAAAATTAAAAGGGCTTTGGTTAAACTTATGGACGATATCGGAGATTTACAGAAGCGCGAGTGCAAGATGTTAAGTGATTTCAAAATATTTTCAGTACACTCCGCTGATTTACTCTGGATGGTCAAAGAAGCTTTAAACTTGTCTTTCTTTCCATGTCATTTCTGAAATTTAGTTGTAGAACCTGTGTAATTTTTGTTTTTAATAAAAATAAAATATTTTAATTTCACTCCATTTATTTGTCTTTTCTCTTTTTATTTTAGTTAGTTATATAAAAAAATAACCGGATTAATATCCGAGGTAATATTTTATTTATCTTTTCTTAAAACCCTTTAAAATCTTAAAATTTTAAAAATTGTGCAAGTCGGGTCGGGAAAATAAGCCCGCGAGCCACACGAGCCAATTTCTTTTTCCTTTTTCTTTCTTTCTCCTTCTTTTTCTTTCCTTTTTTTTTGTGTTCTCTTCCTCCCTCCTGTTACCCTTCGACGCGCACACACACACCACACTAACCTCAAATCTTGACCATTTTCAATGATTCAAAGCTCAAATCTTATTCTCTCGTGCCTTCTAAACTCGATTCCATCGTCAATTTAGCATAAAATGTACTATTTCTTGGTTAAAATTCGAATTCTCTCTTAAAGTCAAATTTTTGACTTTTTAGAAAAAATTTTGTTTTTGACCCAATTTTGGATTCCTTTATGTTTAGATAGATAATGTGACTGCTTTGGGTTAGTTTTTAGGCTTGATTGAAGCATTTTGGATAGTTTTTGGCTATCGATTCGCTAGTTGAGATTTTAGGGTAGAATTTGATGAAATTCTTGGAAATTTGATGTTTTGCTAGCTTAGTTAGGCTTAGTGATGCATTAGAAGTGTTTAGAAACTAATTTTGGAACAAAGTGAGCTTGTTTGCTTAATTTTGATATTTTTATCAAACTACACGCAATTAGAATTAAGGTTTTTCCTATAGTTAAAACGTTTTTAAAACTTAGGATTGCCTTTAAACTAGTTCAAATAATGATATCATTAATTTGCTCGTAAAAATGTAGCTTATTCTTTGAATTTTCTTATTTTGTATGTTTTAAACAAATTGATTATTTCTCGGTCAAATGGCCCTAATCTTTGACTTTAAGATGTTATAGCTCAAGTTTGGTGATTAAAAATATTTAAGGTAATCAAAAATGGTCATTAGAATCATTGTATGCTTAAAAATCATTACATTTGGTTCAAAATTGCTTTCACGGGTACACTTTAAATTTTGCTTAAGAGTAAGTTTATAGTTCGTTTAAATGTTGTTTGTGGTAATTTTGGCTATATTTGACTATAACGTGATTTTGGAAAATACCATTTTTAAAGCTCTCATTTCGAATTTTTTTCGAAAAATATATGCATTTTTGGATTCCAAGTCTTAATTTTTGGAACATAACCTATGTTACTTAATTCTTGCAGATGGCTAATCTTATGCCAAACGAGTATGAGTTGCCCCATTATCTCCGCGGGCAAGATAACCCGGCTGATAATGAGCCGGTTATGAGAGTTTGGATTAATCGACCTAAAGCGGGTAACAAATACATCAATTGGACGATCATGAAACAATGTGGATGGACCGATGAGCTTAGGGGACTCTTAACCTTTCAAGCTGAGGGTAGAACACACCGGGCTTGGCAACAATTGTTTGATTTAAATGAGACGACGTACAATGATCTGTATGCAGAATTTATGGCTACTTCGGGTTTCGATTCAGATGTTGATCAAGAAGATTATAATGATTAAGAGTGTATCCATTTCCGACACCAAAACCACACGTATAACCTAACTCTCGCACGGTTTGCGAGGCACTTGGAGTTGTATAAACCGTCGCAGCTCACCCGGTCAATATTCAAGAGGGGATTCACCACCTTGAATACCATAGATCACCAAGCTTTCTGGCAAGAGTACACTACTAATAATGGGCCATGGAAATCGGGTAACAAGGCATCCAAATTCACCAACCCCATACACCGAATCCTCAACCACCTCATCACCAAAACCCTCCACCCTAAAGCCTAACATGACGGCGCTGTTACGATTGGCGACATGCGCCTGATGCATGCCATGATACATAACCAAAATATGCAGGTAGCACATCTCCTGGCTCTGGCTCTCACTAATGAGAAGAATTCGGCAAGAACAGTTATGCCGGTTTTAGGGGGCGTAGTTACTAAGCTGATTCATAGAATGCGTGTTTTGGGAAGTGTAGAACGATTTAACTATAGGACAGGGGCCATGTCGGAGGAAATAGGGTATAAGCTGCTGAGCTACTGGGATTACATTTGTGTCGAGGGCGAGCAGTTAATCATTCAGGCGAATCCAGAAATACCTGGTTCTGAAGATCGGACAGTGCCAGGGGTAAGAGTACAGGGTTTCAGACCAGATACGAGGACGCGAGATGGTAGTAGACGGCGAGATTCTCAGGAACCGAGGGATGAGGATGATCCCACAGCTCAAGGACGACCCACTGACACCCGCCGACACTCGTCAGTGGGGGAGGGTGATCGGCCACGGTATCCGCCATAGCAGTACCACATGGGGGATTTACTAGGGCACGAGAGTTGGTTTGCCCAACATGCGATTCTTCAGAATCTGGATCATTTTGCACACTACGCAGACAGACAGCTCTACGCCCCGCCATACCCTCATGAGTACCCAATACTAGAATCCCACCGTGATCCTAGAGGAGTGGGCCCAAGCCACCAGTTTTCAGGACCTTCACCTCCACCTACACATAACTACATGCAGCGTACAGTTATCACATCTACACCTCCACCGCCACCTTCATAGAACACAGGGGCCGGGGGCTTTATCGACGACCTATTCAACACCGACCATTTGAACATTAATAGAGATATATCTACCGATGCTCAGGAATCAGCATGGGATCAGGCGTTGCAACAACGTACGACTGCGGAGATTATACAGGGTATTGATGGTTTGGACGTTAACCAGCAACGGGGTAGGGGTAGAGATTTGTATGAAGGAAGGGGTTGGCAGAAAGGGCCGATGGTTTACACGAGCACATCATCACTTACAAGGTTAATTGTACGATCGGATGAAATTCAGTTTAGGATATCCTCGGGCATGAACACAGAGGAGTTGGTGAACCAGTTCGCCACAGACGAGGACATGACTAACGAGGGTGAGTCCGGACCATGTTTATTTTAGAGCATTCGTATTATTACTTATGCTACATTATCTTATTTTTGTACGCCCGGTTCTGGGCATAACTATCTTTATGTTTTAGTGTGTATGGTTTCTTTTAGAATAAATATTGCATGAATAAAACGTCACAAAACAAACAACGATCGAGATCGTACGAGATGGAAACACAACTTGGAGCAAGGATGTTTCGAACAAGGATGACGCCGGCACCAAAATTGAAGAACCCACAATTAGCGCGCCATCCGACTACACGTCCTGAAACCATAGGGGAGTACTACGTCTTCATCACCCTTTTCAATAGAATATATGCAAACTACTATACCAGTTTAAAAACTAAGTGTGGGATTGGCAACCCAACGAGCATAAACTTTTAATAACACAACGCCTCTTTTAAAACCTAAAGTGTGGGATACTCCGTATCCTTAACATTGAGGACAATGTTATTTTAAAGTGTGGGATAGCAAATGTTGCACATAATGATTCTTGTAAAACCCTCAAGTTTTTCACAGAAATTTAAAACTTTCCGAATTATAAAACACTAAGGATTATAAAATTCTATAAAAGATCAAAAAGTTTTTACTACAAAATAGACAAAAAGAGTAAAACAAGGTTGAAAACTTTTTGCGAAAATCAAAAATCAATTTTTCAACAGAGCATTGCATAACGAAAGGCGCAATTCAACCTGCTATAATTGTTGTGAGGCACCCCCAAATAAGGCTTTATAAGCACTCATTTTTAGTGCTTCACTATACTTCCGTTGAGCCGCCGATGTTAACATCTCGGAATCAGAACTTGCTCTTGATCTACATTTCAGAATCACACATTTTGACGAGGATGACAAAGTTAGAACCTCAGCTATTCAACCTCCGCTACACACCTTCGTTTTCATTTTCACTCCACAAGTTCATTCACCCCTCCTTATCTACTTTATCCGCTTCATAAAAGAAATAAATCCCGACCAAATCATTCTTTTTCGGAAAACCCTTTACAAAATCGCACGAGAAAAATGCGAGCATCCAAGCCAATTATCAAAGAAGATCGCCAAAAGGAGACCTCGAAGAGAAAAGCAAAGATACTTTCAAAAAAAAAGTCTATATGAATAAAGGTTCTGAGAAAAGGAGCAGGACCAGAAAAGATTCGAGAAAAGAAACTCCTGGCAGTCAAAAAGAAGGATGCTCACTAAGAAATTCCGGACAAAAAACCGAAAGGATCGCAAGAATCAATCTTTTAAAAGAAACTCCTATCTATCAAAACCCTTCGTACTCTAGAAACTTCCAAACCCTCATCCCTTCACAATTCGAGCTGAGTCGATAACCGAAAATTCTCGCAAGTAAGTGATGGAGATTTGAGTCTTGATCAAGCCTATGACGAAGAATGTAAGCATGACTGGCTAAGAGTGACTTCATTTCTTAGAACTATAGGACACCCTAAGCACTTTAGTGAAATGAGTGACCCGAGTGAGATAGCCCCAGTTATGTAACCTCCTCTCATACTTGCGGAAAACGATTCAAAAATAGCAAAAAGAATAAAAACTAAGTTTCTGCTCTTCCGTCTTGAAGAACAAAAACAACTTGAGCACTACGAATTTAAGTCCTCGCTATTTTAAGTTCAGAAGTTTGCTTGAGGATAAGCAAAGTCTAAGTGTGGGATATTTGATATCGGCTAAAAAGTCATGTTTTTACCCCCGATATTGAGTCCCAAAAGCATAAAGTTCAGAGCTTTGTCGGAAAAATAATCGCCTTTTTGGTTAAATTTGTAGGTAAAGTAATTACGAGGACGATGCAAAAAGAATCAAGAGAAACAGAGCTAAAACGAAGATTCTAGAGCGAAAACGGTGAAAGACAAGAAATCAAGTTACGAATCCAGTGAATCAAAGCTGGCCAGACCAAAATAACGACCTGCCATACGGCCTGCCAGTATGGGGTACGGCCTGCCAAATGGCCCAGCAAACGGCCCCAAGAAACGGGCTACCAAGCAAATGGCCTGCCAAATACGGCCTGCCATACGGCCTGCCATCCGTTTGCAGGCAATTTTCTAGTCTATTTAAAGGGCTTTTTGTCATTCAATTTCCACACACCTCTCTTCACTCTCTCACTACAATACACTTTCTCCCACTAGAGCTTTCAAAGCCTTCTCACCTCCGAGCGGAAAATTAAGTACCCGGAGGAGAACGCTAAAGATTGTAATAGGAGCGGTCTAGAGGCTGTCAGCACTTGTAATGGTCCGGATCTCGTCTGTAAACGGTGAACGTTTTCCTTAATTTAATAAAGTTATTATCTTGAGTTGCTTTCATCTTGCATGATTATCTATATGTTACAATTGGTTATCATATGTTGAATAGTTTATCTGAAACTTATTATATTGTTATGCTGAAACCTTGATGGTTTAGAAGTTTAATTTATGAATCACCCTTTCCGCTTATTCACGTGGCTAAAACCTAGTATTAGGACCTGATCAACCCTAGGATACAAGGTAAGTAGTTATGTGTGCTTAACGTCACAATAGGGATATAGTACCTACGTACGAATAATCATTTATTCGTCATAGAAGAGCTACCCATTTAGGTTGTGATTAGAGTTAGCAATAGAGAGTTCAGTGAACACTAGCTTACTCAGAAGCATGATTCGCGTCAGAAGCAATATTCTTGAGATGTTATAAGATGATCCGGGGTTGAATAAGTGATCACAAAGGAGAGACTTCTATCCTAATTAGAAGTACCTTAGAATATCTAAGATTGCACATCTGTTAATGTTAAGGCATAGCATAGTGATTGAGTGGTAGGATATTGCTTTAGTTAGACTAAGTAGGATTAAGAAAAGCTGAGACTTTCCTTTATGGGTAGACCACTTTGTTCATGTACCTATGATTCATTCCATAAGGTCGTTTAAACCTTTTAGGTTAACGTTGGGAGTAGGGATATCCGTCTTAGCCAGAATCTTCAAGGCCTAAACTCTTAGTGACAAATCAGTTAGGTTCATAGCCCAGTTGATTGAGGTTTAGTGTTTATCCTAGAAGTTTAACCCTTGCAATAATTCCCCTTCAGAATACTATTCTTCATACCTATCTATCTTTACTTTTATAGTCAAATTACTATTCTACTTAGTTAATCTTAACCTATCACCTCTTGTCATTAGGGTTAACTATATAGGCACTTTAGTCCCACATTACTGAACAAACATAAAAAAATACGAACCTGAGTTATATTTACCACTTACTCGTTAAAAGGAAGACAAGTAGGTGTGTTATAGCTAGGAACCCCAGCTAAATATAAATAATAAAACCATTATGCCCTTGTGGTAGCCAACTCTGATGTGTTGCGGTCTAACGACACCGCACAAATAAAACTGTCCGTTTTGGCCATATCAGTCCCGAAATTTTAAGCAGTTGAAGGTGTTGACGCATCTTCTGGAAATAGGTGCGGGTATTTCAGCTTCATCTGATCTTCACACTCCCAAGTGAACTCGGATCCTCTACGAGCATTCCATCGAACTTTAACTATCGATATCTTGTTTTGCTTGAGTCCTTTAACCTCACGATCCATTATCTCGACGGGTTCTTTAACGAATTGTATTTTTTCATTGATTTTAATTTCATCTAAAGGAATAGTGAGATCTTCTTTAGCTAAGCATTTCTTCAGATTCGAGACGTGAAAGGTATTATGTATGCCAACTAATTGTTGCGGTAATTCAAGTCGATAAGCTACCGGTCCGACACGATCAATAATCTTAAATGGCCCAATGTATCTCGGGTTTAGTTTTCCCCATTTTCCAAACCGAACAACTCCTTTCCAAGGTGATACCTTAAGCATGACCATGTCACCAATTTCAAATTCTAAATCTTTTATTCTAATGTCCGCGTAGCTCTTTTGCCAATTCTGTGCGGTTTTCAACCGTTGTTGAATTTGAATGATTTTCTCGGTAGTTTCTTGGATTATCTCCGGACTTGTAATTTGTCTATCCCCCACTTCACTCCAACAAATCGGACACCTGCACTTTCTACCATAAAGTGCCTCAAACGGCGTCATCTCAATACTCGAGTGGTAACTGTTGTTGTAGGAAAATTCTGCTAACGGTAGATGTCGATCCTAACCATTTCCAAAATCAATAACACATGCTCGTAGCATGTCTTCAAGTGTCTGTATAGTCCTTTCACTTTGCCCATCAATTTGTGGATGATAGACAGTACTCATGTCCATACGAGTTCCCAATGTTTGTTGTAACGTTTGCCAAAACCTTGAAACAAATCTACCATCCCTATCAGAGATAATAGAGGCTGGTATTCCATGTCTGGAGACGACTTCTTTCAAGTATAGTCATGACAACTTCTCCATTTTATCAACTTCCCTCATTATATATATATATATATATATATATATATATATATATATATACAACTTCTCCATTCTTCAACAATTGAAACGCTTTCTCTTGCTCATCCTTCCATTCAAATTTCTTCCCTTTTATGCGTTAATGCAGTCAAGGGTTTTGCTATTTTAGAAAAATCTTGGATGAATCTTCTGTAGTAACCAGCCAATCCTAAAAATTGGCGTACATGCTTCGGAGTTTTCGGGGTTTCCCAGTTTTCAACGGTTTCAATCTTTGACGAATCAACTTGAATACCTTCTTTGTTCACTATATGACCGAGGAATTGAACTTCTTTCAACCAAAATGCACACTTTGAAAACTTAGCGTACAGTTTTTCTTTCCTCCACAATTCTAGCACTTTTCTCAAATGTTCTTCGTGCTCTTGATCATTCTTTGAGTAAATAAGTATGTCATCGATGAAAACAATGATAAACTTGTCAAGATATGGCCCACACACTCAGTTCATGAGGTCCATGAACGTAGCTGGTACGTTAGTCAATCCAAACGGCATAACCAGAAACTCATAATGACCGTATCGCGTCCTAAAAGCAGTCTTCGGAATATCATCCTCCTTAACACACATTTGATGATACCCGGAATGTAAATTGATCTTCGAATAAACTGACAAGCCTTGTAGTTGATCAAATAAATCGTCGATCATCGGTAGTGGATAACATTTCTTAATGGTAAGTTTGTTCAACTCTCGGTAGTCGATACACAACCTGAATGTACCATCCTTCTTTTTGACAAATAAAATAGGAGCTCCCCATAGTGATGTGCTTGGTCGAATGAAACTACGCTCTAAGAGTTCTTGTAATTGGCTCTGGAGTTCCTTCATTTAGCTGGGCGCGAGTCGGTATGGAGCACGAGCTATTGGTGCAGCTTCTGGTACAAGGTCTATTTGAAATTCAACAGATCGGTGCGGCGGTAGTCCCGGTAATTCTTTTGGAAATACATCGGGAAATTCTTTTGCGACGGGAACACCACTGATGTTCTTTTCTTCGGATGTGACTTTCTCGATGTGTGCTAGAACGACATAGCAACCTTTTCTTATTAGCTTTTGCGCCTTCAAACTACTAATAAGATTTAACTTCGTGTTGCTCTTTTCTCCATACACCATTAAGGGTTTTCTCTTTTCGCGCAGAATGCGAATCGCATTCTTGTAACAAACGATCTCTGCTTTCACCTCTTTCAATCAGTCCATGCCAATTATCACATCAAAACTTCCTAACTCTACTGGTATCACATCAATCTTAAACGTTTCGCTAACCAGTTTAATTTCTCGGTTCTGACATATTTTATCTGCTGTAATTAATTTACCGTTTGCTAATTCGAGTAAAGATTTATTATCCAAAGGCTTTAACGGACAATTTAATTTAGCACACAAATCTCTACTCATATGGCTTCTATCTGCCCCCGAATTAAATAAAACATAAGCAGGTTTATCGTCAATAAGAAACGTACCCTTAACAAGCTTCGGGTCTTCCTGCGCTTCTACCGTATTAATGTTGAAGACTCTTCCACGGCCTTGCCCATTATTATTCCCTTGGTTTGGGCATGATTTTCTGAAATGGCCAGGCTTTCTGCATCCGTAACAAATAATAGAATTATATGTTCTGTAATTTTTATTGGTCGTCGGTCCATAGACATCACACTTCATTGCACTATGACCGCTTCTGTTACACTTGGTACATACTACTACACAGAACTTTTCTGGATGATACCCTCCACACCTTAGACATGGAATTTTCTGGTTTTTGTTGCCATTGTTGTTATTGAGATTGTTGTTGGGCTTGTTATTGTTGTGGTTGTTATAGTTGTTGGGACGGTTGTTGTAGTTGTTGTTGTTGGGACGGTTGTTGTTGCGAAAAATGGTGCGATTGTAGTTTTGATTATTATTGTTGTTATACTGGTGACTTTTGTCTCCGATATCTTCCCACTTCCTCTTACCTTCCTTCGTTTTGGCCTCCCCAGCCACCTGCTCTTTAATTCTTCCCTCAATCTGGTTTATGAGTTTGTGAGCCATTCGACTTGCCTTTTATATGGAAGTGGGCTCGTTTGAACTCACATCCTCATGAATCCTTTCTGGTAACCCTTTTACAAACACGTCGATCTGCTCTTCCTCATCTTCGAACACTTTTGGATACAATAGGCACAACTCTGTGAATCGTCGTTCGTATGTTGTAATATCGAATCCTTGTGTTTGTAATTCTCTAAGCTCTGCCTTGAGCTTATTGACCTCATTTCTGGGATGGTACTGCTCATTCATCATGTGTTTGAAAGCTGACCAAGGTAGTGCGTAAGCAACATCTTGTCCCACCTGCTTGAGATAGGTGTTCCACCATGTTAATGCAGTACCTGTGAAGGTATGTGTATCGTACTTTACTTTGTCTTCTTCAGTGCACTTACTTATGGCAAACACCAATTCGACCTTCTCGGTCCACCATTTTAATCCGATTGGTCCTTCGGTTCCATCGAATTCTAAAGGTTCACAGGCAGTGAATTCTTTGTAGGAGCATCCTACATGATTTCTTGTGGAATTAGTTCCATTGCTATTTCCAGAGTTATTGTTGTTATTTTGCATTGTGGCCTGCACTGCGGCTATGTTTGCGGCAAGAAAGGTACGGAATTCTTCTTCGCTCATATTCATGGTGTGTCGAGTAGTCGGTGCCATTTCCTTCAAACATAGCCCAAAGAATTAAGTTAATCATATAGAATTTTAAGAGTAGTCAATAGTATTTCGTAGCATAATATGAACTTATTTATAAAAGCTTTTTCTTCATATTAGCGTTTTATAAGTTTTAATTCGGGTAGTACCTACCAGTTAAGTTCATACTTAGTAGCTAATATACAATTCAACTACTACAAATCTATATGAAAAACTGATTACAATAATATTTTGCTTTCAAACTTTTATACAATAATTTACAAACGTACAATACCGCTATTTTACATATAGCATGAAATATAGCACACAATAACTTTAATACAAGGCAGTTATGAAGACAATTCTAATTAAGCGCAAGTCCTTCAGCAAAAGCAATAAAGACACGTAATTCATAGGTCCAGAAACAAGTCATGCATTTGGGTTTTACTAATACTATTTTCCATCCTTGGTCTTGTAGAAAATAACCATTGTGGCCGTTGGCTAGGCAGCATGTTGCAACGTCATCAAAAGGACGGGGGTTACGTAATGCCCAACAGCTCCGTAACAATCTAAAAACCTTATCTCTCACCCCAACTACTGAATCCGTCACTTGTGGGAATATTTTATTTAGAAGTTGCAATCCGATGTTCTTTTTCTCAATTTGGTGAGAAGCGAACATCACTAACCCGTAAACATAACATGCTTCTTTAAGTTGCATGTTTGAAGCTTTTCCTAAAGAATGAAGGCCTATGTTGGGATATGTGGAGTCAAAATAGGCTCTCAACCCGTAGCGGAAAATTACAGTAGGGTTTCCCGCACCCAAAGCCTTAAAGAAAACACGTCGTAACTTAAGGTTTCCCCAATGTGAGATACACCATCTATCGAAGGAAAGCCTTTTATAAACTAAGGCATGCCTGGAACGTCTTTCAAATGTTCTACAAACTAATCTCGCCATAAACAATTGAGCTGATGACTCTTGACCAACTCTAGACAAGATTTCATCAATCATATCCCCTGGTAGGTCTTCCAAAATATTCTGTTGTCTATCCTTAACGTCCATTTAGTGTTTTTATACTATAAAATAGACGAAGATTAGATTCGTAAAAGATAATTAACAAACAATACAAGCAAATTTTTACATATAACATAAAAGTACAAGCACACTACAATATATATATTACACAGCACGATTACAACTCTTTATTCCGACTCACTTGTTTCTTCCTCCTCTGACTCAGTTCATTTTGCTAATTTCCTAAGGATACATGGTGCTCCTCTAATACGAGCCGTCATTTTCACAAATGGTTTAGAAAAACCTGGTGGCTTAGATATTCCCGGGTTATAGTTAAAATTTAAGAAATACGGGTGTTTACGATATACCCCATCAGGGTATTTCATGTTAACATAAAGTTCATCGGGTTTGGGATCATGTTTTTCTATTTTTATGGCTTTTCCCTTGTTGTTTTCTTTTGCTTCATTAAATTGGGTCGGGGTAATTTCTATAATATCATCGAAATCCTCGTCGGGAATCCGATTTATCAGAAAATTGGTAATCTTCCCAATATTTTTCCTTCTCAGTGGAGACACCACAAACCATTTTTAAGTCCATTAATTGATGATTTTCTTTTATTTAACCGTTTTTCTGTAGTTTTTAATATTTCCTCCTGGTGACGACCTGGAAATTTTCGAACAAATTTAAACTTAATCTTTATATGATTTCGACACGATAAGCAAAGTCTGTAATATTGAGTCTCAAAAATTTTCGAACTGTTTTCACAAATTCAATTACCCTTTGACTATTCCCGGTGATTCATGAACTGTTGTGTGTAAATAAATATGTAAATATATATACATATATTAATATAAGTATATATAATATTTTAAATTAATAAAATACACTTTAATTAAATTGAAATTTAAAAATGTAAAAAGGTTATTATTAAAAAGAATCTATGTATATAAACATATATTATTACTATATGAATGATATAAACATTATGTGTTAAATATCTATATCTATTATGAAATAATATAATATAGTAAATAGGTATATAATAATATATATAAAAACATTTTTTTTCATGTAAACACAATGATATAACAATATATATATATATATATATATATATATATATATATATATATATATATATATATATATATATATATATATATATATATATATATATATATATATATATATATATATATTTAATGTGTAAATATTAAATATTAAATATTACATAAATTAATAAATTGTATATTAATATATTAAATGTGGTTGCAAGATAAAAATATGGTTATTATATTAATATTTTCATTTTTACTTTCATTATTATCATTAAAAATAAATAGTATTATGAATATCATTATTATTATATAATATATAGATATAAAATTTATACATTTAATTTGTTATCTTATTATTAATATCACTAATAGTATTGTTATCATTATTAAACTCATTATTATTATAACTAATAGAAAAATGTTTAATTTTTATTATGATTATTATTATTATTACTAAAAATTATTATCTAAAATTATTATTATCATTATTCTTATTACAATTATCATTTTTATTTTATTATTAGAATCATTAATTATTTTTATCATGGATATTGTTATTATTTCTATTATTATTGTTATTAGTAATTTTATTATTATTAATATAATAATTAAGTATTAATATTAATTAAAGATATATGAAAAATCAATATCAAGGTACAAATCAGTTACCTATCAAAATCGAACTTTTTCAATTGTGATTTCATGTTTGCAAATCAATAAGAATCGATCTCAATACACAAGATAACAAAATCAGTTGCCAATCCCTTTCTCCTTTATATTTTTTTATTTTTTTATTTTTTTCTGTATCTAAATTATATTCTGTCGACAATCAAATTTTTATTTAAACCGAACAAGTTCAGTTGTTCAAGGATACCAATAAACCTCACATTTATCCACTATCAATTCCAAATACTTTAACGATCTCATTCTTTGTCAAATGTATTGAAAATAAATTGAAGAACACTGGATACTCTGTACGCTTACTTTTTTTTTAAAGCTCTAATTTGAATCGAATTTTAAAAAGTAATAACGTAGTCTTGATAGGATTCTTTTAATAAATCTTTCTGAAAAACCTCAGATTACAAATCGCTATATTAAGTTCAAATTTACGAGTCAAAATTTTAAAATTAAAAAGTCAACGTTTGATCTTCTGCCAAATTCAAATTTTTTGTTTTGAGTTAAGTTAAATTGATGGGTTCTAAAGTTTCTGAGGTATATTTTCAACTTATTACATGTTATAGTTATAATCCAAAATTGTCTAAAAATTGAAATCAAGGTTGGGTTTTAAGTGTTCATAGCGATGGCTGCATTTTTTTTCTGTTATATTTTTTTCCTTGTTTATCCACTTCAACAAACCACTAAATGTTTTATTTCAATTCCACATCCTTTTACAAACTTCAAAATTCGTCCTTAGGTTTGATTTGGAATTCCTGGTCGATCAGTGTTTAAAGAAGAAGGAAGAGGAGGAGAAACAGAAAAATTGAGTTATTAATTATTAGGATCGGTTTAAAAAAAAATATGCAAGAATGGAGGAACGGTTTATTTGGGTGTCGGGTAACGAGAGGTCGGGGGTACGAGCCCCGGCGTGAGCAGCCATTTTTTTTAAAATCTCTTTGTAAGGTAGGTCTCATTTGTATTTATTATTATTATTATTATTATTATTATTATTATTATTATTATTATTATTATTATTATTATTATTATTATTATTATTAAGTATTAGAATTATTATGGTTAATATTATTAGTACTAAGTATTATGAAGATTATGATTATGATTATTATTATTATTATTATTATTATTATTATTATTATTATTATTATTATTATTATTATTATTATTATTATTATTATTATTATTATTATTATTATTATTATTATTATTATTATCATCATTATTATTATTATTATTATTATTATTATCATTATTGTAATTATTATTAGTATTATAATTACTAAGATTATTAGTACAGATATAAGTATTATGGTAGAAATTCATTTATTATTATTATAAATACAAATATGAATTTGCATTATTAGTAATGTTATTACTAATATCATTTAAAATATAACTTTATCATTTTCCTAATAGTATAACTGTTATTATTATTAATATGATTAGGATTATTATTATTATTATTATCATTAATATGAAAATAATAAAATTTATTAGTATTTTCTTTAAAATTAGTATTAGTATCATGTTATAATTACTAGTATCATTATTATTATTATTATCAACAAAAATATTATTGATATTATCATTATTATCAGTTTTACAAAAATTATTATCTTGTTATCATTAAAACTATTATTATTATTATTATTATTATTATTATTATTATTATTATTATTATTATTATTATTATTATTATTATTATTATTATTATTATTATTATTATTATTATTATCAAGTATTATCTATATCACTATTATTAAAATAATAGTAATTATGAAAATAAAAGTATTAAATGATGTTGTTAAGATTATAATTATTAAAATAAAGATTATAGATATAAAAATATATTTAAATTACATAACTTAACTATATTAATAATTCTATATATAAAACGAAAATATATAAATAATTAATAAACTTATAAATTATTAAATATAACAAGTACATCACTAATAATAATATATAAACTTATTCGAATACAATTATGTGTGTTAATATATATATACATGATATAGGTTCGTGAATCCGAGGCCAACCTTGCATTTGTTCAATATCGTCATATGTATTTTTACTACAAAATACAATAGGTGAGTTCATTTGATTCCCTTTTACTCTTTACATTTTTGGGACTGAGAATACATGCGCTGTTGTTATAACTGCTCTATTAAACGCTTTTGAAATATATTTTGAACTGAGAATACATGAATTGCTTTTATAAATGTTTGACGAGATAGACACAAACAAAACATTCCTCGAATGAATTATGTGGACATGATAATTGCCATCATTGAATTATGTGGACATGATAATTGCCACCATTGAATTATGTGGACATGATAATTGCCACCATTGAATTATGTGGACGTGATAATTGCCACCAATTGATGAATATATTTTTTCCCTGATTATTATTGCTTGGTAACCTAAGAATTAGAATCGGGTATGGCCCTAATTCATGCGAATCCTAAAGGTAGCTACCAGGTTTAACACCCCCACCCAGAATATTCACTAGACGGAAGAGCTAGTGGACTTGGTGTTTAATACTTCGAAGTTTATATGATTATTATACAGACGAGATGTTATATTTTAGGGATATTATTGATGCGCATTATATGTTAAGGTCGGTTACCAAGCCAAGCTATGAAAGCAAAGTGAATGTTATGTATCGAGAGAATGATTTTTATACACGGGTTATGTGTATTAGTTTTTGTGCACGAGATATGTGTACGGTTACTAAGAGAAAGGTATACTGTATTTAAAAGATATCGCATGTACATTACATGTGGGTATAGAATTCGGGCCCATTTGTACCATGCAGCATTTAAATCTTATGGTCTATCAAAATAATGAATTTTATTGTTTTATGATAAACCTATGAACTCACCAATCTTTTGGTTGACACTTGAAAGCATGTTTATTCTCAGGTATGAAAAAAATCTTCTGTTGTGCATTTGATTATATTAGAGATATTACTTGGAGTCATTCATGACATATTTCAAAAGACGTTGCATTCAAGTCGTTGAGTTCATCAAGATTATTATTAAGTCAATTATAGTTGGATATATTATGAAATGGTATACATGCCATCAACTTTCGATGTAATGAAAGTTTGTCTTTTAAAAACGAATGCAATGTTTGTAAAATGTATCATATAGAGGTCAAGTACCTCGCGATGTAATCAACTATTGTGAATCATTTGTAATCG
Source organism: Rutidosis leptorrhynchoides (assembly GCF_046630445.1). Lineage (NCBI taxonomy): Eukaryota > Viridiplantae > Streptophyta > Magnoliopsida > Asterales > Asteraceae > Rutidosis > Rutidosis leptorrhynchoides. Next base: position 323,224,847 of record NC_092343.1, read on the forward strand.
ATATGGACTTCATCCCGATAGATTAGGACGGGTCATCGCAGTTAGTATCAGAGCGGTGGTCGTAGCGAACCAGGTCTTGCATTAGTGTGTCTAACTAGTAGTTGTTAGGATGCATTAATGAGTCTGGACTTCGACCTAGTAGTTGTTAGGTTATATTAATGAGTCTAGACTTGAACCTGGTCTGCATGTCAAAAACTTTTTCTTATCATTCCTTGTCAAAAATTACCTGCTTATCATTCTTCAATCTAGACACACCTTACTGCATTGATTGCATGAATAGTGTATAGACAAAACTCGTATCTTAGCGTATCTGCTAATTCATATCTTAGCGTGTCTGTTACTGTAAACTTTGCCTGACATGACTCTGTAATCTACAAAATCTTTTGTACTATATTTAGGTATTCTATGTCATTAGAATATCATCTGATATCCAAAAATCATTTCATATCGACAATCCTTTATCTAACCGTACATTATGGAACTCGCAACTAGTTCAAGTTCCTCGGATTCCGACAGCTATTCCGATATGGATTTCCACTCAAGCTTCGAAGACAGTGTAACCGGAATGGACCAACCAATCAGCCATCATCAATTCATCTGATGGGTTCGTAGTCTACTTAACCATTGGAGACAAGAAGAAGGCGATCCCTTCTATCCACCACATTCCCCTCTTAGCGAAGAAGCTGAAGCACTTACCGACGAACCTGTCCGGAACACCATTTTCTCTCTCATTTCCAGAGTATCCCGTCATGATTACATACTATCTCAGATTCTAGATCTTATTCATCTGCTCGTTCCGACAAAGAATCATCCCGGAATAATGGAAGAAGTCAACGAGCTTCGCACCCGAGTAATAAATTTGGAGAATATGGTTTAAAACTTACAAGCACCAGCAGCATCACCAGCACCAACAGTACGATCAATATCAGTACCGGCAGCACCAGTACCACTAACAACAACATTCGCATCACACGTCTTGACATCACAATCTATACCTCGAACATCAACATCATACGCACCATAGATACCAAGGAGTACCAACAACAATGAACGATGAAGTATTGATCCATAACTTCATTGAAGAAATATTCTGCGAAGAATATGTGGTTCCTAATAGTTTTAGAGATTACTTATTCTAGCTCAAACCAAAAATCATATGAGTTTAATATCATATTAAATCATTAAATCCACGATTACATTTGAAGAAAATATATATGTATACATATTTTCATAAAGATTGTAATTAAAATTCTTTTGTACAGACTGTTAATGATGAAAATATTTTAACGGGTAGGTAATACCCGAGGAATATTTAGATTTTACTTTAATAAGTTACACTGTACATTCTTCGAATCTGATTCAACAGTCATTTACTATTCTACTTACAACCATCGATATACGTATTCGTTTACCGCAGAATAACCATTTTCATTCAATTTCATAATTAGATTTTGACTTATCAGAATCCAATAAGTGGCATAATGAAGAAAACATTGGACAAAATAAAATTTGTTAGAAACAAACAAATTAACTATGAGAAATATTGTTAAGAATCCATGCTAACTATTTCTAGCTAACTGTTACTAGCTAACTGATTACATTTATTTATCGCAATTTTATTTATCGTCATTTAATTTCTGTTATTTAAATTACGCACTTTAAATATCGGGACACGTATACAAGGTTTTGACATATCATATCGACGCATCTATATATATTATTTGGAATAACCATAGACACTCTATATGCGATAATGTTCGAGGTAGCTATATAGGGTTGAGGTTGATTCTCAAATAATATATATACTTTGAGTTGTGATTGAGTCTGAGACATGCACACGGGTCGCAATACGTATTAATTAATTCGAATATTATATATTAAACTATATATGAATTATTGGACTGTTAACTGTGGACTAATAACATTGGACAATTAAAATGAATTAAAATATTGATTATAACATATGAAACTAAACATTTCTTCAAGTTTGCCACTTGATTTCATCTTAAACCTCATTTGTATTTTGATGATTACAATATGCGTTCAAACCTTCCACGAATCTTAAAAACACCTCAATCGAGATGATGAACCAACCGCACTTCATCTACGGAAGAAAAGATTGATGCATTTAGTTATGCACCTGAAAACACTCAGAACCTGATTAAACATTTAACACGTATCTGTGCTAGCTCTTGTGGCATTGTTATTACCGAAAATACTATTGCAATTTTTTTTTCAAATTAGCAAATTTTGTCACAGCTTCAGCAAGTCAACTTCGACTTTTCATTCGAAACAACCTTATTATAACCTTGATATATATGTGCACTCTGTTACCGGAGAACCTTTTATATTCCATCATATTACCAGTAGACGTACCAGCAACCTCGTTGCTCCTTGGCTTAAATCTCTTTGACAAATCACTATATTTATCTATCGAAGTCTTATCATGAACTCATCGGCATCTTGTAACGAGAATTTCTATACCAAGTATTGGGAAATCAGCAATCAGTATTTTGAATCTTGCAGCGTTTCTACATCAAAAGTTATATATACATATAACATTTATCCCTTAGAATATAGATCTCTCATCCTGAAACTCTGAACAAATCACAAGGACTAAACGTGTACATAAAGAATCCTGATGATTCTGTTTCTGATGAAATCTTTAGCGAATACCTTACTCCTTAACCGCTCTAAATCATCGTGAATGAATTTCTTCATCACAATTTGATTCTGAAATTCTAAGATATCATCGTACCTTTCTTTATTAATATCCTCAATATTCCTGAAGATATCTTCATAAATATTCTTGTCCGATATTAATTATCTCTCCACTCTATCTGTGTTATATCATGAAAGAAACTGTTTTAGTTTGTAAAATTTTGAAAAATTCGAATTCGAATTATGAATGATTTTGAAGTAGTATTGGAAATTGATGCATGAGTTAGTATAATATAATGACACTTGATCAACGTGATTATATTACAGTAAGTCATGCTGAGTTTCTAATGGGACGTGATGATTCACAGATCATAACGTCATCACGTGCCATGTTACATAACTCTTTCCTCCCGCTTAACTTCTGAACATATCAAGAAAGTATATTCTTGATAGTTCTATTCTCAGTGATTCTGGTAATATAACCAATCAAAATCGTGCTATTACGTTCTTTCTTGTTTAGAACCTTAAGTTCATTCGAAACTCCATACTTACGAATTCTGGACCATTACTTAATGTGCTTAATGGATAGAAGAGAAAACAGAGCATAAAGTTTCGAAGTGTAAATGGGGGTATAAATCGCAGCAAATAGGAGAAAACGTTAACTGTAGATGACAATGATTATAGGAGACAGAAGCAGGGACATCAAAATATAAGAGAAAATATAAAGCCCAATAACAACACGGAGGTTACAAACGGTGGATATTAATATGAATAGAAATATAAAGATACGATAGAATTAAGAATAGTATCACCCCAAGGTAATAGTAGAAGTAAACAGATTTTTCTGGGAGAAGATTGAAAAGAAGGATGACATAAATGATAATTAGCAAAATATCAAGGATTAGAATGAGATTAAGCATTTTCATAATCTTTTGGATGTATTAACTAAGAAAGAAAGTATAGGAATGGTGGGAATAATGGAACGGAATAGCTTAATTTATAATGAAAATATCAGACAGAGTAATCGAGGCAGATCACCGTATTTAATTATAGAGATCTTAATTTCCTTACTCGCCGAAGAAACAAATCTTTTATATTTTGAAGATTTTCTTTAAATCCCTTGATTCCGGAATTCAACCAAGACAACTTCCAAAGTTAAGACGAAACTTTATTTATTCATTCCACTCTTTTGTAATAGTTTCACTCGTACTCTTTACATAAACGAATGGTTTTATCCACATTACTCAATGATGATAAAATTCTAATTATCGAATCATATTCGTCATGAAAACATTTTTATCGTTAGCCATGACGACCTCAATCAAATTTCGGGACGAAATTTCTTTAACGGGTAAGTACTGTTACGACCCGGACATTTTTGACCAAATTTAAACTTAATCTTTATATGATTTCGACACGATAAGCAAAGTCTGTAATATTGAGTCTCAAAAATTTTCGAACTGTTTTCACAAATTCAATTACCCTTTGACTATTCCCGGTGATTCACGAACTGTTGTGTGTAAATAAATATGTAAATATATATACATATATTAATATAAGTATATATAATATTTTGAATTAATAAAATACACTTTAATTAAATTGAAATTTAAAAATGTAAAAAGGTTATTATTAAAAAGAATCTATATATATAAACATATATGATTACTATATGAAAGATATTAACATTATGTGTTAAATATCTATTTCTATTATGAAATAATATAATATAGTAAATAGATATATATAACAATATATATAAAAACATTTTTTTCATGTAAACACAATGATATGACAATATATATATATATATATATATATATATATATATATATATATATATATATATATATATATATATATATTAAATGTGTAAATATTAAATATTCAATGAATGTTATCATATAATATATTATGTAATTATTAAATATTACATAAATTAATAAATTGTATATTAATATATTAAATGTGGTTACAAGATAAAAATATGGTTATAATATTAATATTTTCATTTTTACTTTCATTATTATCATTAAAAATAAATAGTATTATGAATATCATTTTTATTATATAATATATAGATATAAAATTTATACATTTAATTTGTTATCTTATTATTAATATCACTAATAGTATTGTTATCATTATTAAACTCTTTATTATTATAACTAATAGAAAAATGTTTAATTTTTATTATGATTATTATTATTATTACTAAAAATTATTATCTAAAATTATTATTATTATTATCATTATTCTTATTACTTTTATCATTTTTATTTTATTATTGGAATCATTAATTATTTTTATCATGGATATTGTTATTATTTCTATTATTATTGTTATTAGTAATTTTATTATTATTAATATAATAATTAAGTATTAATATTAATTAAAGATATATGAAAAATCAATATAAAGGTACGAATCAGTTACCTATCAAAATTGAACTTTTTCAATTGTGATTTCCTGTTTGCAAATCAATAAGAATCGATCTCAATACACAAGATAACAAAATCAGTTGCCAATCCCTTTCTCTTTTATATTTTTTTTATTTTTTTATTTTTTTCTGTATCTGAATTATATTCTACCGACAATCAAATTTTTATTTAAACTGAACAAGTTCAGTTGTTAAAGGATACCAATAAACCTCACATTTATCCACTATCAATTCCAAATACTTTAACAAGCTTTTTCAATGTCAAATGTATTGAAAATAAATTGAAGAACACTGGATACTCTGTACGCTTACTTTTTTTTTAAAGCTCTAATTTGAATCGAATTTTAAAAAGTAATAACGTAGTCTTGATAGGATTCTTTTAATAAATCGTTCTGAAAAACCTCAGATTACAAATCGCTATATTAAGTTCGAATTTACGAGTCAAAATTTTAAAATTAAAAAGTCAACGTTTGATCTTCTGCCAAATTCAAATTTTTTGTTTTGATTTAAGTTAAATTGATGGGTTCTAAAGTTTCTGAGGTAGATTTTCAACTTATTTCATGTTATAGTTATAATCCAAAATTGTCTAAAAATCGAACTCAAGGTTTGGGTTTTAAGTGTTCATAGCGATGGCTGCATTTTTTTTCTGTTATATTTTTTTCCCTTGTTAATCCACTTCAACAAACCACTAAATGTTTTATTTCAATTCCACATCCTTTTACAAACTTTAGAATTCGTCCTTAGGTTTGATTTGGAATTCCTGGTCGATCGGTGTTTAAAGAAGAGGGAAGAGGAGGAGAAACAGAAAAATTGAGTTATTAATTATTAGGATCGGTTTAAAAACAAATATGCAAAAATGGAGGAACGGTTTATTTGGGTGTCTGGTAACGAGAGGTCGGGGGTACGAGCCCCGGCGTGAGTAGCCATTTTTTTAAAAAACTCTTTGTAAGGTTGTTCTCATTTGTATTTATTATTATTATTATTATTATTATTATTATTATTATTATTATTATTATTATTATTATTATTATTATTATTATTATTATTATTATTATTATTATTATTATTATTATTATTATTAAGTATTAGATTTATTATGGTTAATATTATTAGTACTAAGTATTATGAAGATTATGATTATGATTATTATTATTATTATTATTATTATTATTATTATTATTATTATTATTATTATTATTATTATTATTATTATTATTATTATTATTATTATTATTATTATTATTATCATCATCATTATTATTATTATCATTATTGTTATTATTATTAGTATTATAATTACTAAGATTATTAGTACAGATATAAGTATTATGGTAGAAATTCATTTATTATTATTATAAATACAAATATGAATTTGCATTATTAGTAATGTTATTACTAATATCATTTAAAATATAACTTTATCATTTTACTAATAGTATAACTATTATTATTATTAATATGATTATGATTAATATTATTATTATTATTATTATCATTAATATGAAAATAATAAAATTTATTAGTATTTTCTTTAAAATTAGTATTAGTATCATGTTTTAATTACTAGTATCATTATTATTATTATCAACAAAAATATTATTGATATTATCATTATTATCAGTTTTACAAAAATTATTATTTTGTTATCATTAAAACTATTATTATTATTATTATTATTATTATTATCAAGTATTATCTATAACACTATTATTAATATAATAGTAATTATGAAAATAAAAGTATTAAATGACGTTGTTAAATTATAATTATTAAAATAAAGATTATAGATATAAAAATATATTTAAATTACATAACTTAACTATATTAATAATTCTATATATAAAACGAAAATATATAAATAATTAATAAACTTATAAATTATTAAATATAACAAGTACATCACTAATAATAATATATAAACATATTCAAATACAATTATGTGTGTTATTATATATACACATGATATAGGTTCGTGAATCCGAGGCCAACCTTGCATTTGTTCAATATCGTCATATGTATTTTTACTACAAAATACAATAGGTGAGTTCATTTGATTCCCTTTTACTCTTTACATTTTTGGGACTGAGAATACATGCGCTGCTTTTATAACTGCTCTATTAAACGCTTTTGAAATATATTTTGAACTGAGAATACATGAATTGCTTTTATAAATGTTTGACGAGATAGACACAAGCAAAATATTCCTCGAATGAATTATGTGGACATGATAATTGCCACCATTGAATTATGTGGACATGATAATTACCACCATTGAATTATGTGGACATGATAATTGCCACCATTGAATTATGTGGACGTGATAATTGCCACCAATTGATGAATATATTTTTCCCCTGATTATTATTGCTTGGTAACCTAAGAATTAGAATCTAGTATGGCCCTAATTCACGCGAATCCTAAAGGTAGCTACCGGGTTTAACACCCCCACTCAGAATGTTCACTAGACGAAAGAGCTAGTGGACGTGGTGTTTAGTACTTCGAAGTTTATATGATTATCATACAGACGAGATGTTCTGTTTTGGGGATATTATTGATGCGCATTATATGTTAAGGTCGGTTACCAAGCCAAGCTATGAAAGCAAAGTGAATGTTATGTATCGAGAGAATGATTTTTATACATAGGTTATGTATATTAGTTTTTGTGCACGAGATATGTGTACAGTTACTAAGATTTGTGAAAATGGTTTCGTACACGAGAAAGGTGTACTGTATTTAAAAGATATCGCATGTACATTACAGGTGGGTATAGGATTCGGGGCCATTTGTACCATGCAGCATTTAAATCTTGTGGTCTATCAAAATGATGAATTTTATTGTTTTATGATAAACCTATGAACTCACCAACCTTTTGGTTGACACTTGAAAGCATGTATGAAAGAAATATTCCGCTCTGCATTTGCTCATTTTAGAGATATTACTTGGAGTCATTCATGACATATTTCAAAAGACGTTGCATTCGAGTCGTTGAGTTCATCAAGATTATTATTAAGTCAATTATAGTTGGATATATTATGAAATGGTATGCATGCCATCAAATTTCGATGTAATGAAAGTTTGTCTTTTAAAAGCGAATGCAATGTTTGTAAAATGTATCATATATAGGTCATGTACCTCACGATGTAATCAACTATTGTGAATCGTTTGTAATTGATATGGACTTCGTCCAGATGGATTAGGACGGGTCATCGCACTCCTCCGGAACTTCTTCTTCTTCTTCCGGTTCCTCTTCTTTTGGTTCCTCTTCTTCCAGTTCCTCTTCTTCTGGAATTTGTGAATCTTCCCAAAATATATTCGACTCTTCATTGTTATTAGGTGAGTCGATGGGATTGGTAGTAGAAGTAGACATCTATCACACATTAACTAACATATTAGTAATATAGAACATAATATTTACATGTAAAAATATATAGTTTCAAACAAAGTGTTAAGCAATCGTTTTTCTAAAGTAAACACGGTCGAAGTCCAGACTCACTAATGCATCCTAATAAACTCGGTTATACACACTAATACAAATTTCTGGTTCTCTAAGACCAACGCTCGGATACCAACTGAAATGTCCCGTTCATATTGATTATAAACGTTTCATATTAACTGGTTTCGTTACGAGGTTTTGACCTCTATATGAGATGTTTTTCAAAGACTTTGTTCAATTTTAAAAACAAACCATAACCTTTATTTTTATTGATAAAGGTTTAAAAGCATAACGTAGATTATCAAATAATGATAATCTAAAATAGAACATTTACACACGACCATTACATAATGGTTTACAATAATATTACATAACGATTTATATCTCCGAATGCAGTTTTTAAACAATATATTACAAGCATGCTGACTCCAATTCTTGTCCTTAAATTAGCATGCAACAGCGGAAGCTCTTAACAATCACCTGAGAATAAACATGCTTAAAACGTCAACAAAAATGTTGGAGATTTATAGGTTTAACCTATAGTTATCAAATCATAATAATAGGCCACAAGATTTCATTCTTCATAAATAACCATCTGTATAAAAATCATTCATATGTTTGAACACCTGGTAACCGACATTAACAAAATGCATCTAGAATATCCCCAAAACAGAACCACTCGTCTGTAGAGAAAAATTGAAGTACTAAAGGAGTTCAAATTCTCTGACTGGGGCTTGTCAAAGCCCGTAGATCTATCTTTATACATATATCAAAGTATGATAAAAATATATTCATATCATATTTTATTACGTGTTGACGATTTAAGTTGTTAAGTTAGCAGTCCAACGTTAGTAGTCCACAATTAGTAGCCCACAGTTAGTAGTACATAAATAAATCAACATATGCATATTCTCTCGAGTCAATCCATGACCCAGTGTATACATGTCTCAGACTTGATCACAACTCAAAGTATATATATTATTTTAGAATCAACCTCGACCCTTTAAATTCTAACTCGAGCATTACCGCGATATAGAGTGACTTACGGTTATTCCAAATAATATATATAGATGACGTCAATATGATATGTAAAAATATTGTATACGTGTCTATGGTCTATCAAGACATGTATAATACAAGAAAGTTAGTTAAGATATACTTAGTATAAATTTGTTACAAAATTTCACGTAGCTAAAACAAACAAATTTATCCAATTTTATTTTACCCATTTCTTCGTTAAAAATCCGTTTTGAGTGAATCCAATTGCTATGATTTCGTATTGAACTTAACTTTATGAAAATAAACAGAAAAAGTGATGATTTATAGTCAGAGTTACAGGTTACAAGTCATTTTTGAAAGAGGTAGTCATTTCAGTCGAAAGAACGACGTCTAGATGACCATTTTGAAAAACATACTTCTACTTTGAGCTTAACCAACATTTTTGGATATAGCTTCCATGTTCATATGAAATATTATTTTCCCAGAAGAACAACTTTTAAATCAAAGGTTATCATAGTTTTTAATTATCCAACCCAAAACAGCCTCCGGTTTTACTACGACGGCGTATGTCCGATTTTACGGTGTTCTTCATATTTCCAGGTTTTAAATCATTAAGTTAGCATATCACATAGATTTAGAATATGTTTTTAGTTGATTTTAAAAGTTAAGTTAGAAGGATTAACTTTGTTTGCGAACAAGTTTAGAATTAACTAAACTATGTTCTAGTGATTACAAGTTATAATCTTCGAATAAGATTATTATATATATATATATATATATATATATATATATATATATATATATATATATATATATATGTATATGAATTGAATGATGTTATGAACATCATTACTAACTCAAGTATAGTAGGTAAACCTACTGGAAATGATGAGAAAATAACTTGAGCTTCAAAGGATCTTTGATGGCTTGGAAGTTCTTGAAATTAAATCAAAGTTGTAGTATGAGTTTTACCTTGAATTATAATGATAATCTACTGTAAATATCAAATATTTCTTGAGGTTGGATTATCACTTGAAAAGGATTTACAAGATTGAAAGTAATCTAGCAAACTTGAAAGGGTTTTTGAAGTGTTCTTGAGTAGTTGTTTTTATGATGATTACAGATAATGACCAAAACTTGTGTTTGATGATTTCTTGCTGGAAAAATAGTAGTTTAGACGTTCATGGAAGAGTGTGTGTGTTTTGAGAGAGAATTGGAAAGAAAATTGGAAGTGAAATGGAGTGAATGATGAGTGGTAAGTGGTGAGTGGGGTTAAAAGGAGTTCTAGTTAGTTGACTAGTTCATGGTAGAAGTTAAACTTGATTAGTCATGCATGACATAATCAAGAGTGGAATCCCATGCTAGTAGTAAGTACGTCTAGAAGCTGTGTATAATACGGGTATTAATACTGTATGAATACGACTAGAATTCTTGATGAAAACGAATGGGAATGCAATTGTAACCATTTTTGTTAAGTATGAGTGCTTTGATATATGTCTTGAAGTCTTCCAAAATTGTATTAATACATATTAATACACTACATGTATATACATTTTAACTGAGTCATTAAGTCATCGTTAGTCGTTACATGTAAATGTTGTTTTGAAACTTTTAAGTTAACGATCTTGTTAAATGTAATTAATCCATTGTTATTATACTTAATGAGATGTTAAATTGTTATGTTAACATGATAACATGGTGTATGAATATATCTCAATACGATATTAAAATGTCATTACAACGATAATCGTTACATATAACTCGTTTCGAAATCCTTAAGTTAGTAGTCTTGTTTTACATATGTAGTTCATTGGTAATACATTTAATGATATATTTAATTATCATTTTATCATGTTAAACATAGTGTGTTCATATCTTAATACAATACATATGTATTTATTTTAATTAAAACGTTGTTATAACGATAATCGTTATATATATCGTTTTGGGTTTCTTTAATTCAATAGTTTCATTTTATGCATATAACTCTTTGTTAATATACTTTGTGAGATACTTACTTATTATAATATCATGTTAAATATATATATATATATATATATATATATATATATATATATATATATATATATATATATATATATATATATATATATATATATATATATATATATATATATATATATATATATATATATCGTCATGTCGTTTTTACAAGTTTTAACATTCGTGAATCGCCGGACAAACTGGTGGTCAATTGTCTACATGAAATTCATTTTAATTAATCAAGTCTTAACAAGTCTGATTGCTTAACATGTTGGAAATATTTAATCATGTAAATATAGTTCTCATTTAATATATAATCATGGAATATTTCGGGTTACAACAAAATTTACACAAACGATCAATTTAATTCTCTTTGAATGAACTTATTTTCATTTATTTATTTATTTATATATTTTTAGCGTTGACATTATAATAAAACTTAGAATATTAAATTACATGATCATTTCACTCCCCTAGTTTTTTTTTCATTCGAAAACAAATCATTATATTATATTATATTATATTATATTATATTATATTATATTATATTATATTATATTATATTATATTATATTATATTATATTATATTATATTATATACTAAAACACACCCAAATTTTCGTCGTTTCAGTTATTTTGGATTGTCGTTTTAAGCTTGCGTTCACACTTCAATCGATCCCTCAACTTCGGCTCAATTTACACAACGGTCCCTCAAGTTCACACTTTTCCAGGGTAGGAAGTGCAAATATATATATATATATATATATATATATATATATATATATATATATATATATATATATATATATATATATATATATATATATATATATATATATATATATATATATATATATACACTTTATTAAAATAAAAGAAACTAATTCCACCCAAATTTATAACGGGCCATATCTTCTCGCTCGGTATGAGTTAAATTTCTCCGAGACCACCGTTCAACTCGAAAAAATCTAACGAACCCAACGGGACTAACTATACGCGAAACGGACATTTCTCAAAAAACACTAAACACCTCGGGCTATCTTCAATACATATACATACACTTATAATAAACAACCTAAACTACCTACATCATATCGATGGTGATGTTTCCATTTTTTTTACACAATCTTCCTGGCGTTAAAGATGCATATGCCATTAGGTATACTAGGTACTAATGACGTGTATCCAATAACACCCATAGTAAAGCGTTTTTATTTTCGTAAATGCATAACGCTACGTTAACTATGATTATGTATCCCGAAAGGCACCGCGACATCGCGCGGACCACTTTTCTAGTTTTGATCCAAGCACCATCTGTGATGACCCGAGAATTTCCGACCAAATTTAAACTTGAATCTTAACATGATTTTGACACGATAAGCAAAGTCTGAAATGTTGAGTCACAACTATTTTGAACTGTTTCATATATTCATTTGACCTTCGACCATTCCCGACGATTCACGAACAACTATTTGTAAATAGATAACATATATACTTAAATAGGTATTTATAATTTGAATTATAATTTAGATTATTATATAATATGATTATTAGGATTTATATTGTAAAATAAATAAAATAAAATGCTATTAATGGAAACTATAGAATATATAGATAAATATAAAAATATATATAAATATGTATATAAATATTACTTGTAAATATATAAGGTGGTATTAAATCTATTTGTTTAAAAATACATAATATATTTGTTTTAGTAATTAACTTTGCTATTTTAAAATTGTTTATATATAGAAAGGAATATAAATGATTTCGAGCTTAATTAGTAAACGTCAGTAATGCTCGGTTGATATTTCGTAAGCGTTCATAATGATTTAATATAAGTTTATGATGGATTAAAATAAAATTTGAACTGTAGATTGATTAAGAAGATTTTAGATTCGTTAAAAGTATTTTTACCTTTATAAGTTTAAATATTTGTACTCCGTACATATAAATCGGAACAGAAAATAAATAAATTTCAAACCTTTTTGATCAGGTTTCAAAAAGTTAATGAGTGAAATAATTAAATTTATTTAATCTGAAAATTTGGGATTTTTAGGAACACTTTTATACTTCCACTGTTTAGCAATGGACCCGATATAGTACCCCTAAAAACTGTCGGTAGATTAGTGCTAGCTGTTTTCATTTTAATTCATATCCACTAGCTGTTATTTGGAATTATGACCATTCAATTATTGTATAATATATATATATATATATATATATATATATATATATATATATATATATATATATATATATATATATATATCTACTTGTTATATATCTATATACATATGCATAGAAAGATGGAGATTGGGAACACCATGCCCATCTTCTCCTCTCCAAGCCACTGTCGTCCACCTTCAACCATCACTCATATCATCATCATCTAGCAACCACCGACCTCCACTCCATAATCACCTCACCGTCAACCTTCACCTCCACCATGGAAACCGCCACTCTCTCTCTTCTTCCTCTCTCCATCTCTCTTCGTAAAATGCCATTAACAACCATTCAAACAACCTTCTTCCACCACAGCCACCATCGACATCCACCACCATTTTTCTCTCTCTCTACTCTCTCTCTACAATTCTTAACTATAACCACGTACCGCTACAGTGCTTCTGTGTTTTCTATTTTCTATTTCTATGTAACAACCACCAATTAACCTTTACTCGAGACCCACTTTATATTCAATCACCACCCTCGTGAACTTACCACTCCATCAACACCCACTCCCACAACCGAACACCCCACCTGCTTCTTTTCTGTTTTTTTTTGTTACGAACAAACACACACGAATTGCAGTTGTACGTGTTTGTTTCTGTTAAATAACAATTAACGAACGAGTGATAATGATAATGAAAGGAAAGTGGTACTGAACGGAAAAGATGAAGATACGGTGATAAAGAATGATGATGCGTGTATTATGTTGATTACAAAGATGGATGATGATGACTTCGGATATGATAATCATAATGATGATAATTATGATGAATGAAGATGATGAGGAGACTACAAACACGATATATTAATGATGAGGTGGAAGACGATGATGATACAGTGATTCTATAATGAAGATGAAGCTTGAAGATGAGGTTTAAATAATTAGATTGCATATATATTTATATAAATTTTTTGTTGTTGTTTTACTTCCTGCCGTTCGAAGTTCCATGTTACCAAGCCAAAACCCATGAAATTTCTTTTGGAATTGGCAGTCTTGGACTTTTGTTACAGTGGGGCCGAAACCCACTACACACTTGAATTGGGAAAGGGTATTAGGAAATATTAAATGATGATGATGTAGATTATTTTATGATGATAACGATAATTGATATCGTGATTGAGATGATCGGATAATGATAAATCGTGAAAAGATGATCATGATAATTATGACGATTGATGATGATGGATTTTGAGTAAGTTAATGATGATAATAGATGAGAAAGAAGAAGGAAAACAGATTAGATTAAAAAGATTTTAGGAGGTAATTAAACAGAAAAACACGAATGGTTGAATGGTTAAGTCCATGTAAAGGAACGAGGGGTTCTGAGTTCGAAACCAGGCCACTACAATATTCCTTTTTATTTTCAAGAGAAGTTGTTGGTCGTGTGCTTGCTGTTGGGCCGAGATCCACTTGTTGTTGGGCTGAAATAATTGGGGTCGAATCTACATATTAATGGGTTATATAGTTTTAGGTTGTTTATTATTCCAGAAAATCAATGGCAGCGAAATGGTTAGGGGTTTGTGTGTTGAGTGAGAGGTCGCGGGTTCAAGTCTCTGCCGGAGCTTTTTTTTTTTTTGAAAAAGGAGAAGAAGAAATGGAATCCGTTAATACAAGTTAAACATAGATAAGTTGAGGTCTTGAGTTTGAGTCCTGACTAAGGCAATCATTTTCCTCTTTGGAGCTTTTTCATGTGAGGTATTATTATTATTATTATTATTATTATTATTATTATTATTATTATTATTATTATTATTATTATTATTATTATTATTATTATTATTATTATTATTATTATTATTATTATTATTATTATTATTATTATTAAAAGTATTCTTATTGTTAAAAATATCATTATTAGTAAAATTATCATACTTACTAAATTTATCATTTTTATTTTCATTAACACTATCATTATTATTGTATATCACTATTAATATTCTTATTATTAGTACAACAAACATTATTTATCTAAAAATATAATTACTACATACCTATACTAATATTACATAGTTTTGTATTTTTTTAAACAAAATATTATTTTTATTAAGTAATACATAATATAAAAATATCTTATACAATATAGATAGTAATATGATTATATATGTAAAAATTAATTTCAATAAATTATAAACTTAGTTAATTAATATTACGTGTTAATATATATACTTGATATTGGTTCGTGAATCCGATGCCAACCCTACACTTGTCCAAATGTCGTCATATATATTTTTACTACAAAATACAGTATGGTGAGTTCCTTTGATCCCCTTTTTACTCCTTACATTTTTGGGACTGAGAATACATGCGCAACTTTTATAACTGTTTTACAAAATAGACACAAGTAATTAAAATGACATTATATGGTTGAATGATCGAAATCGAATATGCCCCTTTTTATATAGTCTGGTAATCTAAGAATTAGGGAACAGACACCCTAATTGATGCGAACTCTAAAGATAGATCTATCGGGCCCAACAAGCCCCATCCAAAGTACCGGATGCTTTAGTACTTCAAAATTTATATCATATCTGAAGGAGGATTCCGGAATGATGGGGATAGTCTTATATGCATATTGTGAATGTCGGTTACCAGGTGTTCAATCCATATGAATGATATTTTTGTCTCTATGCATGGGACGTATATTTATGAGAAATGAAAATTTTGTGGTCTATTAAAATGATGGAAATGATTATTTATGTTAAACTAATGAACTCACCAACCTTTTGGTTGACATTTTAAAGCATGTTTATTCTCAGGTATGAAAGAAATCTTCCGCTGTGCATTTGCTCATTTTAAAGATATTACTCGGAGTCATTCATGACATATTTCAAAAGATGTTGCATTCGAGTCGTTGAGTTCATTAAGATTATTATTAAGTTAATTATAGTTGGATATATTATGAAATGGTATGCATGCCATCAACTTTCAATGTAAATGAAAATTTGTCTTTTTAAACGAATGCAATATTTGTAAAATGTATCATATAGAGGTCAAGTACCTCGCGATGTAACTAAATGTAATGTATTCGTCCAGATGGATTAGGACGGGTCCTTTCAGTTGGTATCAGAGCGGTGGTCTTAGCGAACCAGGTCTTGCATTAGTGTGTCTAACTGATAGTTGTTTAGATGCATTAGTGAGTCTGGACTTCGACCGTGTCTGCATGTCAAAAGTTTTGCTTATCATTTAGTGTCAAAAAATTATTTTCTTACCATCCTTAAAGTCTAGATACGTCTTACTGCCTCAATTGCATAGACAGTGTATAGATAAATTCATATCTTAGCGTATCTGTTATTGTTACTTTTGCCTGACAGCTTTCGTAGATTCCTCCGTAACTTATGGGATTTTAGTATTATATATGCATATGTAAATTATGTATTGTAGGATACTAATCTACATTCTATAATCTATTTCTTATCGAAAATCCTCCATCTGATTGTACGAGATGAATCCTGCAACCAGTTCGAGTCCCTCAGATTTCGATAGCTATTTCGATAGTTATTCCGACAGCTATTCCGACATGGATATTCACCTAAGCTCCGAAAGCGATGTCACCAGAATGAATCAATCAATCAGCCATTCCCAATTCATCTGATGCATTCGTAGTCGACTTAATCAATGGAGACGCGAAGAAGGCGATCCCTTCCACCAACTGAATTCACCTTTTGGCGAAGAACCTGAAGCATTTACCGGCGAACCTGTTCATAACACCATTTCACCCTCATTTCACAAATATCTCGCCACGACTATATCATAACTCAGATTCTAAACCTTATTCATCCGCTCGTTCCGACCGACAATCATCCCGGAGTAATCGAAGAAGTCAACGAGCTTCGCACTCGAGTAATCAAATTGGAAAATATGGTGCAAAACGTACCAGCTTCAACAACAATCCACGCCTTAACATCTCGTTATGTACCTCGAGTATAATCATCGTTCTACATGACGTTCCACATCATTTATCTTCGTTTGACATAGCGATTATGTAATCTCTAATGTTTTAGAGATTATATATTCTTATTCTAACGGTAAATCAAATGAGTTTAATATCATGTTGACTCATTAAATCCATGATTACATCTGAAGAAAATATATAGGTATATATATTTTTTCATAAAGATTGTAATTAAAAATTCTTTTGTACAAACTGTTAATGGTGAAAATATTTTAACGGGTAGGTAATACCCGAGGAATATTCAGATTTCACATTAATAAGTTACATTGTACATTCTTCGAAGCTGATTCAACAGCCGTTTACTATCCTACTTACATCCACCGATATACAAATCCGTTCACCACAGAATAACCATATTCATCCAATTACATATTTGGATTTTGACCTATCAGAATCCATCAAGTGGCATAACGTAGAAATAATGGACACAATAAAAATTGATTAGAAACAGATTAATTAACAATATGAAATTCTATTAAGAATCCACGCTAACAAAATCCTAGCTAACTGTTCCTAGCTAACTGTTAATTCTGTATTACATTTTATTTATCGCAATTTAATTATCGCAATTTATTTTATCGCAATTTAATTATCGTAATTTATTTTATTGTCATTTAATTTCTGTTATTTATTTTACGCACTTTAAATATCGGGACACGTATACAAAGTTTTGACATATCATATCGACACATCTATATATATTATTTGGAATCACCATAGACACTCTATATGCAGTAATGATCGAGTTCTCTATACAGGGTTGAGGTTGATTCTATAATAATATATATACTTTGAGTTGTGATCGAGTCTGAGACGTATACGGGTCACGATACGTATTAATTAATTTGAATATTACATATTAAACTATATATGAATTATTGGACTGTCATCTGTGGACTATCAATATTGGACAATTAAAATGAATTAAAATATTGATTATAATATATGAAACTAAACAATTCTTCAAGTTTGCCACTTGATTTCGTCTTAAACATCATTCGTATCTTCACGATTACATTCTGCGTTCAAACCTTTCATGATTCTTGAAAATACCTCAATCGAGAGGATGAACCAACCGCACTTCATCTACGGAAGGAAAGATTTATGCATATAGTTATGCACCTGAGAAACTCTCGACAACTGAGTAAAAGTTTAACATGTAGCCGCGTCAGATCTTTTGGCATTTATTAGCAAAAATAACTTTGCGATCCCTTTTCAAGGTAGCCAATTTTGTCACAGCTTCAGCAAGTCAACTTTGACTTTTCATTCGAAGTAGCCTTACTATAATCCTGATATATACAATTACCCTTTTGAGACCGGAGAATTCTTTTATATTCCACCATATTACCAGCAGACATACCAGCAACCTCGTTACTTCTTGGCTTAAATCTCTCTGACAAATCATTATATTTATTCATTGAAACCCTATCATATACTCATTCGCATCTTGTAACGAGAACTGCCATACCAATTACCGGGAATCAGCAATCAGTACTTTGAGAACTCACAGTATATCTACACCAACAGTTATATGTATAACATTTAACTCTTAGAATTATGACCATTCATTCTGAAATTCTGAAAAGCACCCAGTCTGCAAAGCAATACTCTGAATGTTGAAAAAGTTGAATGAAGCAGCAGAAACCGTAGAAAACCGTAAATGACCTTAATCATCGGAAGTATGATGATAAAGAATAGTATGTTGGAAAAGCTCAGAAAAGTTGGAACTGGAAAACGGATTGAGCTAACCACGAAGAAAACCAAAGACAAATACAAGGACCATACCATATATTCAAAGAACCCAGGTAATTCTAGATCCGATGAAACCTTCAACGAATATCTTGCTCAGATACTCCTGTTAAAATCTTGCGGAAAAACCTTTCTTCATCAACCATCGAACTTAGAAATTCTGAAATATCATCATCTATATATTCGATATTTCTGAGGATATTTTCATAAATATTCTCGTCTGAAATTATATACCTCTTCGTGCTTCCTGTGTATCATTATATTGGAAAATTCAAGAGAAAATTTAATACCGAAAAGCAGATTATCCGAAACTATGAAGAAAGCCATGGACAAATCACAAAGAATAAGTTTGACTTCAAAGAATCCAAATGATTCAATGTCTGCTAAAGTCTTTAGTGAATATCTTACTCCTTACTCTAAACCCTTGCAGATAATAGTTCCTTTCATCCTCTGATATTAGATATCTCGAGATATTATGGAATCTTTCATTATAAATATCCTCCATATTTCTGGAGATATTTTTGTAACTATTCTTATCTGAAATCATTAATCTCTTCGTGCTATCAGTATTACATCATATAGAAACTGTTAGTTTCTATATTCTGTAAACTTTCGAGCTTAAAATATAAATGTTATTTAAGTAATGTTGGGAACTGATGCATGAATTAGTATAATATAATGACACTTGATCAACGTGATTATATTACATTAAGTCATGCTGAGTTTCTAATAAAATTTGATGATTCACAGACCATAACTTCATCAGGTGCCATGTTACATAACTTCTTCATTCTACTTCACCTCCGAACATATCAAGAAAATATATTCTTGATAATTCTATTCTCAGTGATTCTGGTAATTTGACAAATCAAACCGTGCCATTACTATTTCCTTCTTAGAACATTAACAATGTTCATTCCGAAGATTATATCTGCGAATTCTGAACCATTACCAGCGGTGTTTAATTGCAAGAAGAAGAAACGAAGGGACAAAGCTCCAAAATATAAGAGAAAATATAAAGCTCGATAACAACACGGAGGTTACAAACCATGAATATAAATACGAATAACAATATAAAGACATGATATAATTAAGAATAGTAGTACCCCAAGGTAATAGTAGGAGTAAACAGATTCTTCTGATGGAAGATTAAAAAGAAGGATGACAGAAATGATAATTAAGAAAACATCAAAGATTAGAACGGGATTAAGCATTTCACAATCTTTTGGATGTACGAACTAAGAAAGAAAGTATAGGAATGATGTGAATAATGAAACGGAAGAGTTTGATTTATAATGGAAATATCAGACAGAGTAATCAAGGCAGATCACGGTATTTAATTATAGAGATCTTAATCTCCCGAAGAATCAAATCTTTTCGATTTCGAAGATTTTCTTCAAATCCCTTGAATTCCGGAATTCAACCAAGACAACATTAAAAGATAAGACGCACCTTGTTTTCTAAATTCAATCACGACTACGTCAAAAGTTATGGAAAATCTCCATTTCTTCATCTCGATCTTTTGTGATAACTTCATTCGTGCTCTTCGAATAATCGAATTATTTTATCTGTATTATTCAATAATGATAAAACTCTAGTTATCAGCTCATATTCGTCAGGAAAACATATTTATTGTTAGCTATGACGACCTCACTCAAATTTCGGGACGAAATTTCTTTAACGGGTAGGTACTGTGATGACCCGAGAATTTTCGACCAAATTTAAACTTGAATCTTAACATGATTTCGACACGATAAGCAAAGTCTGAAATGTTGAGTCACAACTATTTTGAACTGTTTCATATATTCATTTGACCTTCGACCATTCCCGACGATTCACGAACAACTATTTGTAAATAGATAACATATATACTTAAATAGGTATTTATAATTTGAATTATAATTTAGATTATTATATAATATGATTATTAGGATTTATATTGTAAAATAAATAAAATAAAATGCTATTAATGGAAACTATAGAATATATAGATAAATATAAAAATATATATAAATATGTATATAAATATTACTTGTAAATATATAAGGTGGTATTAAATCTATTTGTTTAAAAATACATAATATATTTGTTTTAGTAATTAACTTTGCTATTTTAAAACTGTTTATATATAGAAAGGAATATAAATGATTTCGAGCTTAATTAGTAAACGTCAGTAATGCTCGGTTGATATTTCGTAAGCGTTCATAATGATTTAATATAAGTTTATGATGGATTAAAATAAAATTTGAACTGTAGATTGATTAAGAAGATTTTAGATTCGTTAAAAGTATTTTTACCTTTATAAGTTTAAATATTTGTACTCCGTACATATAAATCGGAACAGAAAATAAATAAATTTCAAACCTTTTTGATCAGGTTTCAAAAAGTTAATGAGTGAAATAATTAAATTTATTTAATCTGAAAATTTGGGATTTTTAGGAACACTTTTATACTTCCACTGTTTAGCAATGGACCCGATATAGTACCCCTAAAAACTGTCGGTAGATTAGTGCTAGATGTTTTCATTTTAATTCATATCCACTAGCTGTTATTTGGAATTATGACCATTCAATTATTGTATAATATATATATATATATATATATATATATATATATATATATATATATATATATATATATATATATATATATATATATATATATATATTATTATCTATCTACTTGTTATATATCTATATACATATGCATAGAAAGATGGAGATTGGGAACACCATACCCATCTTCTCCTCTCCAAGCCACTGCCGTCCACCTTCAACCATCACTCATATCATCATCATCTAGCAACCACCGACCTCCACTCCATAATCATCTCACCGTCAACCTTCACCTCCACCATGGAAACCGCCACTCTCTCTCTTCTTCCTCTCTCCATCTCTCTTCGTAAAACGCCATTAACAACCATTCAAACAACCTTCTTCCACCACAGCCACCATCGACATCCACCACCATTTTTTCTCTCTCTCTACTCTCTCTCTCTACAATTCTTAACTATAACCACGTACCGCTACAGTGCTTCTGTGTTTTCTATTTTCTATTTCTATGTAACAACCGCCAATTAACCTTTACTCGAGACCCACTTTATATTCAATCACCACCCTCGTGAACTTACCACTCCATCAACACCCACTCCCACAACCGAACACCCCACCTGCTTCTTTTCTGTTTTTTTTTGTTACGAACAAACACACACGAATTGCAGTTGTACGTGTTTGTTTCTGTTAAATAACAATTAATGAACGAGTGATAATGATAATGAAAGGAAAGTGGTACTGAACGGAGAAGATGAAGGTACGGTGATAAAGAATGATGATGCGTGTATTATGTTGATTACAAAGATGGATGATGATGACTTCGGATATGATAATCATAATGATGATACTTATGATGAATGAAGATGATGAGGAGACTACAAACACGATATATTAATGATGAGGTGGAAGACGATGATGATACAGTGATTCTATAATGAAGATGAAGCTTGAAGATGAGGTTTAAATAATTAGATTGCATATATATTTATATATTTTTTGTTGTTGTTGTTTTACTTCCTGCCGTTCGAAGTTCCATGTTACCAAGCCAAAACCCATGAAATTTCTTTTGGAATTGGCAGTCTTGGACTTTTGTTACAGTGGGGCCGAAACCCACTACACACTTGAATTGGGAAAGGGTATTAGGAAATATTAAATGATGATGATGTAGATTATTTTATGATGATAACGATAATTGATATCGTGATTGAGATTATCGGATAATGATAAATCGTGAAAAGATGATCATGATAATTATGACGATTGATGATGATGGATTTTGAGTAAGTTAATGATGATAATAGATGAGAAAGAAGAAGGAAAACAGATTAGATTAAAAAGATTTTAGGAGGTAATTAAACAGAAAAACACGAATGGTTGAATGGTTAAGTCCATGTAGAGGAACGAGGGGTTCTGAGTTCGAAACCAGGCCACTACAATATTCCTTTTTATTTTCAAGAGAAGTTGTTGGTCGTGTGCTTGCTGTTGGGCCGAGATCCACTTGTTGTTGGGCTGAAATAATTGGGGCCGAATCTACATATTAATGGGTTATATAGTTTTAGGTTGTTTATTATTCCAGAAAATCAATGGCAGCGAAATGGTTAGGGGTTTGTGTGTTGAGTGAGAGGTCGCGGGTTCAAGTCTCTGCTGGAGCATTTTTTTTTTTTTTGAAAAAGGAGAAGAAGAAATGGAATCCGTTAATACAAGTTAAACATAGATAAGTTGAGGTCTTGAGTTTGAGTCCTGACTAAGGCAATCATTTTCCTTTTTAGAGCTTTTTCATGTGAGGTATTATTATTAATATTATTATTATTATTATTATTATTATTATTATTATTATTATTATTATTATTATTATTATTATTATTATTATTATTATTATTATTATTATTATTATTATTATTAAAAGTATTCTTATTGTTAAAAATATCATTATTAGTAAAATTATCATACTTACTAAATTTATCATTTTTATTTTCATTAACACTATCATTATTATTGTATATCACTATTAATATTCTTATTATTAGTACAACAAACATTATTTATCTAAAAATATAATTACTACATACCTATACTAATATTACATAGTTTTGTATTTTTTTAAACAAAATATTATTTTTATTAAGTAATACATAATATAAAAATATCTTATACAATATAGATAGTAATATGATTATATATGTAAAAATTAATGTCAATAAATTATAAACTTAGTTAATTAATATTACGTGTTAATATATATACTTGATATAGGTTCGTGAATCCGATGCCAACCCTACACTTGTCCAAATGTCGTCATATGTATTTTTACTACAAAATACAGTATGGTGAGTTCCTTTGATCCCCTTTTTACTCCTTACATTTTTGGGACTGAGAATACATGCGCAACTATTATAACTGTTTTACAAAATAGACACAAGTAATTAAAATGACATTGTATGGTTGAATGATCGAAATCGAATATGCCCCTTTTTATATAGTCTGGTAATCTAAGAATTAGGGAACAGACACCCTAATTGACGCGAACTCTAAAGATAGATCTATCGGGCCCAACAAGCCCCATCCAAAGTACCGGATGCTTTAGTACTTCGAAATTTATATCATGTCCGAAGGAGGATCCCGGAATGATGGGGATATTCTTATATGCATATTGTGAATGTCGGTTACCAGGTGTTCAATCCATATGAATGATATTTTTGTCTCTATGCATGGGATGTATATTTATGAGAAATGAAAATCTTGTGGTCTATTAAAATGATGGAAATGATTATTTATGTTAAACTAATGAACTCACCAACCTTTTGGTTGACATTTTAAAGCATATTTATTCTCAGGTATGAAAGAAATCTTCCGCTGTGCATTTGCTCATTTTAAAGATATTACTCGGAGTCATTCATGACATATTTCAAAAGACGTTGCATTCGAGTCGTTGAGTTCATTAAGATTATTATTAAGTTAATTATAGTTGGATATATTATGAAATGGTATGCATGCCATCAACTTTCAATGTAAATGAAAATTTGTCTTTTTAAACGAATGCAATATTTGTAAAATATATCATATAGAGGTCAAGTACCTCGCGATGTAACCAAATGTAATGTATTCGTCCAGATGGATTAGGACGGGTCCTTTCACCATCAAAGATAAAGTATAAACCTACTTAAAAGTCAAGTATCTACTCTACAAAATTTAGCAGAAGGGATAAATGAAAAACTATGAGTTCTAAAATACAAATGAATTGTTCAATATCTAATAAAATTAGAGAAGAATGTTTAAAATATAGATGGTCTAGAATAAAAACCCTACAAGAAGAAATAACAAGATTAGAAAAAGAATTAGAAATATTAAGAGAAGAATCGATAAAAAACCCTAAAAATATCCTAGCAAAAGTTAGTATTGTAATAATAGCCAAACTAATTAAATATAATCAAATAACAATATACGCACATCATAAATATATCCAAAAACAATCCACGGAGCTTACTCAATTTACGAGTTAAAATCATAGGTTCAAAAAGACAAATTAGTTGTTCAGAAAGTAATACTTTTTAGAAAGAATTAATAGATAAAAAATGACAAAGTATTTCAAGAATAAGTAAAACCATAGAACGACTAAATGAAAGTTTAAAAAAAAAATATTTACATCAAATAGATGAAGATATATATGATTATATGGAAACGAGTAGAAGAATCCGATTTATAACAATAAACATAAAACATCATCAAAAGTTTATTAACATATATCTCACTGGAATTAAAAATATCTCTACTAATCTAACTGAATCCACTTGTTAAAATTATCTTGAATAGTCGTAAGACTGAAAGTAGCAAAATAGACACGTTCATTACGTACAATTATTAATAAAGATCATTAATACCATTAACACTCTTAACTACATAAAGACAAAATTAACCGAAGCATTGAAAAGCTATCCATACCCATATTAAATATGAATTTACATTCCAAGTATGTAAATGAATTTAAATTCAAGAAAGTAAATGTAATATTACACATATCATCCTCTAACTATCAATTAATTATAAACATATACGTAAATAATCTAACCATTCCTAATACGATTCCAAACATAATAAACAAACAACTTATTAGATGAATAAATTAGCAGAATTATATAATCTCACAGAAAATATTAACATAACACCAATTAATTTAAGAGAAATGAACAACTTAAATAAAATCCAATATGAAATAAAAGAAAAAGCTTTTATAGAAATAATTGAAAAAATTAAACAATTTGAACAAATCCTAGAAATAGAAACAAACAAAAATAAAAGATGTTTAACTAAAGATAATATCTATAAAGATTATTATGAAATTAATAAAGAAGAAGCACTCAATTTAAAAAGTATAAAATATTTCGCAAATAGATTAACACCTTAATAGATTTCCGCTAGAAATCACGAAGGAGTTAGTTAAGACATTAGGACAGACCTCTTAGCTGAATGCCTGAGCCGAATCCTAGCCAAATCCTGGTATCAGAGCGTAGGAAGCACGTTCTCTCGCTGGGGAGGAAGAAGAGTGAATGATATTAAAAAAACTAACGTTTAAAATGACTATATCACAAGAAGTTTAAAAATTAAAAATATTTACAGAAGACTATCTAAATAAGATTGAAGAAATATCCTCAAGATTAAGAAACCCTGAAACAGAATACTTAAAACAATTGCCAAAAGAATATAGAGAAAATAATTGTTATTCCGAAAAATTTATATATGGAAAGATATTACCATACAAAGAAGTACAAATAAACCAATAATTCGAAGAGTGTTTGACACATACTAACAATTTTTCTCACCTATATCATACAATGAATCCTCAACTAAATAATATAACAGATATGTTACAATATCTAATAAATTATATAGGATGCAATAAGCAACAAACTCTAAATAATACAATAAAGGATATCGATAATATAATAAAGGAAATGATAAAAATAAAAAATGAAACAGAACAAAAAGAGTTAGTTCCGATAGATAATGACAAAATACAAGATATTATTAATCAACTCAGTAATCTTAAGAAAAATGTATGTAAATGTATAACAAAAGAATAAATAGTATAATTATTAAAAGAAAGACAAATTCAAAAAATTTCACTAGAAAAACCCTATAAATTATAAAATGGAAGAAATACAATCAATGATGAAACAATTATCAATTATACAAAGAGAAATAAATAGTTCAACAGAATTAGCTAACCCAATAAATATAGAAAACGAAGAAGTAATGTTTGAAATAGATTCGGATAATGAGAATAATCCAGTTTTTCCTGAAGTGAAAAATGAAGAAGGATCAACTTCAAATCCACATACTAATTACACACCATTAAAAAGAGATTATCCTAATACACCCTTAGAATCGGACGAATATGCATACAAACAAGGATATTATAAAAGAAAACGAAAATGGAAAACAGAACCACCTAATGAGTTTAAATTATCACAAACAACATTAGGAGTAGATAATATTCTAGATTTAGATTGTGTAATAGATCCTAGAAAAATAATTCAAGAATGGAGCAATAGACTTCATCTAAACATACTAATAAACCCTGAATTAAGAAAAATGACTGCAGTATATTCTTGGAATTATGAAATGTATAAAACAAAAGGAAACATATTTAATTATTTATCAGGAATAACGAAAGGAGAAAGAGTGATGTATGTAATAGTAGATGACATAACTACCGAAAAAGTTATGTCAAAATTAATAGCAACAGAATTCTTTGGATTATCTAAAACGGAAAATCAAACAATGAAAAATGAAGACGAAATAAAATTGTTTTTAACTCAAATAAAATTTTGCAACATTGGTTATTTTGATAATTTTGCATGCCAATACTTAAAATATTATTACCAATTAACGAATGAAAAAGATAAATTGACCCATAGAGAAATATTTGTAAATAAAATACCATATCCCTTAAATGAAGAAATAAAAAATTAATTTACTAATTTAATAAGAGAATATACAAAACCAAATACAATAGGAGGAATAATAAGTACAGTAAAAGAAATAAAAGCTAGAATGTGTAAAGAAGAAACAAAATAAAAACAAGCAGGATATAAAACATTAAATTATTGTAATGATATAGAAGTACCACAAGAATTTGGATGTTATAAACCTAAATATACTTGAAAATATTCTAGATATAAAGCTACTAGATATAAAAAGAAATTCAAACCATATAAAAAATGGAAACCAAAGTATAGGAAAAAAATACTTTAGAAAGAAAAGGTACAATAAGTATAATAAACAGAAATATTGTCTGGAAGGAAAAAAGAAGTGTAAATGTTGGATATGCCAAGAAGAAGGACACTACGCTAACGAATGTCCTAAAAAGAAAAAACAAGATAAAAAACAATTAAAAATTTTACAATAATTAGATTTAGAACCAATAGAAAGTGATTTAGAAGAAAATGAACAAATATTTCAATATATCCAATATATGATTCAGATGAAGAATCAACAACATCTCCAGATGAAGAATTATCTAACGATGAATAAAGAAAATCCAAACGCTACATATAAAAAAGTAAAAATATTTGATAAACAAGTATTAGCATTTGTAGATTCTGGAGCATCAATATGTATTGGAGCACCAAATCTAATACCTAATAATAAATGAAAAAATCTAAAGAAGCCATTAAAGATTCAAATAGCCGATAAAAAGATTCTAGAATTAAAAAAGATTTGTATATTATCTAGAGTTATAATCGAAGGGAAAATATTTCCTTTACCATCATTATATCAACAAGACACAGGTATGTCTATGATTATAGGATATAATTTCTTAAGACTATATATGCCATTTACACAATATTTAAATCATATTACCTTACGATACCCAATATTACCAAATTAAAATCAAAAAGCAGAAACGGTCAAAATACCTATATACCATCATTCAAAACTTCAAAGAGGGGAGATATTTAGGAATATCACGATTAAACTTTTTACACTATTACAAGAAAAAGAAGTAGAACTACTTTTAGACCAAATATCAAGCTCTAACCCACTTGATAAAATCAAAAATAAAATACAACTTGTAGTAGAAATAAAATTGAAAGATCCAAATAAAGAAATTAATATCCCAAACAATATCAATTATTCTGAAAGAGATGTAAAAGAATTTCAAGAAGAATGTAAAAAATTATTAGATATAGGAGTAATTGAACCTAGTAAATCACCACATTCAGCACCAGCATTTTACGTTGAAAATCATAATGAACTAAAAAGGGGAAACGAAGAATGGTAATAAATTATAAAAACATGAATGATGCTACAGAAGGAGATGCATATAAATTACCAAGGAAAGATTACATTTTATCAAAACTAAAAGATAATAAATGGTTTAGTACTTTAGACGCAAAGTCGGGATATTTGCAAATTAAATTAACAGAAGAAACGAAAAATTAACAGCTTTTAGTTGTCCACCCCAAAAACATTATCAGTTTATATTATTACCCTTTGGATTAAAACAAGCACCGGGAATATACCAACGATTTATGGATACAAATCTTCAAGAATTTGAAGATTATAGTCTTGCATATATTGATGATATAATTATTTTTACTAATAAAGACGAACAAGACCATTACGAAAAATTAAAAACAATTTTACAAAGATGTAAGGAGATAGGGATAATTATTTCAAAAGAAAAGGCCGTATTAGCAAAGCAAGAAATAAATTTTCTTGGCTTGCAAATCAGAAAGAAAGGAGAATTAAAACTCCAACCACATATTTTAGAAAAACTACAAATTTTCCTGATAAAATGGAAAATAAAAAGCAATTTCAAAGATTTTTAGGAAACTTAAATTATATATCAGAACAAGGATTTTTAAAAAATCTAGTGCGTTATCAAAAAAAACTCCAAAATAAACTTTCAGAAAAAATACCTTAGTAAAGGACAGAGGAAGATACCATTGAAATACAAACATTGAAAGACATATGTAAGGATCTACCTGTTTTACATAACTCATCGAAAGATGAATTACTTATTATATATACTGATGCATCTATTGAAGCATAGGGAGAAGTGATGATTGCAGTACCCTCACAGTACTATAAGATCTCTGATCTAAATACAAAACGATTGAAGGACCAAAAAATATGTAAATATATCAGTGAAACATTTTCCACCACAGAACAAAAAAATCCAATACATGAACTTGAAACACTTGCAGTTTTAAGAACAGTCCGAAAATGGCGAATTGATTTATTACCAAAAGAATTTGTATTAAGAACTGATTCAAAATATGTTACTGGATTTATAAATTATAAATTCAAGGCAAATTATAATCAAGGAAGACTAATTTGTTGACCAATGGAGTAGATTCAGTATCCATTCAGGTGTCAATACATAAAGTTAAAAGACAATTCACTAGCAGATTCATTAACAATAGAATGGAAGCAATAAAAATTATTGAAGCTCAAATTCAAGAAGAAAAGAAAGTTGAAGGAATAAATTAGAAAATTCAAGGACTAAAAGCAGCATTAGCAGCAATCAAAGGAGAACAACCTGAAAGAATCGAAAGAAATGAATCATTCAAGAAAAAATATTATGTCATTTTTACAGGACCAATGAAAGGAATCTATGATGATTAGTCGAAAGCAGCAATACATGTGCAAAACCATTCAGGAGTCATCCATAAGTCATATGCAACAATTGAAGAAACAAAGAAAGCCTTTCAAGAATCAACCACATATTCAACCATTACCCAAAAACCAATTAGCCTATATTACAAACCATCATCATCAAGAAACATGTTAGTTATGAAAAAATTACAACCAACGATATCCACCATACCCCTCAGACAAGAAATAGAAAAAATCAAATCCATTACAAAAGAAAAATTTATTCACCAGCTACAATACCCTTGTCAACTATGAAGAAAAATACAAAAATTTATCATTCTACCCAAAAGAAAATATTACCTATGGACCAAAAGCTATTATACTACCAGAAGCCTCATCGCTTACGGTATATGAATATTTCAGCCTCGGACTTACGGATTGCATTTACACAAAAAAGGAAAAAACAAACTCAATGTTCGGATTTTTTTCCCGAATATTTCAGACAAGCACTTTATCAGTACGCAGAAAAAATAGCAAAAGAGAGATCCATTTTCTTAAAATGTTACAATATCTATCCACTTTTTGAGGGGGAGAAGCTACAACAAGTAAGCTTCGTAATTGACAAATTAGGAATTAGCAACGAAAACTATTCACCAATTCCACAAATTGAAGACAAGGAAATAAGCCCAGAAAAAATAATGGCCAACTACATAATGAATTACAAAGGACTTTGTGAACATTCGCAAAAAATCCAACCCAGTTCAAGACTCAATTAGAAAAGCCTAACGATATTGGTATACATCAATAGCCCAAGAAAAATGATGATTGAAGCCCAAGATAAAGCGATAGCAGCATTCAAAAGACCCATTATCGATTTACAAGAAAGCATGAAGATTCCAGAACCTGCAAGAAAAAGAATTTGTGAATTAATTCAAGGCGTAGGACATCATAAATGTAATTACTGTATAAGCGACAGCTCATCAGCAAAGGAATCAGATAAGGACGACAAATCATTTGAAGTTTTCCTAGAAGATAAGGAGAGCAGTAATGTATTATAATTAAAGTGGTGTTTACGCTCAATAATGTAAATAGTATGTAGTACTGTGTAATAGGTTACTGTATAATAGAGTAATAATATAGTGTTACTGCGTAATATAGCAATAATGTAGCCCAAGTGTGTAATAAATCATAATGAACTAAAAAGGGGAAACGAAGAATGGTAATAAATTATAAAAATATGAATGATGCTACAGAAGGAGATGCATATAAATTACCAAGGAAAGATTACATTTTATCAAAACTAAAAGATAATAAATGGTTTAGTACTTTAGACGCAAAGTCACGATATTTGCAAATTAAATTAACAGAAGAAACGAAAAAATTAACAGCTTTTAGTTGTCCACCCCAAAAACATTATCAGTTTACAGTATTACCCTTTGGATTAAAATAAGCACCGGGAATATACCAACGATTTATGGATACAAATCTTCAAGGATTTGAAGATTATAGTCTTGCATATATTGATGATATAATTATTTTTACTAATAAAGACGAACAAGACCATTACGAAAAATTAAAAACAATTTTACAAAGATGTAAGGAGATAGGGATAATTATTTCAAAAGAAAAGGTCGTATTAGCAAAGCAAGAAATAAATTTTCTTGGCTTGCAAATCAGAAAGAAAGGAGAATTAAAACTCCAACCACATATTTTAGAAAAACTACAAATTTTCCTGATAAAATGGAAAATAAAAAGCAATTACAAAGATTTTTA
This sequence comes from Rutidosis leptorrhynchoides, assembly GCF_046630445.1. Taxonomy (NCBI): domain Eukaryota; kingdom Viridiplantae; phylum Streptophyta; class Magnoliopsida; order Asterales; family Asteraceae; genus Rutidosis; species Rutidosis leptorrhynchoides. The sequence continues at coordinate 323,257,244 of NC_092343.1, forward strand.
GGAAACTTAAATTATATATCAGAACAAGGATTTTTAAAAAATCTAGTGCGTTATCGGAAAAAACTTCAAAATAAACTTTCAGAAAAAATACCTTGGTAATGGACAGAGGAAGATACCATTGAAATACAAACATTAAAAGACATATGTAAGGATCTACCTGTTTTACATAACTCATCGAAAGACGAATTACTTATTATATATACTGATGCATCTATTGAAGCATGGGGAGCAGTGATGATTGCAGTACCCTTACAGTACTATAAGATCTCTGATCTAAATACAAAACGATTGAAGGACCAAAAAATATGTAAATATATCAGTGAAACACTTTCTACCACAGAACAAAAAAATCCAATACATGAACTTGAAACACTTGTAGTTTTAAGAACAGTCTGAAAATGGTGAATTGATTTATTACCAAAAGAATTTGTATTAAGAACTGATTCAAAATATGTTACTGGATTTATAAATTATAAATTCAAGGCAAATTATAATCAAGGAAGACTAATTTGTTGACAAATGGAGTAGATTCAGTATCCATTCAGATGTCAATACATAAAGTTAAAAGACAATTCACTAGCAGATTCATTAATAACAGAATGGAAGAAATAAATATTATTGAAGCTCAAATTCAAGAAGAAAAGAAAGTTGAAGGAACAAACAAGAAAATTCAAGGACTAAAAGCAGCATTAGCAGCAATCAAAGGAGAACAACCTGAAAGAATCGAAAGAAATGAATCATTCAAGAAAAAATATTATGTCATTTTTACAGGACCAATGAAAGGAATCTACGATGATTAGTCGAAAGCAGCAATACATGTGCAAAACCATTCAGGAGTCATCCATAAGTCATATTCAACAATTGAAGAAACAAAGAAAGCCTTTCAAGAATCAACCACATATTCAACCATTACCCAAAAACCAATTAGCCCAGATTACAAACCATCATCATCAAGAAACATGTTAGTTATGAAAAAATTACAACCAACGATATCCACCATACCCCTCAGACAAGAAATAGAAAAAAACAAATCCATTACAAAAGAAAAATTTATTCACCAGCTACAATACCCTTGTCAACTATGAAGAAAAATACAAAAATTTATCATTCTACCCAAAAGAAAATATTACCTATGGACCAAAAGCTATTATACTACCAGAAGCCTCGTCGCTTACGGTATATGAATATTTCAGCCTCAGACTTACGGATTGCATTTACACAAAAAAGGAAAAAAGTAACTCAATGTTCGGATTTTTTTCCCGAATATTTCAGACAAGCACTTCATCAGTACGCAGAAAAAATAGCAAAAGAGAGATCCATTTTCTTAAAAAGTTACAATATCTATCCAATTTTTGAGGGGGAGAAGCTACAACAAGTAAGCTTCGTAATTTTCAAATTAGGAATTAGCAACGAAAACTATTCACCAATTCCACAAATTGAAGACAAGGAAATAAGCCCAGAAAAAATAATGGCCAACTACATAATGAATTACAAAGGACTTTGTGAACATTCGCAAAAAATCCAACCCAGTTCAAGACTCAATTAGAAAAGCCCAACGATATTGGTATACATCAATAGCCCAAGAAAAATGATGATTGAAGCCCAAGACAAAGCGATAGCAGCATTCGAAAGACCCATTATTGATTTACATGAAAGCATGAAGATTCCAGAACCTGCAAGAAAAAGAATTTGTGAATTAATTCAAGGCGTAGGACATCATAAATGTAATTACTGTATACGCGACAGCTCATCAGCAAAGGAATCAGATAAGGATGACAACTCATTTGAAGTTTTCCTAGAAGATAAGGAGAGCAGTAATGTAATATAATTAAAGTGGTGTTTATGCTCAATAATGTAAATAGTATGTAGTACTGTGTAATAGGTTACTGTATAATAGAGTAATAATATAGTGTTACTGTGTAATATAGCAATAATGTAGCCCAAGTGTGTAAAACTCCTCTATAAAAAGGAGTAGTTATTGTTTGTGTAAGATATAGTTTTAGTTTCAACTATCAATAAAACGTGTGTTTTATTTGACTTTTGCTCTTAAGCATAAGTTTGTAGAATTGTTGAACTTTTAAAGTTCTGAATAGCAATTCGTACTTTTCATATACTCAAAATGATAAATTAAAAATACAAAATCGTAACCAAGAAAGGAAATTACTCATCAAAAGCAACATCAATTCCAGAAGACAAATTCAGGTATGAAAACTCAATACTTTGATCTTACTGATTACTATAACTTTCAATACCATGTTATGAGATTAATTAATAATCAAATAGCAATAATATTAATAGACACAGGATCATGTCAATCTTTTATTAATGAAAAATTTTAAGAAAATGAAAAAAGGTATAAGTTAACAACACCAGAGAAAGCAAGTTTTTTAGGATCAACATATTTAATAGAAGAATATGTTATTATAAATATAATATTAGCCGAAACCTTAATATTAAAAATAAAAATAAAAATATTAGAGAAAGAAAACCCTGTCCAAGTATTATTTAGAACGGATCTTATAGATCAATTTGACCATTTTGAAATAAATAAAGAAAAATATTAATCAAAATAAGAAATAATAGATATATAATTCCTAGAATAAAATTCACATAATCTAATATTACATATTTTCTATAATGGAGAAAAATAAAGATATATTTACTTATATAAATACACAAGAAACAGAAGAAGGATATAGTTTAGAAATATTAATAGAAGCGGCAAAAATAAAAGAAATGGAAAAAACTGTAGTGACCCGAACTTTTCCATGATTATATATTAAATGAAAACTATATTTGCATGATTAAATGTTTCCCACATGTTAAGCAATAAAACTTGTTAAGACTTGATTAATTGAGATAGGTTTCATATAGACAATTGATCACCCAAGTTGACCGGTGATTCACGAACGTTAAAACTTGTAAAAACTATATGATGACATATATATGATTATATATATAGTTAACATGATATTATGATAAGTAAGTATCTCATTAGGTATTTTAACAATGAGTTATATACATAAAATTGAGTTTATTGAATTAAGAAACTCGAAACGATATATATAACGATTATCGTTATAACAACGTCTTACTAAATACATACGAATCATATTAAGATATTGATACACTATGTTTAATCATGATAAATGATAAGTAAACATGTCATTAAGTGTATTAACAATGAACTACATATGTAAAAACAAGACTACTAACTTAATGTTTTCGAAACGATACATATATGTAACGATTATCGTTGTAACAACATTTAACTGTATATATATAATACTAAGATATATTAATATATCATAATATCATGATAATGTAATAATTTAACATCTCTTTAGATATAATAAACAATGGGTTAACAACATTTAACAAGATCGTTAACCTAAAGGTTTCAAAACAACATTTACATGTAACGACTAACGATGACTTAACGACTCAGTTAAAATGTATATACATCTAGTGTTTTAATATGTATTCATACACTTTTGAAAGACTTCAAGACACTTATCAAGATACTTCTACTTAACAAAAATGCTTACAATTACATTCTCATTCATTTTCATCTAAAATTCTACTCGTATACACACGTATTTGTACTCGTACAATACGTAGCTTCTAGATGTATTTACTATTCATCTATACCAATAAAAATCTGCTCCTTTGCAGCCTTAAATGATTAATCAACTTGTGGAACCAACCATTTTGGCAACTTGCTAGAATTATTACACTAAAAATCAAAATTCAACTTGCTTATATGATCACCCTCATTCACGTTTTTTTTCACACACACACACACTTTCATTTTGCAACTTTCTTTCATCCATTTGATCTCTCTCTTGTTCTATGATGATGTTCTAAGAGTTCTCCAGCATATTCAACAAAGTCTTCATCAATCTAGCTCCTAAAACCAACCTTTGATCAACCTACAAAACAACTACTCAAGAACACACCAAAAACACTTTCAAGTTTACTACCTTACTTCCAATCTTGCAAATCCATCTCAAGTGATCATCCAACCTCAAGAAATCTTTGTTATTTACAGTAGGTTATCTTTCTAATTCAAGGTAATACTCATATTCAAACTTTGGTTCAATTTCTATAACTATAACAATCTTATTTCGAGTGATGATCTTACTTGAACTTGTTTTCATGTCATGATTCTGCTTCAATAACTTTCAAGCCATACAAGGATCCTTTGAAGCTAGATCCATTTGTCTCTTTTCTAGTAGGTTTATCCACAAAACTTGAGGTAGTAATGATGTTCATAGCATCATTCAATTTATACATATAAAGCTATCTTATTCGAAGGTTTAAACTTGAAATCACTAGAACATAGTTTAGTTAATTCTAAACTTGTTCGCAAAAAAAAATTAATCCTTCTAACTTGACTTTTAAAATCAACAAAACACATTTCCTATATCTATATGATATGCTAACTTAATGATTTAAAACCTAGAAACACGAAAAACACCGTAAAACCGGACATACGCCGTCGTAGTAACACCGCGGGCTGTTTTGGGTTTGATAATTAAAAACTATGATAAACTTTGATTTAAAAGTTGTTCTTATGGGAAAATGATTTTTCTTATGAACATGAAACTATATCCAAAAATCATGGTTAAACTCAAAGTGGATGTATGTTTTTCAAAATGGTCATCAAGACGTCGTTCTTTCAACTGAAATGACTACCTCTTACAAAAATGACTTGTAATTTATATTTCTGACTATAAACCTATACTTTTTCTGTTTAGATTCATAAAATAGAGTTCAATATGAAACCATAGCAATTTGATTCCCTCAAAACGGATTTAAAACGAAGAAGTTATGGGTAAAACAAGATTGGATATTTTTTGATTGTTGTAGCTACGGGAAATATTGTAACAATTCTATACAAATCATATCCTAGCTAACTTATATTGTATTATACATGTATTCTAATATATTATGTAATCTTGGGATACCATAGACACGTATGCAAATGTTTTGACATATCATATCGACCCATGTATATATATTATTTGGAACAACCATAGACACTCTATATGCAGTAATGTTGGAGTTAGCTATACAGGGTTGAGGTTGATTCCAAAAATATATATACTTTGAGTTGTGATCTAGCCTGAGGCATGTATACACTGGGTCGTGGATTGATTCAAGATAATATATATCGATTTATTTCTGTACATCTAATTGTGGACAACTAGTTGTAGGTTACTAACGAGGGCAGCTGACTTAATAAACTTAAAACATTAAAACGTATTAAAAATATTGTAAATATATTTTTAATATACTTTGATATATATGTACATATTTGTTATAGGTTCGTGAATCGACCAGTGGCCAAGTCTTACTTCCCGACGAAGTAAAAATCTGTGAAAGTGAGTTATAGTCCCATTTTTAAAATCTAATATTTTGAGATGAGAATACATGCAGTTTTATAAATGTTTTACAAAATAGACACAAGTAATTGAAACTACATTATATGGGTGAATTATCGAAGCCGAATATGCCCCTTTTGCTTGGTAGCCTAAGAATTAGTAAATCGATCTACTAATTGACGCGAATCCTAAAGATAGATCTATTGGGCCTAACGAACCCCATCCAAAGTACCGGATGCTTTAGTACTTCGAATTCATTTGTATCATGTCCGAAGGATTTCCCGGAATGATAGGGGATATTCTTATATGCATCTTGTTAATTTCGGTTACCAGGTGTTCACCATATGGATGATTTTTATCTCTATGTATGGGATGTATACTGAAATATGAAATCTTGTGGTCTATTATTATGATTTGATAATATATAGGTTAAACCTATAATTCACCAAAATTTTTGTTGACGTTTTAAGCATGTTTATTCTCAGGTGATTATTAAGAGCTTCCGCTGTTGCATACTAAAATAAGGACAAGATTTGGAGTCCATGCTTGTATGATATTAAGTAAAAACTGCATTCAAGAAACTTATTTTTGATGTAATATATTCTTATTGTAAACCATTATGTAATGGTCGTGTGTAAACGATATATTTTAGATTATCATTATTTGATAATCTACGTAATGCTTTTTAAACCTTTATCGATAAAATAAAGGTTATGATTGTTTTAAAAATGAATGCAGTCTTTGAAAAACGTCTCATATAGAGGTCAAAACCTCACGACGAAATCAATTAATATGGAACGTTTATAATCAATATGAACGGGACATTTCAAAAAATAGTAAAATAAATATAAAAGAAGGTCAATGAATAAAACATACATTATTCAATAATCTATAGAGAAAAAATATAATATATCTAGGAAAAATGGTATCCGAAACACCTATAGAAATATCTGAAGCCAAAGGAACACTAAATTTACCGATAATAGAAAGAAATAGTAAAAATGTGCAAAACCATTCAGGGGTCATCCATAAGTCATATTCAACAATTGAAGAAGCAAAGAAAGCCTTTCAAGAATCAACCACATTTTCAACCATTACCCAAAAACCTATTATCCCAGATTACAAACCATCATCATCAAGAAACAGGTTATTATGACAAAATTACAACCAACGATATCCACCATACCCTCAGCACAAGAAATAGAAAAAATTAAATCCATTACAATAGAAAAATTTATTCACCAGCTACAATACCCTTGTTAACTATGAAGAAAAATACAAAAATCTATCATTCTACCCAAAAGAAAATATTACCTATGGACCAAAAGCTATTATACTACCAGAAGCCTCATCGCTTACGGTATATGAATATTTCAGCCTAGGACTTACGGATTGCATTTACACAAAAAAGGAAAAAATAAACTCAATGTTCGGATTTTTTCCCAAATATTTAAGACAAGCACTTCATCAGTACGCAGAAAAAATAGCAAAAGAGAGATCCATTTTCTTAAAAACATACAATATCTATCCACTTTTTGAGGTGGAGAAGCTACAACAAGTAAGCTTCGCAATTGTCAAATTAGGAATTAGCAACGAAAACTATTCAACAATTCCACAAATTGAAGACAAGGAAATAAGCCCAGAAAAAATGATGGCCAACTACATAATGAATTACAAAGGACTTTGTGAACATTCGCAAAAAATCTAACCCAGTTCAAGACTCAATTACAAAAGCCCAACAATATTGGTATACAGCAATAGCCCAAGAAAAATGATGACTGAAGCCCAAGACAAAGCGATAGCAGCATTTGAAAGACCCATTATCGATTTACATGAAAGCATGAAGATTCCAGAACCTGCAAGAAAAAGAATTTGTGAATTAATTTAAGGCGTAGGACATCATAAATATAATTACTGTATAAGCGACAGCTCATCAGCAAACGAATCAGATAAGGACGACAGCTCATTTAAAGTTTTCCTAGAAGATAAGGAGAGCAGTAATGTAATATAATTAAAGTGGTATTTACGCTCAATAATGTAAATAGTATGTAGTATCGTGTAATAGGTTAATGTATAATAGAGTAATAACATAATGTTACTGTGTAATACAGCAATAATGTAGCCCAAGTGTGTAAAACTCCTCTATATAACGGAGTAGTTATCGTTTTTGTAAGATATAGTTTTAGTTTCAACTATCAATAAAACGTGTGTTTTACTTAACTTTTGCTCTTAAGCATAAGTTTGAAGAATTGTTGAACTTTTGATGAAACATGACTAGGAACTTCGAGATCAACAGGTTTAATTCACACAAAGGTGGAATTAGTGAATCAAACCAATCAAAGTGAATATGGGTAGCTTTTGGGATTAAATTAGTCAAACCACAACAAGGATTGTGATTAGATTAATGCCTAGAGCTATTATTCACTACCAGGAGTGATTTGGGTTAAGAGAGAATCGGATCAGGTAAACCAGATCTGAATGATTGTGTGTGAGAGAGGCTTTACCTAAAATGAAGAACATAAGACTTTATATACCCCTGCTGTTGACTCACCCGTACGAGTCATCTATCACACGTACGAGTTGGCTTCATCAGTCGTACGGATGATCACTCACTCGTGTCTTCTCATTCAGGTTATAATTATGACTTAGCTCAGCATCAACCGTGCGTATGAGCTTGTCAGCTGTATGAGTGATGCTTCACTCGTACGTCTGGCTAAGTCTACCATAGTCAAACATCCGTATCTCGTTCCTGCAGTACCTGTAACCACATATAAACACAGATAGGATAATAACGAGCAATCATGGTATCCCATAAACTGAAGTACTAATCACAAACGTAGGCAAGATGTGTATGGACTTACAGAACATGCATCAACAACACCCCCTAGGACCTAGACCATCGATTACAATAAAGTAAACATCAATGAAATACATATAAGTCCAAAAGTAGCATCAGTTTAATATCAATTACATATCCAGATTCTCTCTCTCTCCAAAATACATCATCATCAAAAAAAAAAAAAACAAACAAAATTACTAACTAGTATCACAGTACTCGATTCACATCATCTGGCTTGAACTTAGTTTGAGCTTTGAGCATGAGCTTTAAGCATCACTTTCTCTGTTGAGGTATGCATAGAGGACATCGATCACACGTTGATATCTCATAGCTTCCTCCTTTCGATCGTCTCTGAATGTAATGTGATGGCGGTGAAGAGTCTCCACATCAAATCTCGACAAGTTCCTCAGCCATATAGGATCTAGAATCCTCACATTGTCGAACTGTATGCTTCCATCATCCTTCTCAATTGCAGTCAAGATCACTGCTTCTTCCGACAACTCATCATAGAACCACCATCTAAAGTTCTTACAGATATCCTTGGGTAATGGCATCAAGGGAGATTGTTTCATATACTTAGCTGGACGGAACTTAACAACACGGATAGGTCCTCCCTTAGAATTTTTCTTTGTCGGGTGTATGGAAAACCTAGCGGCCGTTGACTTAAAGATGTCCCATTTCCCTATCTTATACTCATATTTGAGTTTTCTTTGAAATAACTTGGAAAGGTCACAATCTTCAGCGTTCAACATCTTCAGCTTCGCAAGCTTCATGATCTCGAAGTACGGTAGAGTTTTGAAGTGACTTCGACGTGCCATATAATCTACTCATCCTTCCCTCTTGATCGCAAAACAATTAATCTCCTTGAAATAGCCCCAACTCAAAATTTTACCCTTGGAGTACTTCTTGGTTATTTTACCTTTCTCATAGAAACTGACAAACGTCGGCTCGAGTTCTGGCTTATCTACTTGATCAGGGTTAACAACGTTCTGTCTCCACCAACTTTGACGATCTTCGTCTTCCTTAACGTTTCTATTTACTTTAACCCTATCATGTTTGAACCATTCATTAATCTCATTCCATGTCTCGGCTTTAGCTTGTTCGGCTCGGAGTTTCTTATCTTTCAATTCAGTTTCTTTTCTTTCTTTCTCAACGAGCAGTTTCTCATGTCGGATCTTCTTGTTCCTTTCAATCATAACATCCACTTCTTTAACTTGTTCTTTGTATACCTTCCTCGCCTTTTCTAATTCAATTAAGTTCTTTCCTTTCTCCTCACAACTCAGATTGAAGAAGTCACTTAAGGTGTTGAGTGATGGATGCGAGTATGGCTCAAGTGAAGGCATAACAATCTCAACTTCTCCTTCTTCTTCTTCATCATCAGATTCTGTCACAAATTCATCCTCGGACTCAATAATCACATCCTCTTTCAAACTATCTTTACCAACAGAATCTTCACTCTTCTCATCTTCGAACAGATCAAAATCACTTAAGTTGATATTTTGGATTGATTCGGGAGGGATACTTGACAATGACTCTTCTTGTGGAGCCTTATTTTCAGCTTCAGCTGTCTCTGCATTCTCCGTATCATTTTCGCTATCGTATGCCAGAGCAGCAAGCTGTTCCATTGGAAACTCACTTGGTGGAACGTCCCCCTTTTCTACATCATTAAAAACATTTGAATAATTCATATAATATTCAGCAGTTAAGACCTCGCAATATTCATTAAAACTTCGAATAGGTATCACTAACGGTATATCAAAAGAGGGTCCTCCAGTTCCAGCATATTCTTCATCATCTTTTTCATCACCTTCTCCCAAATCAGAAGAGTAATCTTCTTCTCTTTCCTTAATCAACTTGGTTTTACCAGAGGTAAGCTGTTCAATCTTTTCATTTAACTTCTTCAGTTGCTCCCTGTTCGCACTCTTAATCGCTAAAAACTTCTTCTTCAACTTATCTGTTCTTTCCTTCTGACGGTTCAGTCTATCAGATAACCTCTTGTTCTCTTCCACCAACGAATCGATCTTAGCATTACTGATCTTCTTCTCCTCAGTAGCTTGATTCTCCAGATTGGTTATTTTTGTGATCAATGACAACAGTAGATTATGCTGTGTCTTGTATTCATTTGACGTGACCTGAGGTGTTGTTGTGGCAGGTTTTGGTGAGGTAACAGCAGCTCTTGCATCCTTCATGAAACCGGATGGTTTTCTCTGAGCTTGTTGCCTTGAACCTCCCTGTGATGATTTCTGTGGTGACTCATAAGAATACTTCGTTCTTTTCTCCTTCTTCTTGAGTTGTTCTGCGGTTACAGGATCCTTTCCTTTCCTTTTTCTCTGAATTAAGCTGGCATCCTCCTCTGTCGCTTCATCATCACCCTCGATAATCTCATCATCAACATTACCTCCTCCTTGAGCATTACCAGCAGCTTTCTGATTATCACCCTCACCTTCCTCATCGGTAACTTCGCAGTTAGAGTCTGAATCCTCATTCCTCCAAGCATTACCTGCTGGGCATCGATAGTTCTCCTTAAAAAGATGACAAATGAGCTTTCTATTAAAGTCAAGCTTTAAATCCTCATTCCTTGTCTCTTCCATTCTGCGGAAAGTAATCGGATTCATCGGCTTTAGGTGGAAAATATCCTCTTCAAGCTTAGGTAGATCAGGTACAGTGTCATTAATGATTAATTGAAGAAAACGTGCATATATCAAGTATCTCTGGAGAGAACTGAAGTGGTTTGCTTTGAAATAGTAGAAAACAAAACCCGAAAAATCGTATGGAGCCTTGAGAACAAGTGCCACAAACATACTCTGCACTTTCCCGTTCAACTTATCAAAGCCCGATTTGCGTCCACTCAAACAATTCATGATTACATGAGCAAGATATCTAAACTGTGGTGGCAGACATGTCTTCACCAGCTCAGATTTGCCAACAAGGTAACCAGAATAAGCACATCTTCTAAAACAACCATGGATTCGTTCTCTACTGATAGTCATATGGGAGCAGTTCTCGTCATTGAAACCCAAAATCCTTCTAGTCACATCCTTAGAAACAGTAATATCATGACCTTAAATCTTACTAACAAGCTTATCTTCATCAACATCCAACACAGCATTTCTCCAGAACTCTCTCTGATGACTGTAGTATGGTGTGCATTCAGTAGAAATAGCAGTGTGTATCCTAGATCTCTTAAGAAATTCGATAATCTCCTTAAAGTGAGAACCTCTCTCTAAAGTAGTGTCATAGAGAGTGACTTGATTGTTTAGTTCACCCTTCTCTAGAGGAATCTCTTGCTGAGCAGGTGGGATGACCGGATTCACTTGAGGATTAGCTTGTGGATTAACTTGTTGCTCCCCCTGTCCTTCAATGTTATCAACCGGAATGTTTACTTGTTGTTCTGCCATCTGATGATATCTAAACAGAAACTGAAACATTTACAGAACAGTTAGATATATAAATCAATCACCATAAAACATCATAGCATTTGCATCAAAGTGTCATAAACATGTTAAACAGGATGAAACGTACGAGTGACAGTGTCACACGTGTGGCTGAGAGATCAACCGTGCAAGTGATATAGTCACTCGTGTCACTGTTGACACGTTTGAGCAGTAATATGGTTTTAGATAAAGTACACGGTTGAGGCACAAATTCTGAGCGAGTGAGTCAACCGTGTGGTGACTCGTGCGGTTAATTACACGTGTCAGCTCTTGCAGACGAGTGATCAATAAAATCAAGACAAACGAGTGAGCTCAAAGGTCCACACGGTTGATCATCAACCGTGCACTAACTCGTGCGAGTCATGTCTCACGCGTGCGAGTGACGTCACTCGTGCATGTCTGATGAAACCGAATATTAAATGCCTTTTTCAAATCAACAAAATCACATAATTGTGCATTTTATGGACCGATTTACATCACGATAGCATTATAAGGTTCCGTAAAACACAAACTAATTACAGATACACATCAAAACAACCTTCAATTTCATGAAATTCGAGTTGTACACACTTAGGGTTTCGACTCATTAAAACAACAAATTAAGGTACTAAAACTCGATGAAATCATACCTAATAGGTGGCGCTGGATTCGTCTAAAGATGCTTAATGTTCGTTGCAAAGGAATGCTTGATCGGTGATGATCGAATTTAGAGAGAGAAAAAAAATGTTGGGTGCACAAGTGTGAGCTGTTGAGCTCATCACCCATATTTATACTCTCGTGATCAACCGTGCAGTTGATCACACGATCCACCATCAAACGCGCGTCTCACCTAAATCACACGTGCGTGTGACCCAATTGTCTTAGGACAAGATTGATCAGGGTCATCCGTACGGTTAACCTCAAACGTGTGGTCAATCGTACAGTTCACACATCAAGCGTGCGAGTGAGCACTTAGGCAATTTCAAAACTTCAAAATTTTACAACCTTAGGATTTCGACTCGTTCGGCAATCTTAGATCTAACAAGCACTTTCAACTTGAGTCGAAAATCACTAAACCTTCAAGAAATGACCATTAACACTTAGGCAGATAAAATCCTAACCTAAACAAGGTTATTACTCTAATCATCCTGTGTTCCAAGAGTAAATCCAACAGTGTAATGTCAACTTAAGTTCATTAGCAATCTAAATCATCAATGTCCTTCAAACAGTCACAAACTCTACGAACTTTTATCTCATGGATTTGGTGGCCCAATATCTTGATCCCAACAAAGTTCTTTCAGATGTCGTTATGCACTCAAAGGATAATCAGAAAAAAAGGAAATGATAAAATCTTTATGAATTTTCTGATGTAAAATGTCATGCAACTAAAATTATGCAAATGAAAGACATTCTATCAAGAAATGCAATAACATGCAAACCAAAATATTTTTGTTATTTTATAGATTACAATGCAAACAAATTAACAGTAAAGATATATAAGACATACAAATCCACATTCTTTTTGTGAGCAAGATGATTAACTATTTTAAAAAAAATGGATCAGAACTGACATATTGAATCAATTTCTGTTGTTCATTCCTAATTATCCAGTCTATGTCTATTATCATGTAATTACTGATATCAATCCTCATTAAACATGAAGATATTCATTCCGGACATATCGACAATCATGTTCGCATTAATTACATGAACACTATAAAGCAATGATTTTTGAGATCATGCTAAGTGCATTAATCTTTGATTCTTCCATCACTTATGATTGTGCATTTTTATTAGGTTGTCAATTCATTACTTGTAACTTTCCATTATCTCTTTCCATGTACTTCATTCAAATTGAACAGGATGGTTCTCACGGCATTTTGAATAACCCTGTCAGCCTTTGGCTTCTACCAATTTGTTGACAATCTTCAATCTAGTTGGCTCGGCTGATCTCAGAGTATATTGGATTATCCTAATAGGCGCACTATTTACCGCGGGGATTGGTCTACAGTTAAAGCAGACTTTCCTGATGACCAGTCGTCACACGAAATAAATCTCGAGGCCCTTAACTTCTTTATGTTCAAGTTGTCATGGAAAATGGAATCGAAAGTTAAACTTTCATATATATATTTAATTAGAGTATATATAGATAAGTATATTTCCAACTTACAGTCTTAATGGATATAACTCTAAATTGCAGATGACAAGAATCTTGATAGTTCAGTGTGAATGTCGTGATTAAACAATTCAAGCTGCGCGAGGGCGTCACACTCAGAATGATCTGAGTTCTTTATGAGCACATCATGAATAAGCATTCTTCATACTTTTCAGGACTTTGCCATCTTGATATGCCAATTTTATTGACATTGATTTTCTTATGATATTTTATTTTTCAGCATATCACTGTCTTTTGATATATTGATTTTGAACGCCATCATGAATGGATTTTTCATTTTTATGCATGAACTCATGTTTCTTTGTTGTGTGCTCAGATCACTCGAAGGTGTTCTCCCTAAAATGCTTGAACGGTCCGCAATAAGGAATTATACTTTTCGACCTTAAGTGAGAAGGGACACTTACTTTCGACATAAACTAATTTTCTCTGTATTTTCAGGGTTTAGTTTCGATTATTAAGTCTCATGCCCGTGACAACGTGGTATGCACCAGCCAAACAGATAATCCTCAACCCTTTAAATGAACTATTGAATGTCCCATTCATAGCTGTGAAGCTGAATTGTTAGAGCAACGTTGAATATTACTTGGGGACATCCAACACCAACTTTCTCTAATGATTATCAATTATGATAGGGGACACCCTCAACCGACTGTTGTGTTCCTCAACAACTATCATTTCATACAGTTTCGGAGATAATTAGGTGATTACCTTCAAACGCTACAGATCGTCCATGACTTCTGAATCTTAGATGATCATTATTCTTATTATGATTATTTAATGCCAAGAATTCATAAGTCACATCTATCAGTACATCACACAACAGATAGACATAAACGTTCAAATCAGTCATTACTAATCAAATATATCAATTCTCAGTACAGTAATTTCTTCACGTCCAACATATTAATCAAAATAAGCTCATTTTCGGATTTTTCAACTTTTTAAGATTTTCTGGTGAGGCATTTTTCACTTTTTAGGTATTTTCTGCTGATAACATATACTCCCCCTAAAATGCTGAAATATAAAATCTTTTTGTGTTTTAGCATTTTAACCAAACAGAAAATAACTACAGACTAGCATGCAAACATGAGATAAATCATGCAAAGGAATGCAGACAGAAAGCAAAAAAAAATATGCAAATGATAATTAACAACCAAAAATTTACATTTCATGCATCCTACATGCAAAGTCTAAAAGCTTGCTAACCCTCACACACAACATCCGTAATTACTTTATCTCGACCTACAATGCCATTCATCTCTAGTAGGAGTAAGAACCTAGGTTTATCAAAAGCATTAGTAAATAGGTTAGCCCTTTGGTCCTTAGTACCTATTCTCTTAACCTCAATAATCTTTTTCTCATGACAATCCCTAAGAAAATGATATTTAACACCTATGTATTTAGTCTTAGAATGCTGAACAGGATTCTTAGTGATCGCTATAGCAGCAGTATTATCAATATAAAGAGGATAGAAATAGATTCTTAGCCCGTAATTGCGAAGTTGTTGTTGGATCCAAACAACTTGCGAACAACAACTAGTAGCAGCTATATATTCAGCTTCTCACGTGGAAAGAGCAACTGCAGTTTGTTTCTTGCACTGCCAGGTCACCAGCCTTTCACCTAGAAATTGACATCCTCCTGATGTAGACTTGTTGTTGATTTTGCAACCAGCATAATCTGAATCGCTGTAAGCTACAAGATCAAACTTCTCATAGTTCGAATACCAGATGTCGAGATTTGGCGAATGCAACAGATAACGTAGAATTCTTTTGGCAGCTGTAAGATGAACTGTATTCAGATTAACTTGATAACGAGCACACAGACATGTTGTGAACATAATATCCGGCCTGGACGAAGTGAGATACATGAGCGATCCGATGATTGCTCGATAGTATGTAGGATCAACAGGTTCTCCTTCGCACTCTAGCGAAATACCATCATTCGAGTATATCATTTACATACTTTGCTTGATGAAGAAAAATACCATTACTAGTTTGTTCGACTTGTAAACCAAGAAAGTAGTGTAAGAGACCCAATTTACTCATTTCGAACTCGTCCTTCATCACCTGTTCGAACTCATCAACGAGTTCCTGCTTAGTAGCACCGAAGATAATATCTTCAACATAAATCTGGACTAAAATAATGTCGTCATCTTGAACTTTTGTGAACAGAGTACAGTCTACCGTGCCCATTTGATATCCTTTTTCAATCAGATAACTCGATAACCGTCCGTACCAAGCTCTAGGAGCTTGATGTAAACCATAAAGGGCTCGACGTAATCGGTAAACTTTGTCAGGATGAAGATGATCTTCAAAACCCGGAGGTTGACTGACATATACTCTTTCATTTAGCTTGTCATAAAGAAATGCACTCTTAACATCCGTTTGATAAACTTTAAACTTCATAAAAGACGCGAAAGTCAAGAAAATGTGAATCGCTTCCAATCTGGCAACAGGAGCGAAAACTTCATCGTAATCAAATTCAGGATCTTGCTGATAACCTTTAGCAACTAATCTTGCCTTGTTACGGGTAACATTGCCATCTTCATCGAATTTTCATTCCAAACCCATTTGAGGTCGATTACTTTTGCACCATGCGGCTTAGTAACTAACTTCTAAATATCTAGACGATGGAATTGCTGAATTTCTTCTTGCATAGCCATGACCCAATCGACATGCTTCAAAGCTTCTTTAGTTGTCTTTGGCTCTATTCTAGAAATATGACATGAGTACTCGTAATATGCAGCAGCGGCTGTTATATGAGTATCAACTTGACCATTAAACTGAACTTGTCTTCTTGTCCTAACGCATGCATTCGGATCTCCAATTATATTTTCTCTAGGATGAGCAGCTGTAGTTCTGGGAACTGGGTGTGCGGGAACAAGTATTTCTTGATGTAGATTCGTGGTATCTCTATCTTCAGTATTATCAGAATTGTCACTCGAAATATCAGATCCGCAGGTATCGTACACTGGATCAACATCTTGATCTGAATCATGTGCTGGTTCAATGATAGTAGATAATGGAGTTGGAGTAGGTGCAGACACTTCTGGCTCATTCTGTAAATCAAACAGCATTTGTAACTCTACTTCATTCTCCGTCTGATCTGGAGCAAGATTAAATGAATCAATCAGCTCATCATAGTTGTAGATCCAAGGATGACTTTTGGTAGCAGTCTTTGTGTAATTCCGTTGGATGTCAACTTCAGACCATTCTTCAACACATCTCGTCTCATTGTTGAAAACTCTCTTGTTAGGAGAACTGTAACCGAGAAATACTCCAGTAACCACTTTCGAATCAAACTTACTTCCTGGTTTTCTCTTCAAAATGGTACACAGGGCACCAAATGGTTCTAGATGCTTCAATGATGGTTTTCTCCCATGCAATAACTCATAGCAAGTCTTACCCAGTCGTTTAACAGTTAATACCCGATTCATAGTGTAACAAGCATTTGCAACAGCTTCACCCCAAAAATGAACAGGTAAAGATGAATCAGCTAGCATAGTTCTAGCAGTCTCAATCAAAACCCTATTCTTTCTTTCAGCAACACCATTCATCTGTGGAGCGTATGCAGAACTGAATTGCATATTGATACATTTTTCGATACAAAAACTGCAAGAAATCGATTCTTGAATTCTGTACCGTTGTCACAACGAATCTTTCTGACTTTCAAATTAAAACCTGTCTCTAATCGATTGATTAGCACTTTCAAGTTCTCAAATGTATCGAACTTCTCTTTTAAGAACATTACCCAAGAGAATCTTGAATAATCATCAGTTACCACCAGACAATACTTACTTCCATCAATGCTTTCAAAACGGATTGGACCAAAAAGATCCATATGTAACAATTCAAATGGAGCAGAAATAGGATTGTACTTTACCAACTTATGAGCTTTCTTGCTCTACTTACCCTTTTTACACGGAACACATGTTCCTGGAATCTGAAAAGATTGAAGATCAACACCTTCTACAAGATTGTTGTGAACCAGATGGTTCATCTTTCGAAAACTTAAATGACCCATGCGTTTGTGCCATGTAATAGAATCTTGTTCAGTCGCTTTAGAAACAAAAGCTTGACGATGTTCAGCAGTTGAAGTAGCAACATTCATATCTAGCATGTATAAATCAGCTTATCTAGGAGCCTTCATCAAAATCATTTCTGGAGGAATCATAAACTCTGGTTTCAAAATGTAGCTGAATTCGTCATCAAATGCTACTTTGAAGGATTTTTCACAGATTTGTGAAATCGACAACAAATTGTTTGCAAGCTCTTGACAGTAGTTTACTTTGTCGAAACTAACTTTATCATTCTTCAACAAACCTTGAGCTGAAATGTGACCTCCTTTATCTCTAGCAAATGCAACATAACCTCCCTTAATTGGGTGTACATCTGAGAGAAGAGATAGATGTCCAGTCATATGTCTCGAAGCGCCGCTATCTACTATCCAGGTGTTTTTTGCAGATAGCCTAGTTCCCTGCATATCACATTAAAAGAATTAATTGATAATGGGAACCCACGCCCGGACGGCAGTAGGTTGTCCATTAACACCCATAGCTTGAAATTCCATCCATTTCCCATTTGAGTCAGGTGGAACCTCATCGTCTGAAACCATAAACTTAGACAGTTTAGAAGAAGCAACATTGCTCTTCTGGTTTTTCACATTTTGCTCATCTTCAGAGCGATTTACTCGTGGTCTGTTACGGGAAAAGTATTTCCTACCACTAGCTTTTTGCGAAGGTGATCGTGCCTTAAATTCATAGGCTTTACCTCGATCACTTGATTCGGCAACTCTTGCCTCGGTATCCTTCTTAAGAACCTTCATCTTCACAGGGGAAATTGACCTATTTAAGTTCTTTCTCTTATAGTCTCCATAGACAACATTTATCGTATGTCTTCTAGTTCAAACTTCATCATGAACAGGTGAACCTGTTCTGTGAGCATGAGGTGATCGGTGATCATCATATGTGAGGTCAATCTTAGGTCTTGCTATTCTATACCTTGTAGGACAGTTAGCAGCAATGTGTCTAAACACACCACAACTAAAACATTGTCGAAATTCTCTATATCCTCTAGATTGATATTGATTATTAGAGTTAGAGGAAGAGGGATCTTGTGTTTTTGCAAACACAGGAGAATCATTTGAACTCTTTCTAGGAACAGGTTTAGATACAGGTTTAGGTGTAACCGGTGGAACCACTCTATTAGCAAACTTTGGATTTTTCATAATCCGAATTGGCTCATCAGGTGTTATCACCTTCCTTTTCTCCGACTTATCTCCTAGGCCAGTTTTCTTATCTTCCTCATGATCTAAAGATCCTTCAGTGGTATCATCAGAAGGTGCATTCTCAGTTGAGCTACACTTTTTGTTCTTCTTAATATAGTCCTCATAATTAGGTGGAATACAGTCTTCTGGTCGTCCATCAACAACATTTGCATTAACAAATTTGTTCTGAAACGGTGGAGCTGCGACCTTTAATCCAATACCCTTTCCCTTGGTGCCATTTAATTTCACCATTAATTCATTCCATTATGACGCACTTGCCCAACATTTCATCTTAATTGACATAGCTTCTAAATCAGCTTTAACATTTTAGATCGTGAAGTTGTTTTTATAAACTTTGATTTGCTCTTTCAACTCATTTTCAACCTTAGTGGTCGCGTGGTCAGCATGCCATTTTTCTTTCATATCCTCATATGCCTTAGTTAAATTATCTATTGTTATCTTAGATTCAGCACATTTAACACATTCAATAACAGTAGATGCATCAGAAGATACCTGTTGAGCATTATTTAATAAGGAAATCTCAGCCATAAATGCAAAGAAATCAGTCTTCTTCCCATCATCGAGCTCATCTTCTGATTCTGACGAGTCTGTAAGAAACTCTGAAGTATTAGCATCTTTACCCATATGAATCTCCAATTCAACAGCAATCATTCTACCCCATTCATCTAATTCCTTATCAGCATCAACCAATGTTTCTTCACTATGATCTGCTTCTAGACTGTCTTCAAACACTGAGGTATCACCATACTTATCCTTCCAACTGTTGAAGTAGTAGTCCTCTGATGATGTCGGTGAAACACTTCCAGATTCAAGTGTACGAGGAATTGAATCACGTGCCTTTTTGAATTTGCTCACAACTTGCTTCTGAACCTTCTCTCTTCGAATGGTTCTTGACAATTCTTCAGCTCTTTCAGCACGAGCAGTCAGCTTCTCAATTATGTTTTGACTAGTGACGCAGTCTTCTTCTACTTCGGTGATCTTTGCCATGTTGGCTTTAGGTTGTTGGTCAGCCACATTTAACTTCATAGACCAATCATCATCGTCTCCCTGAATAACAACCAAAGCTTTGTTCGGACTTTCAGCTGCATCAGCTTCATTTACTTTATCAGTAATGTAGATCTCATGTTTAGTTGAATGACTCTGAGAACTGTAGTTCTGATTCTTGAACGGATTACGATTACCCTGCTTCTTCTGTTTTGTGCACTGTCTTGAAAAATGACCTAATTCTCCACAGTTGTAACAAGTAACAGAATTCATATCAAAACCCAGTTTTGTATCTTTGGTCAGACTGATCGGTTTCCCAATTCTCTCTTCAAAATCTCTAGCACGTCTCACAAGATTTGCCATACCCCACATAATATCCATCTTCTCGGCTTCGTTCTTATCAAGTTGATGATAATCTTCAGTTGTTAGATGAATATTACCTACACGACCATCAAGATAACTATCATAAGAATTCACAAGGCTTGAAAGCAAAGTTATATCTTCACTAATCTTTTCTTTCCCAGCTTTCCTCATGTTTTCGATCTTAAGTGCAGAAAGAACATCTGATGCAGTCGGCGTAGATGACTCAGTAGTATTCGAGGTAGGCTGTGATTGATTGTTGAGTGAACATGGTGAAACTTGTGGTGGATACGAAGTTTGTTGAATAGGTGCACTGCTAACATTCAAACCATACATTTTCTGATTATTCGTAGCAAAGGCTATTTGAAATGGTGCATGAGCCGACTTAGGCGGTGTGTAACCATTTGGACAGTACATTTTAGTGTCTTGAAATTGTTTAGACCTCTTGACTTTGTTTAACAACTCTAGTTCTTCTTCCTGAAGTCTTGCAATAAACGAGTTCACTGTAGCAGTAGCTAATTCTCCACTAGTTTTCATAGTTAATACAAAACCATTCCATTCTAACGGTAATGCTCCAGCTAGACATGTCACTTTGTCTTTCTCTTCAATGGTTACATCATGCTTATGTATTTCAGCTAGAAAATGACGATATCTTTCAACCAATTCTGTAATAGACTCTCCAACTTGCCAGTGAAAACGATCAAACTCAGCTTTCAGCTCTAAACCTTTTCTAGTTCTGTAAGATGAATTTCCTTCATTGAAAATACGAAGTGCTTCCCATATCTTGAATGAATTATCATGACACAGAAATTGATGGAAAATCGGACCATCAAGAGCACTTGTCAAATTACAGTACATCTTTTTCTCCAAGTTATACTCCTCACGTTCTTTAGAAGGCATGTTGTGTAAAGTATACAACTCATTCGTAACTGGTGAACGTGGCCATTGAAATTCAGTTTCAATGTACTTCCAAAGCTTCGTGTCTTGACCATCAGACCAAATCTTAAACCTCGACTTCCAAGTAGAATAATTATCCAATATTCAGTAACCTCGAACATTTCGTACTACTTCCTGATTCACTCTCAGCAAGGAGTAATCGTTGAGTCATATTCGTAATGCTCTGAACTAATAGTGCGGCCAACGCGTAATCATTTGAATTAAACATCTTGAAAACTTTACCAAAGGGTAAACCGTGCGGTTCAGGTTATCTGTCGTACGTGTGATAGTATCAACCGTACGTGTGAAAGTATCAATCGTACGTGTCACAGACTCAAGCGTACGTGTTACTACTTAACCAAAAAAACCGAACACTAAGTGTCAACTGTGTGAGTAACAATCACCCGTGTGATTACTCGTACGTGTCACAATCAACCGTTTGATCACCCGTGTGATCAGACTGTAGTCACTTAACCTCAAAAGGTTATGCTAATCCGTGCGTGTGAGTTCACGAGTGACGATCAATCGTGTGGTCAACCGTGCGTGTGATCAAAAAGTTTGACCCACTCGTGTGAACTTCTGTTCAGCTCAAATCACCCAAAACCCCTAAAAATTGATGTTAAACCTCAATTTCTTCGTCCAAAAGCTGGATTAGCACTAAACAAACATAAACACACTCTCTAATTACAATTACACACGTAAAAATGATTTATTTTTAATTAAAATCACTTTTATCTCAAAAATCCAAATAATAAACCCTATTAATCACCAAAAATCACTTGATGATGTTGAAATCACAACCAACGCTCTGATACCAATGATGAAACATGACTAGGAACTTCGAGATCAACAGGTTTAATTCACACAAAGGCGGAATTAGTGAATCAAACCAATCAAAGTGAATATGGGTAGCTTTTTGGGATTAAATTAGTCAAACCACAACAAGGATTGTGATTAGATTAATGCCTAGAGCTATTATTCACTACCAGAAGTGATTTGGGTTGAGAGAGAATCGGATCAGGTGAATCAGATCTGAATGATTGTGTGTGAGAGAGGCTTTACCTAAAATGAAGAACATAAGACTTTATATATCCCTGCTGTTGACTCACCCGTACGAGTCATCTATCACATGTACGAGTTGGCTTCATCAGCCGTACGGGTGATCACTCACTCGTGTCTTCTCATTCAGGTTATAATTATGACTTAGCTCAGCATCAACCGTGCGTATGAGCCTGTCAGCCGTACGAGTGATGCTTCACTCGTACGTCTGACTAAGTCTACCATAGTCAAACATCCGTATCGCGTTCCTGCAGTACCTGTAACCACATACAAACACAGATAGGATAATAACGAGCGATCATGGTATCCCATAAACTGAAGTACTAATCACAAACATAGGCAAGATGTCTAGGGACTTACAGAACATGCATCAACAACTTTTAAAGTTCTGAATAGCAGTTCGTACTTTTCATATACTCAAAATAATTGATAGTGCTCCAAATGAGCATATATTTAGGCGCAATATCCTTCCAATATGTAAAGTTTTCAGTTGAAATTGTTCTATTTTCAAGTAATATTCGTTTAAATAAATAAAAGTGAAGAAAAAAGACAGAAACGACGATTTGAAGACGCAAATGACCAAAAAGCTCAAATGTACAAGATACAATCCAAGTGGTTCAATTTATTGATGAATAATGTCTAAAAATGACAAGAGTACAAGCCGCGAAATGTAAAGTACAAGATACTAAATCATACGAAAAGGCGTTCGAAAATCTGAAACCGAGACATGAACCAACTATCAACGTATGACTCAACAGAGCTAAAATTACAAGTCTACTATGCACAAGAATATAATATAATATATATATAATTATATATAAATATATATATTATATTATATATTAATTAAATCGAGCAGCCCACGTTTTAAACTCATTCTGAGCATGCCAGCCTGGCCATGCAATCGCATGGCAATCACACACAAAGCCCATGTGATCGCATGGGCTACAGTATTCTAAATTTTTCTATAAATTGGACAGTTGCTCGACGAATTTTACACACCTTCATAATATATTTCTCTCTTCCTCTGTAAACATATATTTATATTTATAATTATAATTTTAATTTTAAGTTAAGTTTAATAATAATTGGGTTATTGTAAGAATGTTTTACGGGTTTTAAAGTCGAAACTCTGTCCGTGTAACGCTACGCTATAAATAATCACTGTAAGCAATGTTCTTCCTTTTTAAATTAATGTCTTGTAACTAAGTTATTAATATGCTTATTTGAGCCAAAGTAATCGTGATGTTAGACTAAATATTAAGAAGAGGTTATTGGATTTTGTATCATAATTAGGGTTTGGACAAAAGACTGACACTTGTGGACATTGGACTATGGACTATTAATATATGGGGGTATTGTCTAATCGAATGACAACTCATTGGAATCTGTCGAACCTATCTTCAAATTAGTTAATCTAATAATTATTAAATGATTATGAATGTCCTATTTAGTGACGTTTATACGACATCCTTTACAATTATTTGATTAATTATTCGGCTTGGGTAATTGATTATTCAAACTGATCAAGTGGGTAAATTAATATTCATATCTCATTAAATCAGGGGTGGATTACATACAAGGGTAATTGGTGTAATTGTTAACAAAGTATTAAAACTTTGGATTACACGCAGTCGATAACCTGGTGTAATTATTAACAAAGTATTAAAACCTTGTTACAGAATGAATCCCTAATTAGTTGGAATATTTGATTTCGGGTATAAGGTTAATTTGACGAGCATTTTATAATTATGACCGATGGACTATTATGGGCAAAAATCATATAGGTTTCAAATAAATTCAGGACAAAAGACAATTATCCCAGAGTAATAAATTAAAATTAAAACGTCAAAGATCATGATTACGGAAGTTTAAATAAGCATAATTCTTTTATTGTATTTCTCATCATATTTTTAATTATTGTCATTTTATTATTCGCATTTTTATATATCGTCATTTAAATATTATTATTTATTTTACGCACTTTAATTATTGTCATTTATTTTTACGCTTTATTAAAAATCGACAAACCGGTCATTAAACGGTAAAACTCCCCCTTTTATAATATTACTATATATATATATATATATATATATATATATATATATATATATATATATATATATATATATAGTTCTATAAAAATATAGTACGTAATCAACTAGCTCCCTGTGGAACGAACCGGACTTACTAATAACTACACTACTCTACGATTAGGTACACTGCCTATAGTGTTATAGCAAGGTTTAGGTATACGTGTTGTGGCTTCTGCTTCTCGAACGTCGATGCTGAGGGATCATCGCGCGTTTTTTGCTTTTTCAAATTAAATAAAACTTGTGTAATTTGTACCGTATTTCGTATTAAAAATAATAGTATATTTCGTACACATCCGCTCGCACATCAATAATAAATTAAAAATACAAAATTGTAACCTAGAAAGGAAATTACTCATCAAAGCAACATCAATTCCAGAAGACAAATTTAGGTATGAAAACTCAATACTTTGATCTTACTGATTACTATAACTTTCAATACCATGTTATGGGATTAATTAATAATCAAATAGCAAAAATATTAATAGACACAGGATCATGTTAATCTTTTATTAATGAAAATTTTTTAGAAAATGAAAAAAAGATATAAGTTAACAACACCAGAGAAAGCAAGTTTTTTAGGATCAACATATTTAATAGAAGAATATGTTATTATAAATATAATATTAGCCGAAACCTTAATATTAAAAACAAAAATAAAAATATTAGAGAAAGAAAACCCTGTCCAAGTATTATTCGAAACGGATCTTATAGATCAATTTGACCATTTTGAAATAAATAAAGAAAAAATAATAATCAAAATAAGAAATAATAGATATATAATTCCTAGAATAAAATTAACATAATCTAATATTACATATTTTCTATAAATGGAGAAAAATAAAGATATATTTACTTATATAAATGAGACGACCCGTCCTAATCCATAAGGACGAATACAATAACATATGATTACATCGCGAGGTATTTGACCTCTATATGATATATTTTACAAACATTGGATTCGTTTTTAAAAGACAATCTTTCATTACATCGAAAGTTGACAGGCATGCATACCATTTCATAATATCCGACCTATAAATGACCTAATCCGTCATTTACTTCATAATAATCTCTATTGAACTCAATGACTAGAATGCAACGTCTTTTGAAATATGCCATGAATGACTCCAAGTAATATCTCTAAAATGAGCAAATGCACAGCGAAAGATTTGTTTCAAACCTGAGAATAAACATGCTTTCAAGTGTCAACCAAAAGGTTGGTGAGTTCGTTAGTTTTTCGTAATCAATCAATTTCATAATTTTAATAGACCACAAGATTTAATTTTTATATTTAACAGCAGGAACACTCATCTGCAAAAATTATAATACAGGAACACTCATCAGTAAAAATTATAATACAGGAACACTCATCTGTATAAAAATTCATTCATATGGTGAACACCTGGTAATCGACATTAACAAATGCATATAGAATATCCCCAAATATACAGGTACACTCATCTGTATATAAAATCAAAGTACTAAAGCATCCATAACCTGGATGAGGTTTGTTAGGCCCATATATCTATCTTCAGGATTCGCGTCAATTAGGGGATCTGTTCCCTAATTCTTAGGCTACCAAGCTAAAAGGGTGATATTCAATTTCGATAATCCAACCATAGAATGTAGTTTCGATTACTTGTGTCTATTTCGTAAAACATTTATAAAAGCAGCGCATGTATTCTCAGTCCCAAAAATATATATTGCAAAAGCATTTAAAAAGGGAGCAAATGAAACTCACAATACTGTATTTTGTAGTAAAAATACATATGACGATATTGAACAATGCAAGGTTGGCCTTGAATTCACGAACCTATATCATTTATATATATATATATATATATATATATATATATATATATATATATATATATATATATATATATATATATATATATATATATATATATATATATATATATATATATATATATATATATATATATATATGTATATATATATATATATATGTATATATATATATATATATATATGTATATATATATATATATGTATATATATATATATATGTATATATATATATATATATATTAACACATATAATGGTATTCAAATAATTACATCTATTAATTATATAATATTTATATATTTAGTGTTGTAGTTTATATAGAATGTGTACTAAATTTTTGTCTATATATTATATCTTAAATTATATACTATATATATGTTTATTTAGTAAAAAAAATGTTAATATGTTTAATATATAATTATAGGTAATATGAATATATTTTATGTACAAAATCTTTATTTGTTATAATATAATAATAATAATGAAAATAATAATTTTAATAAAAATGGTAGTCTTAATAATTATGAGAATTTTAGTAATAATGATACTACTAATAATATTCTTAATTATAACACTAATATTAATGTTAATAATAATAAAAATAATAATAACCTTAAAATCGTGTTAATACTAATGATAATAATAATAATAACTATAAAAATATTAGTTTTTCTACTAACGATAATAATTTTAATAATAACAATACTAATAATACTTATTTTTATAATAATAATAATACTAATATTTATTTTAATAACTATAATGATAATAATATTACTAATAATAATACTAATACTAATACTTATGATGATGATAATAATAATAATAATAATAATAATAATAATAATAATAATAATAATAATAATAATAATAATAATAATAATAATAATAATAATAATAAAAGACTACCTTTAGAGGCTTTTCCTAAATAAAAAAAATACCCCACACCGGGATTGAACTCGAGACCTCTCGCTTAACCTCAACACTCCCTACCACTCCTCCATTACTTCTTTTCTAGTTAAATCGCCATATTAATTGTATTTAATTTATCTCTTTCTGTTTTCATCTTCTTTACTTTCATCACCACTTCATCATCATCAACCTTTATTATCATTATCATGATTCTAATTATCATCATTATTCCATGATCATAATCAAATCATGATTATCATTGATATCGCGTTTAACTAACACCATCATCATTTATATGCATATCTTATCTTAATATTTGTTATCACTATCATATCCCTCAATGTTTATTATATAACATAGTAGTTCAATAGGAACCGAAACTGGGTCACGGTCCACTAAAACAAACACGTCCCAAGTAACAAAAAGATGAACCCAACAATTTAACAGTCCAATTAATAAATTTCCTGGCCTATGAATTCAACGTATTTACTAGTTTAGTCCAAGATTTGAGTAATGGAAATAAGGAGGCTTCGGTTTACCCAACAAGAAAAGTAAGTGAGGCTTCAAAGAAAATAGAAAACGAATGGGGTTGGCTACGGCCCAAAAGCAGATAGTTCAAGCAAGTTTCCCTGGTCCACATCGCCATATTGTACCTCTTGCAAAAGGAGTTAGTCGACAGAAGATATTGGAGGGGTCCTCCGGTTCTTTATATATTTATTTAACTTACAACTTCATCTTCAAATAACCTTTATTATCTCGATATTATTATCATACATCTTCGAATGAAACAAAAACCGTATAGCAGCGGTGGTTCGAGCAACATCACAGTGGCAGTGATGGTTTGTTATGGGTTGATGATGGATGATTTATTGTGGGTCTTTGGTTCAATAAAAACGTAAATAGTCCCATATGAAATCGTGAACTGTAGCAGGTGATGAATGATGGCGATTCTTGTGATGGAAATCATACAGCAGAAAAAGAAACAGGAATTCCATAAGTTTAGCAGTAGTTGTCGTAAGGTTATAGTGGTTTTGATTATCAAACAGTAAGTGGGTTTGTGATGATTTTGAGGTTTACGAACAAGGTAGAAAGAGAAGAGGGAGAGAGGAAAAAGAAAGTGGTTCTTGGTTGATCATGTAAAGAAAGAAATATAAAGGTTGTAAGTAGTGGGTTTCTTCGAACAGAGAGTTTAATGTTGTAGTGTTATGTTAATGAATTGTCATTCATTTGATTAGTACAAAATGAAACTAGTAACGTACGGTGATTGTGGTAATGGTTCAACAAGAGTGGTGGTATGTTAAAGTGATGGTAACTAATTGTTAACAAGTGTGGTGATTAAAGATAACGGTTATGATGGTTCGTGGGTTTGAGTTGTACAAGCAGCAACAAAACAGTCGCAAAGCATGTAAATGAGTAGCAGGATGTTGAAAGTGGATACTATGGTTTGGATGTGGTGGTCGTTGAGTTAGGAAATGAGAAAGTAGTATAGATTGTATGATGTGATGATATAATCTCATATGCATATATATAATGTAATCAATAAAATATTATTATTATAATAAGGATGTGGGAACAATAAGGACACAGTCTCAAATCATTAATTCACGGATTCGATATATTATAATATAATAATATTAAAAATAATAAACGTGTTTCTAATTTAAATATCTCACCGACAGTTTTCACGGACTGTGTATCGTCTACTATTTGAAATCAGTGGCGGATAAAAGACTTTAGAAAAATCCCAAATTTTTAAATTAAATAGTTTTATTTATTTTAGTCATTATGGTATAAAATTTGATCATTAGTTATTTAAATAAAAATTACATCAACTATCTCTCTCCATTCTGGGAAAAATATAAAAAGTTCTAAAATTTAACAAACAGCTCCTAAATACATTTTTAATAAGTCTATAATTTATAGAACTCATTTTCGGATCACCGTTTATTTAAAAATCATATAAGTTCATATTTAGACTTGCTTAATATTAATTAGAACATCAAACTAGTATTACAATCGTTTAATATTTATTTTTAATATACTTTATTTATATATAGATATGTTTTAGATAATAATTATTATAATATATTTATTTTTATATTACATAATTAAATTTTAATAACAACAACATATAATATTTTGAATTATACTTCCAATTATTATATATATATATATATATATATATAAATATATATATATATATATATATATATATATATATATATATATATATATATATATATATATATACACACACACACACATATATCTATTTACAATTAATTGTTCGTGAATCGTCGGAAATGGTCGAAGTCAAATGAATGTACGAAAATAGTTCAAAAATTTTGACATTCAATTTAATAGACTTTGCTTATCATGTCGAAGTAATATTAAAATTAAACTTTAAATTTGATCGAAAATTTCTGGGTCGTCACAGTACGTAACCGTTAAAGAAATTTCGTTCCGAAATTTGATCGGAATGGTCATGGTTGACAATAAATATGTTTTCATGACTCATATGAGTTGATAAATAGAGTTTTATTACCATTGAGTAAAAAGGATAAAATAATTCGATTATACGAAGAGTGCGAATGAAGCTATCACAAAAGAGTGAAAATGAGTAAATGAAGATTTGACTTAACCGGTGACGTGGTCACGGTTGATTTTAGAGAATAAGGTGCGTCTTAACTTTTGACGTGGTCTTGGTCAAATTTCGAAATTCAAAGGATTTAAAGAAAATCTTCGAAATCTAAAAAAAAATTGATTCTTCGGCGAGTAAGGAAATTAAGATCTCTGAAATTAAATACGGTGATCTGTCTCGATTACTCTGTCTGATGTTTCCATTATAAATTAAGCTCTTCCGTTCCATTATTCTCACCATTCCTATACTTTCTTTCTTAGTTCATACTTCCAAAAGATTGTGAAAATGCTTAATCCAATTCTAATCCTTGATATTTTCCTAATTATCATTTCCGTCATTCTTCCTTTCAAGATTCTACCAGAAAAATCTGTTTACATTCACTATTATCTTGGGATGAAACTATTCTTAATTCTACCGTGTCTTTATATTGCTATTCGTATTAATATCCACGATTTGTAACCTCCCTGTTTTTATTGGGCTTTATATTTTCTCTTATATTTTGGAGCTCTTTGCCTTTTTATTATCTTCTTGACCTCTAGTAAAGCGGGTAATGGTCCAGAATTCGTAAATATGGAGTTTTGAATGAACATAATGTTCTAAACAAGAAAGAACGTATTAGCACAATTTGATTTATCAAATTACCAGAATCACTGAGAATAGAACTATCAAGAATATATCTTCTGGATATGTTCAGAAGGTAATCAGAATGAAAGAGTTATCTAACATGGCACGTGATGACGGTATGATCTGTGAATCATCATGTTCCATTAGAAACTCAGCATGACTTACTGTAATATAATCACGTTGATCAAGTGTCATTATATTATACTAACACATGCATCAATTTCCAACACTACTTCAAAATCATTCATAATTCAGATTCAAATTTTTTAGAATTTTAGAAACTAAAACAGTTTCTTTTATGATATAACACAGATAGAGAGGAGAGATAATTAATATCGGACAAGAATATTTATGAAGATATCTTCAAAAATATTGAGGATATTCATAATAAAATATACCATGATATCTTATCATTCTAGAATCAAAGTGTGATGAAGAAATTCATTCACAATGATTTGGAATGATTAAGGAGCAAGGTATTCGCTAAAGATTTTATCAGAAACAGAATCATCAGGATTCTTTATGTACAAGTTTAGTCCTTGTGATTTATTCAGAGTCTCCTTCATGGTTAGCTCAATCCGTTTTTCAGTACCAAATTTTCTATCGAGCATTCCTAACACTCCCTTCTTTATCATCAAAATTTTTGCCGTTTAGACCATCTACAATTTTTCTGTTTCCTCTGCATTTAATGCTACAATATCTGAATCATTGGTTATCAATCCGAGGTAGTTTCAAGAGAATTGTGTTTTTAGATGATTAAACGCTGATGGTAATATGGTGAAATATAAAAGGTTCCCCGGTAACAATAAAAGAGCACGCATATATATATCATGGTTATAATAAGGTTGTTTCGAATGAAAAATTGAAATTAACTTGTTAGAGCTGTGACAAAATTTACTACTTTGAAAGGAATTTTCAAGTTATTTTGGGTAATAATAACACTAAAGGAATTTAGCACAGTTACGTGTTAAACGTTTACTCAGTTTCCGAGAGTTTTTCAGGTACATGATTGTTGCTTAAATCTTTTTTCTCGTAGATGAAGTGCGGTTGGTTCATCCTCTTGATTGAGGTGTTTCCAAGAATCATGAAAGGTTTGAATGCAGATTGTAATCGTCAAGATACAAATGAGGTTTAAGATGAAATCAAGTGGCAAACTTGAAAAAATGTTTAGTTTCATATGTTAGAATCAATATTTTAATTCATTTTAATTGTCCAATGTTGGTAGTCCACAGTTTGTAGTCCACAGTTAGTAATTCAATAATTCATATATAGTTTATATTATTCAAATTAATTAATACGTGTAGTGACCCGTGTACATGTCTCAGACTCGATCACAACTCAAAGTATATATATTATTATAGAATCAACCTCAACCCTGTATAGCTAACTCGAGCATTACCGCATATAGAGTGTCTATGGTGATTCCAAATAATATATATATATATATATATATATATATATATATATATATATATATATATATATATATATATATATATATATATATATATATATATATATATATATATGTATATGCGTCGATATGATATGTCAAAACCTTGTATACGTGTCCCGATATTTAAAGTGCGTAAAATAAATAACAGAATTTAAATGACGATAAATAAAATTGCGAGAACTAAAATTGTGATAAATAAATTGAGATAATTAAAATGTAATAAGGAATTAACAGTTAGCTAGGATCAGTTAGCTAGGATTTCATTAGCGTGGATTCTTAACAAAATTTCTCATAGTTAATTTGTTTGTTTCTAACAAATTTTATTTTGTCCAATGTTTTCTTCATTATGCCACTTGTTGGATTCTGATAGGTCAAAATCTAAATATGAAATTGAATGAAAATGGTTATTCTGCGGTGAACGGATACGTATATCTGTGGATGTAACTAGGATGGTAAATGATTGTTGAATCAGATTCGAAGAATGTACAATGTAACTTATTAATGTGAAATCTAAATATCCCTCGGGTATTACCTACCCGTTAAAATATTTTTACCATTAACAGTTTGTACAAAAGAATTATTAATTACAATCTTTATGAAAACATATATACATATATATTTTCTTCAGATGTAATCATGGATTTAATGAGTTAATATGATATTAATCTCATTTGCTTTTCGGTTTGAGCTAAAATAAGTAATCTCTAAAACTTTTAGAAACCACATATTCTTCGCAGAATATTTCTTTAATGAAGTTATGGATTAATACTTCACCGTTCATTGTTGTTGGTACTCCTTGGTATCTATGGTGCGTATGATGTTGATGTTCGTGGGACAGATTGTGATGTTGAGGTGTATGATGTTGAAACTTGGGTTATTGGTGGTACTGTTGGTGCTGGTGATGTTGCTGAAGCTGGTAAGTTTTGCACCATATTTTCCAAATTGACTACTCGAGCGTGAAGCTCGTTGACTTCTTCCATTATTCCGGGATGATTATCGGTCGGAACGAGCGGATGAATAAGGTTTAGAATTGTGGATAGAATATAATCGTGTCGAGATACTCTGGAAATGAGAGAGAAAATGGTGTTTCGAACAGGTTTGCTGGTAAGTGCTTCAGGTTCTTCACCAAGAGGTGAATTCGGTTGGTGAAAGGGATCGCCCTCTTCGCGTCTTCATTGATTAAGTAGGCTATGAACCCATCCCCAATTCATCCAGAATAGATGATGGCTAATTGGTTGATTCATTCCGGTGATGCTACTTTCAGAGCTTAGGTGAGCATCTATGTCAAAATAGCTGTCAGATTCTGAAGAACTTGAACTAGTGGCGAATTCCATTTCATACGATTGAGTAAAGGGTTTTTCGATATGAAATGATTTTCGAATATTAGATGATATTCTAACTACATAGAATACTTATATATAGCATAAAGATTTCGTAAATTACGGAGAAAATTTCGGAAGCTGTCAGGCAAAGGTAACAGTAATAGATACGCTAAGATACGAATTAGCAGATATGCTAAGATATGAGTTTTGTATATACACTATCTTGGCAATAGAGGCAGTAAGATGTGTCTAAACTTTAAGGATGATAAGCAAATAATTTTCAACACGAAATGATAAGAAAAACTTTTGACATGCAGACACGATCGAAGTCCAGACCCACTAATGCATCTAAACAACTATCAGTTAGACACACTAATGCAAGACCTGGTTCACTAAGACCACCGCTCTGATACCACATGAGACGAACCGTCCTAATCCATAAGGACGAATACAATAACATATGATTACATCGCGAGGTATTTGACCTCTATATGATACATTTTACAAACATTGCATTCATTTTTAAAAGACAACCTTTCATTACATCGAAAGTTGACAGGCATGCATACCATTTCATAATATCCAACCTATAAATGACCTAATCTGTCATTTACTTAATAATAATATCTATTTACCTCAACGACTTGAATGCAATGTCTTTTGAAATATGCCATGAATGACTCCAAGTAATATCTCTAAAATGAGCAAATGCATAGAGGAAGATTTCTTTCAAACCTGAGAATAAACATGCTT
Source organism: Rutidosis leptorrhynchoides (assembly GCF_046630445.1). Taxonomy (NCBI): domain Eukaryota; kingdom Viridiplantae; phylum Streptophyta; class Magnoliopsida; order Asterales; family Asteraceae; genus Rutidosis; species Rutidosis leptorrhynchoides. The sequence goes on from NC_092343.1 coordinate 323,291,298, forward strand.
TCAAGTGTCAACCATGTAAAGACCCGTCCTAATCCATCTAGACGAATACATTACATTTGGTTACATAGTGAGGTACTTGACCTCTATATGATACATTTTACAAACATTGCATTCGTTTTTTAAAAAACAAACTTTCATTACATCGAAAGTTGACGGCATGCATACCATTTCATAATATATCCAACTATAATTGACTTAATAATAATCTTGATGAACTCAACGACTCGAATGAAACATCTTTTGAAATAAGTCATGAATGACTCCAAGTAATATCTCTAATATGAGCAAATGCACAGCGGAAGATTTCTTTCAAACCTGAGAATAAACATGCTTTAAAGTGTCAACCAAAAGGTTGGTGAGTTCATTAGTTTATCATAACAATCATTTCCATTATTTAAATAGACCACAAGATTTCCTTTATTCAATAATCATACACTCGCAAGTGTTTTAAAAATCATTCATATGGATTGAACACCTGGTAACCAATATTAACATAATGCATATAGAATATCCCCGAAACAGAAATCCATCTGTATTAATAACTCGAAGTACTAAAGCATACCATTTTCCAGTATGGGGGGAGTCAGGGCCCGTAGATCTACCTTTAAGATTCGCATCAATTAGGGTGTCTGTTCCCTAATTCTTAGGCTACCAAGCTAAAAGGGTGATATTCGATTCGATAATCTAACCATAGAATGTAGTTTTGATTACTTGTGTCTATTCCGTAAAACATTTATAAAAGCAGCGCATGTATTCTCAGTCCTAAAAATATATATTGCAAAAGCATTTAAAATGGGAGCAAATGAAACTCACAATACTGTATTTTGTAGTAAAAATACATATGACGACATTGAATAGTGCAGGGTTGGCCTCAGATTCACAAACCTATAAAATTTGTATATTTATTAACACAAATAATCGTAATCTAATAAATATATTTATTATTTTTAATATTATACTTGTTAAATTATTTGTTATATAGATATAGATATATTTAATTTATATATTTTATTTAACTAGTGTTTATCTTTCATTATAACATATTAATAATAATAATTTATATTAGGGTTTATATATGATAAAATATATATGTACCTATTAATTGATATATTTTATACATAGCTTAGTTACTATCTTGTTAATAATAAAATCATAGTGATATGTGATATTAATATTTTTATAATGTATTTTTATATAAAAATATCTATTGGTAGTAATACTAATAATAATAACTATGAATATAATAATTTTACTACTAATGATAATAATGATAATAATAATAATAAAGATAATAAAAATAATAACGATTAAGTTTTATGATTTTTAACTTATAGCATCCATATATATCATGTCCACATAATAATAACGTTGTTTTAAATACTTAATATCTTAATTATAGCATTAAGCGTAATCGCATCCATATTACTCTTATATATAACATAAACGTTTTCATGAGCGCAACAAGTTTATATCTATCCTTATCAATATCATATGTAATTACATTATATTATTTTATCACATCCTAATTACTCATAAACCTATCTCTTATTATATTATTCATAATCTTTAATTATATTACATAATCATAACCATATTTACTTTCCTCTTAATAGTTCTAAATCTATATTTTCTTTTACATCATATTAGTTAATAATCATGATGATAATAATAATAATAATAATAATAATAATAATAATAATAATAATAATAATAATAATAATAATAATAATAATAATAATAATAATAATAATAATAATACTAATTGATAATACTTGTTAGTGATAAATATAATAAAGGTCATACTTTTCATAACACTTACTAATATTAACAATAATAACAATAATACTTAATAATAACAATAATATTAATATTCACAATAACATAAATGTTAATAGAAATAATTTTTAGTAAGGAAACTACCTTTAAAAACTTATTCTAAAAAGAATGCCCCGAACCAGGCTCGAACCCCCAACCTCTCGTTCAACGCAAACACCCTTAACCATTCAATCCGTGATACTTTCCTGATTTAAACGCCAGTCGATTATTTATAATCTGTTCCTATTTATTTATGTTTCTTCTTCCTCCCAAAAACTGAACCGACCAGGGGAGCTCGAAGTATATTCAATACAATGAATATAAGGTTGAAATTAAAATTTAAAAGAGTGCAGAATCATTTAGAGGCTTAGTGAATTCATTAAAACCATAAAAGGTTTATATAAAAAAACTCGTTGTACATTATATATATAGCTCGATATGAACCACAATCCAAATTCGAATTTTAAGTGCGTTTTAGACAAAGATCAAAACATAAAAGATGTTTCAAATCTCTCCTAAAATCTAACTGAATTCTTAATTTAACTAAAATCCTCAAAACACGTTTGAATTTCAGTAAAGAACAAAATTTGACTTTTTATAATAAGAACTTTGACTCCTAAATTCGAACTTGATTTCATGAATTAAGACTTGCAAATTTACAGATCGTTTAAGTAAAAGATTCCTAACAAAATGGAATTTTTACATTTTGAATTTGTTTTCGAAATCATGGTTTGAGAAGAATGAACATGTACAGAGTATATCGAGCGGTTTAAAAAAAATTAATTTAACAGTTGTTAAGGTTTTTGTGTAATTGATAATGGTAGTGGAAGGTTAAATGAATTCCCTATCATGCTGAATTGCTCGGATTATAGCAGGAGTACTCGACAGAAGGAATCAATCAAATGAAGAAATAAAAAAAAGTAAATAAGAAAGTAGATGGGGACTTCTAACTGAATCAGATAAAATAAAATTTGTAAATCGATTTGTACAAGTTTGTGGATCCTGTCTGTGATCTGAAGTTTACATATAACAAAAATTCAGATGGCAACAAAATCAGATAAAGTCTGATTACGAATTTTAACACTTTATATTATTAATTACCTTATATATAATGTTAATAAATTTATAAATAATGATTAATTAATAATAATAGACTGTAATGTTTTAAAAAAATATTAAACTATTTTCCTAATATATCTGTATTTATTTCCGTATTTATATAACACTTATACTTATATATTTATTTTTTATAGATTATAATTTATCTTATTAATAAATATAACTATAATAATAATACTCTTAATATTATAATAATAATGATACAAATCTATAATAATATAATAGTAATGATAATGATAACAATTATTATAGTTATCTAATGTACAGAATATTTAATATTTATATATTTTATGTATTTTACAATATATATGTAATATTAAATTATATATATAGAAATCATACATATGTATTTATTCCTATAGTAACTTAACCATTCTATAAATTACTTCACGTTATTATATATACTTATTTTCAAACTTATATATATATATATATATATACACATATTTAATTAATTTTTCGTGAATCGTCGAAAATAGTCAAAGGGTAGTTGTATATATGAAATTAGTTCAAAATTTTTAAGACTTAACCTTACAGACTTTGCTTATCGTGTCGAATTCATATGAAGATTAAGTTTAAATTTGATCGGAAATTTTCAGGTCATCACAATACCTACCGTTAAAGAAATTTTGTCCTGAAATTTGAGTGTGGTTGTCATGGTTAACAATAAAAATGTTTTCATGACGATTATGAGTTGATAATTAGAGTTTTATTATCAATGAGTAACATGGATAACATGATTCGATTACTCGAAGAGTATAAGTGAAGTCATCACAAAATAGTGAAATGAAGAAATAGGGATTCGTCTAAGCTTTTGACGTAGCCTGGGTTGAATTCCATAATTCAAGGGATTTAAAGAAAATCTTCGAAATCTAAAAGATTTGATTCTTCGGCGAGTAAGGAAATTAAGATCTCTATAATTAAATACGGTGATCTACCTCGATTACTCTGTCTGATATTTCTATTATAAATTAAGCTCTTCCGTTCCATTATTCTCACCATTCCTATACTTTCTTTCTTAGTTCATACATCCAAAAGATTGTGAAAATGCTTAATCCCGTTCTAATCCTTGATATTTTTCTAATTATCATTTCTGTCATCCTTCTTTTCAATCTTCCACCAGAAAAATCTGTTTACTTCTACTATTACCTTGATGTGATACTATTCTTAATTATACTGTGTCTTTATATTGCTATTCGTATTAATATCCACGGTTTGTAACCTCCGTGTTGTTATTGGGCTTTATATTCTCCCTTATATTTCGGAGTCCTTGCTTTTGTCTTTTATAATCATTGTCATTCACAGTTAATGCTCTCTCATTTTTGCTGCGATTTATACCCCCTTTCTATTTCAAAGCTCCATGATTTTGTTTTCTTTTCGCAAGTAATGGTCCAGAATTTGTAGGTATGAGGTTTCAAATGAACATTTACTAATGTTCTAACAGAGAAATTGTACTAGCACGATCTTGATTGGTTAAATTACAAGAATTCAAGAGCAAGATAAAACTATCAAGAAATTATGTTCTTGATATGTTTATGTATTAGATAGAATGTAAGAGTTGTGTAACATGGCACATAATGACGGTATAATCTGTGAATCATCATGTTTCATTAGAAACTCAGCATGACTTACTGTAATATAATCACATTGATCAAGTGTCATTATATTATACTAACTCATGCATCAATTTCCAACACTACTTCAAAATCATTCATAATTCAAACTTGAATTTTAAAGAAATTTAGAAACTAAAGTAGTTTCCTCTGTGATGTAATATAGATAGCACGAAGAGATAAATAATTTCGGACGAGAATATTTATGAAAATATCTTCAGAAATATCGAAGATATTTATGATGATATTTTGGAATTTCTAAGTTCGATAGTTGATGAAGAAAGATTTTCCGCAAGATTTTAACATGAGTGAGGAGCAGGATATTCGCTGAAGATTTCATCGGATCCAGAATTACCTGGATCCTTTGAATATAGGGTTTGATCCTTGTATTTATCCTTGGTCTCCTTCATGGTTAGCTCAATCCGTTTTTTAGTACCAAATTTTCTATCGAGCGTTCCTAACACTCCCTTCCTTATCATCAAACTTTTGGCCGTTTAGACCATCTACAATTTTTCTATTTCCTCTGCATTTAATGCTACGATATCTGAATCATCGATTATCAATTCGAGGTGGTTTCAGAAGAATTGTGTTTTTAGATGATTAAATGTTGATGGTAATATGGTGGAATATAAAAGGTTCCCCGGTAACAATAAAAGAGCATACATATAAATCAAGGTGATAATATGGTTGTTGAAATGTCCCGTTCATATTGATTATAAACGTTCCATATTAATTGATTTCGTTGTGAGGTTTTGACCTCTATATGAGACATTTTTCAAAGACTGTATTTATTTTTAAAACAACCATAACCTTTATTTTATCAATAAAGGTTTCAAAAGCATTACGTAGATTATCAAATAATGATAATCTAAAATATACTGTTTACACACAACCATTACATAATGGTTTACAATAGAAATATATTACATCGACATATGTTTCTTAAATGCAGTTTTTACACAATATCATACAAACATGGACTCCAAATCTTCTCCTTATTTTAGTATGCAACAGCGGAAGCTCTTAGTATGCACCTGAGAATAAACATGCTTTAAACGTCAACAAAAATGTTGGTAAGTTAGGTTTAACCTATATATATATCAAATCGTAATAATAGACCACAAGATTTCATATTTCAATACACATCCCATACATAGAGATAAAAATCATTCATATGGTGAACACCTGGTAACCGACATTAACAAGATGCATATATAAGAATATCCCCATCATTCTGGGACACCCTTCGGATATGATATAAATTTCGAAGTACTAAAGCATCCGGTACTTTGGATGGGGTTTGTTAGGCCCAATAGATCTATCTTTAGGATTCGCGTCAATTAGGGTGTCTGTTCCCTAATTCTTAGATTACCAGACTTAATAAAAAGGGGCATATTCGATTTTGATAATTCAACCATAGAATGTAGTTTCACGTACTTGTGTCTATTTTGTAAATCATTTATAAAACCTGCATTTATTCTCATCCCAAAAATATTAGATTTTAAAAGTAGGACTATAACTCACTTTCACAGATTTTTACTTCGTCGGGAAGTAAGACTTGGCCACTGGTTGATTCACGAACCTATAACAAATATGTACATATATATCAAAGTATATTCAAAATATATTTACAACACTTTTAATACATTTTGATGTTTTAAGTTTATTAAGTCAGCTGTCCTCGTTAGTAACCTACAACTAGTTGTCCAACGTTAGATGTACAGAAAAAAAATTGATATATATTATCTTGAATGAATCCACGACCCAGTGTATACACGTCTCAGGCTAGATCACAACTCAAAGTATATATATTTTTGGAATCAACCTCAACCCTGTATAGCTAACTCCCACATTACTGCATATAGAGTGTCTATGGTTGTTCCAAATAATATATACACATGGGTCGATATGATATGTTAAAACATTTGCATACGTGTCTATGGTATCCCAAGATTACATAATATATTAGAATACATGTATAATACAATATAAGTTAGCTAGGATATGATTAATATAGATTTGTTACCAATTTTCACGTTGCTACAACAAGAAAAATTATCCAATCTTGTTTTACCCATAACTTCTTCATTTTAAATCCGTTTTGAGTGAATCAAATTGCTATGGTTTCATATTGAACTCTATTTTATGAATCTAAATAGAAAAAGTATAGGTTTATAGTCATAAATATAAGTTACAAGTCGTTTTTGTAAAGGTTGTCATTTCAGTCGAAAGAACGACGTCTAGATGACCATTTTAGAAAACATACTTCCACTTTTAGTTTAATCATGATTTTTGGATATAGTTTCATGTTCATAAGAAAAATCATTTTCCCAGAAGAACAACTTTTAAATCAAAGTTTATCATAGTTTTTAATTAACTAACCCAAAACAGTCCGCGGTGTTACTACGACGGCGTATGTCCGGTTTTACAGTGTTCTTCGTGTTTCCAGGTTTTAAATCATTAAGTTAGCATATCATATAGATATAGAACATGTATTTAGTTGATTTTAAAAGTCAAGTTAGAAGGATTAACTTTTGTTTGCGAACAAGTTTAGAATTAACTAAACTATGTTCTAGTGATTACAAGTTTAAACCTTCGAATAAGATAGCTTTATATGTATGAATCGAATGATGTTATGAACATCATTACTACCTCAAGTTATCTGGATAAAGCTACTGGAAATGAGAAAAATGGATCTAGCTTCAAAGGATCCTTGGATGGCTTGAAAGTTCTTGAAGCAGAATCATGACACGAAAATAAGTTCAAGTAAGATTTTCACTCGAAATAAGATTGTTATAGTTATAGAAATTGAATCAAAGTTTGAATATGAGTATTACCTTGTATTAGAAAGATATCTTACTGTAAATAAGAAAGATTTCTTAAGGTTGGATGATCACTCTACAAGATTGGAAGTAAGCTAGCAAACTTGGAAGTATTCTTGATTTTATGAAACTAGAACTTGTAGAATTTATGAAGAACACTTAGAACTTGAAGATAGAACTTGAGAGAGATCAATTAGATGAATAAAATTGAATAATTAAAGTGTTTGTAGGTATTTTTGGTCGTTGGTGTATGGATTAGATATAAAGGATATGTAATTTTGTTTTCATGTAAATAAGTCATGAATGATTACTCATATTTTTGTAATTTTATGAGATATTTCATGCTAGTTGCCAAATGATGGTTCCCACATGTGTTAGGTGACTTACATGGGATGCTAAGAGCTGATCATTGGAGTGTATATACCAAAAGTACATACATCTAAAAGATGTGTATTATACGAGTACGAATACGGGTGCATACGAGTAGAATTGTTGATGAAACTGAACGAGGATGTAATTGTAATCATTTTTGTTAAGTAGAAGTATTTTGATAAGTGTCTTGAAGTCTTTAAAAAGTGTATGAATACATATTAAAACACTACATGTATATACATTTTAACTGAGTCGTTAAGTCATCGTTAGTCGTTACATGTAAGTGTTGTTTTGAAACCTTTAGGTTAACGATCTTGTTAAATGTTGTTAACCCATTGTTTATTAAATTAAATGAGATGTTAAATTATTACATTATCATGATATCATGATGTATTAATATATCTTAATATGATATATATATACATTAAATGTCGTTACAACGATAATCGTTACATATATGTCTCGTTTCAAAATCATTAAGTTAGTAGTCTTGTTTTTACATATGTAGTTCATTACTAATATACTTAATGGTATGTTTACTTATCATAATATCATGTTAACTATATATATATATCCATATATATGTCATCATATAGTTTTTACAAGTTTTAACGTTCGTGAATCGCCGGTCAACTTGGGTGGTCAATTGTCTATATGAAACCTATTTCAATTAATCAAGTCTTAACAAGTTTAATTGCTTAACATGTTGGAAACACTTAATCATGTAAATAACAATTTCATTTAATATATATAAACATGGAAAAGTTCGGGTCACTACAGTACCTACCCGTTAAATAAATTTCGTCCCGAAATTTTAAGCAGTTGGAGGTGTTGACGTATCTTCTAGAAATAAATGCGGGTATTTCTTCTTCATCTGATCTTCTCATTCTCAGGTGAACTCAGGTCCTCTACGAGCATTCCATCGAACCTTAACAATTGGTATCTTGTTTTGCTTAAGTCTTTTAACCTCACGATCTATTATTTCGACGGGTTTTTCGATGAATTGAAGTTTTTCGTTGATTTGGATTTCATCTAACGGAATAGTGAGATCTTTTTTAGCAAAACATTTCTTTAAATTCGAGACGTGGAAAGTGTTATGTACAGCCGCGAGTTGTTGAGGTAACTCAAGTCGGTAAGCTACTGGTCCGACACGATCAATAATCTTGAATGGTCCAATATACCTTGGATTTAATTTCCCTCGTTTACCAAATCGAACAACACCTTTCCAAGGTGAAACCTTAAGCATGACCATCTCTCCAATTTCAAATTCTATATCTTTTCTTTTAATGTCGGCGTAGCTCTTTTGTCGACTTTGGACGGTTTTCAACCGTTGTTGAATTTGGATGATCTTCTCGGTAGTTTCTTGCATTATCTCTGGACCCGTAATCTGTCTATCCCCCACTTCACTCCAACAAATTGAAGACCTGCACTTTCTACCATAAAGTGCTTCAAACGGCGCCATCTCAATACTTGAATGATAGCTGTTGTTGTAGGAAAATTCTGCTAACGGTAGATGTCGATCCCAACTGTTTCCGAAATCAATAACACATGCTCGTAGCATGTCTTCAAGCGTTTGTATCGTCCTTTCGCTCTGCCCATCAGTTTGTGGATGATAGGCAGTACTCATGTCTAGACGAGTTCCTAATGCTTGCTGTAATGTCTGCCAGAATCTTGAAATAAATCTGCCATCCCTATCAGAGATAATAGAGATTGGTATTCCATGTCTGCAGACGACTTCCTTCAAATACAGTCGTGCTAACTTCTCCATCTTGTCATCTTCTCTTATTGGCATGAAGTGTGCTGATTTGGTGAGACGATCAACTATTACCCAAATAGTATCAAAACCACTTGCAGTCCTTGGCAATTTAGTGATGAAATCCATGGTAATATTTTCCCATTTCCATTCTGGGATTTCAGGTTGTTGTAGTAGACCTGATGGTTTCTGATGTTCAGCTTTGACCTTAGAACACGTCAAAAATTCTCCTACATATTTAGCAATATCGGCTTTCATACCTGGCTACCAAAAATGTTTCTTAAGATCCTTGTACATCTTCCCCGTTCCAGGATGTATTGAGTATCTGGTTTTATGAGCTTCTCTAAGTACCATTTCTCTCATATCTCCAAATTTTGGTACCCAAATTCTTTCAGCCCTATACCGGGTTCCGTCTTCCCAAATATTAAGATGCTTCTCCGATCCTTTGGGTATTTCATCCTTTAAATTTCCCTCTTTTAAAACTCCTTGTTGCGCCTCCTTTATTTGAGTAGTAAGGTTAGTGTGAATCATTATATTCATAGATTTTACTCGAATGGGTTCTCTGTCCTTTCTGCTCAAGGTGTCGGCTACCACATTTGCCTTCCCCAGGTGGTAACGAATCTCAAAGTCGTAATGATTCAACAATTCAATCCACCTACGCTGCCTCATATTCAGTTGTTTCTGATTATATATGTGATGAAGACTTTTGTGGTCGGTATATATAATACTTTTGACCCCATATAAATAGTGCCTCCAAGTCTTTAATGCAAAAACAACCGCGCCTAATTCCAAATCATGCGTCGTATAATTTTGTTCGTGAATCTTTAATTGTCTAGACGCATAAGCAATCACCTTCGTTCGTTGCATTAATACACAACCGAGACCTTGCTTTGATGCGTCACAATAAATCACAAAATCATCATTCCCTTCAGGCAATGACAATATAGGTACCGTAGTTAGCTTTTTCTTCAATAATTGAAACGCCTTCTCTTGTTCATGTAGTGACCCGAACTTTTCCATGTTTATATATATATATATATATATATTAAATGAAATTGTTATTTACATGATTAAGTGTTTCCAACATGTTAAGCAATTAAACTTGTTAAGACTTGATTAATTGAAATATGTTTCATATAGACAATTGACCACCCAAGTTGACCGGTGATTCACGAACGTTAAAACTTGTAAAAACTATATGATGACATATATATGGATATATATATAGTTAACATGATACTATGATAAGTAAACATATCATTAAGTATATTAAAAATGAACTACATATGTAAAAACAAGACTACTAACTTAATGATTTTTAAACGAGACATATATGTAACGATTATCGTTGTAAAGACATTTAATGTATATATATCATATTAAGAGATATTCATACATGATAATATCATGATAATATAATAATTTAAAATCTCATTTGATATTATAAACATTGGGTTAACGACATTTAACAAGATCGTTAACCTAAAGGTTTCAAAACAACACTTACATGTAACGACTAACGATGACTTAACGACTCAGTTAAAATGTATATACATGTAGTGTTTTAATATGTATTTATACACTTTTTAAAGACTTCAATACACTTATTAAAATACTTCTACTTAACAAAAATGCTTACAATTACATCCTCGTTCAGTTTCATCAACAATTCTACTCGTATGCACCCGTATTCGTACTCGTACAATACACAGATTTTAGATGTATGTACTATTGGTATATACACTCCAATGATCAGCTCTTAGTAGCCCATGTGAGTCACCTAAAACATGTGGGAACCATCATTTGGCAACTAGCATGAAATATCTCATAAATTTACAAAAATATGAGTAATCATTCATGACTTATTTACATGAAAACAAAATTACATATCCTTTATATCTAATCCATACACCAACGACCAAAAACACCTACAAACACTTTCATTCTTCAGTTTTCTTCATCTAATTGATCTCTCTCAAGTTCTATCTTCAAGTTCTAAGTGTTCTTCATATATTCTACAAGTTCTAGTTACATAAAATCAAGAATACTTTCAAGTTTGCTAGCTCACTTCCAATCTTGTAAGGTGATCATCCAACCTCAAAAAATCTTTGTTTCTTACTGTAGGTTATCATTCTAATACAAGGTAATAATCATATTCAAATTTTGGTTCAATTTCTATAACTATAACAATCTTATTTCAAGTGATGATCTTACTTGAACTTGTTTTCGTGTCATGATTCTGCTTCAAGAACTTCGAGCCATCCAAGGATCCGTTGAAGCTAGATCCATTTTTCTCTTTTCCAGTAGGTTTATCCAAGGAACTTAAGGTAGTAATGATGTTCATAACATCATTCGATTCATACATATAAAGCTATCTTATTCGAAGGTTTAAACTTGTAATCACTAGAACAAAGTTTAGTTAATTCTAAACTTGTTCGCAAACAAAAGTTAATCCTTCTAACTTGACTTTTAAAATCAACTAAACACATGTTCTATATCTATATGATATGCTAACTTAATGATTTAAAACCTGGAAACACGAAAAACACCGTAAAACCGGATTTACGCCGTCGTAGTAACACCGCGGGCTGTTTTGGGTTAGTTAATTAAAAACTTTGATAAACTTTGATTTAAAAGTTGTTATTCTGAAAAAATGATTTTTATTATGAACATGAAACTATATCCAAAAATTATGGTTAAACTCAAAGTGGAAGTATGTTTTCTAAAATGGTCAACTAGACATCGTTCTTTCGACTAAAATGACTACATTTACAAAAACGACTTGTAACTTATTTTTCCGACTATAAACCTATACTTTTTCTGTTTAGATTCATAAAATAGAGTTCAATATGAAACCATAGCAATTTGATTCACTCAAAACGGATTTAAAATGAAGAAGTTATGGGTAAAACAAGATTGGATAATTTTTCTCATTTTAGCTACGTGAAAATTGGTAACAAATCTATTCCAACCATAACTTAATCAACTTGTATTGTATATTATGTAATCTTGAGATACCATAGACACATATACAATGTTTCGACCTATCATGTCAACACATCTATATATATTTCGGAACAACCATAGACACTCTATATGTGAATGTTGGAGTTAGCTATACAGGGTTGAGGTTGATTCCAAAATATATATAGTTTGAGTTGTGATCAATACTGAGATACGTATACACTGGGTCGTGGATTGATTCAAGATAATATTTATCGATTTATTTCTGTACATCTAACTGTGGACAACTAGTTGTAGGTTACTAACGAGGACAGCTGACTTAATAAACTTAAAACATCAAAATATATTAAAAGTGTTGCAAATATATTTTGAACATACTTTGATATATATGTACATATTTGTTATAGGTTCGTGAATCGACCAGTGGCCAAGTCTTACTTCCCGATGAAGTAAAAAATCTGTGAAAGTGAGTTATAGTCCCACTTTTAAAATCTAATATTTTTGGGATGAGAATACATGCAAGTTTTATAAATGATTTACAAAATAGACACAGGTACGTGAAACTACATTCTATGGTTGAATTATCGAAATCGAATATGCCCCTTTTTATTAAGTCTGGTAATCTAAGAATTAGGGAACAGACACCCTAATTGACGCGAATCCTAAAGATAGATCTATTGGGCCTAACAAACCCCATCCAAAGTACCGGATGCTTTAGTACTTCGAAATTTATATCATATCCGAAGGGTGTCCCGGAATGATGGGGATATTCTTATATATGCATCTTGTTAATGTCGGTTACCAGGTGTTCACCATATGAATGATTTTTATCTCTCTGTATGGGATGTGTATTGAAATATGAAATCTTGTGGTCTATTATTATGATTTGATATATATAGGTTAAACCTATAACTCACCAACATTTTTGTTGACGTTTTAAGCATGTTTATTCTCAGGTGATTATTAAGAGCTTCCGCTGTCGCATACTTAAATAAGGACGAGATTTGGAGTCCATGCTTGTATGATATTGTGTAAAAACTGCATTCAAGAAACTTATTTTGTTGTAACATATTTGTATTGTAAACCATTATGTAATGGTCGTGTGTAAATAGGATATTTTAGATTATCATTATTTGATAATCTACGTAAAGCTTTTTAAAACCTTTATCTATGAAATAAAGGTTATGGTTTGTTTTAAAAATGAATGCAGTCTTTGAAAAACGTCTCATATAGAGGTCAAAACCTCGCAACGAAATCAATTAATATGGAACGTTTTTAATCAATAAGAACGGGACATTTCAGTTCATCCTTCCATTCAAATTTCTTCCCTTTATGCGTTAATGCAGTCAAGGGTTTTGCTATTTTGGAGAAATCTTGGATGAATCTTCTGTAGTAACCAGCCAATCCTAAAAATTGACGTATATTCTTCGGAGTTTTTGGGGTTTCCCACTTTTCAACGGTTTCAATCTTTGTCCGGTCCACCTGGATACCTTCTTTGTTCCCTATGTGACCGAGGAATTGAACTTCTTCCAACCAAAATGCACACTTTGAAAACTTAGCGTACACTTTTTCTTTCCTCAATACTTCTAGCACTTTTCTCAAATGTTCTTCGTGCTCTTAATCATTCTTTGAGTAAATAAGTATGTCATCGATGAAAACAATGACAAACTTGTCAAGATATGGCCCACACACTCGGTTCATAAGGTCCATGAACACAGCTGGTGCGTTAGTCAATCCAAACGGCATAACCATAAACTCGTAATGACCATAACGCGTCCTAAAAGCTGTTTTTGGAATATCATCCTCCTTTACTCGCATTTGATGATATCCAGAACGTAAATCGATCTTCGAATAAACTGACGAGCCTTATAGTTGATCAAATAAGTCGTCAATTCTCGGCAGTGGATAACGGTTTTTGATGGTAAGTTTGTTCAACTCTCTGTAGTCAATACACAACCTAAATGTACCATCCTTCTTCTTGAAAAACAAAACAGGAGCTCCCCATGGTGATGTGCTTGGTCGAATGAAACCACGTTCTAATAGTTCTTGTAGTTGGCTTTGCAAATCTTTCATCTTGCTGGGTGCGAGTCTATAAGGAGCACGAGCTATTGGTGCAGCTCCTGGTACAAGATCTATTTGAAATTCAATAGATCGATGTGGAGGTAGTCCCGGTAATTCTTTCGGAAATACATCGGGAAATTCTTTTGCGATGGGAACATCATTGATGCTCTTTTCTTCAGTTTGTACTTTCTCGACGTGTGCTAGAACAGCATAGCAACCTTTTCTTATCAGTTTTTGTGGCTTCAAATTACTAATAAGATGTAGTTTCGTGTTGCCCTTTTCTCCGTACACCATTAAGGGTTCTCCTTCTTCTAGTACAATGCGAATTGCATTTTTATAACATACGATCTCTGCTTTCACCTACTTCAGCCAGTCCATGCCAACTATTACATCAAAACTCCCTAACTCTACTGGTATCAAATCAATCTTAAATATTTCGCTACCCAGTTTAATTTCTCGATTCCGGCATATATAATCTGCCGAAATTAATTTACCGTTTGCTAATTCGAGTAAAAATTTACTATCCAACGGCGTCAATGGACAACTTAATTTAGCACAAAAATCTCTACTCATATAACTTCTATCCGCACCCGAATCAAATAAAACGTAAGCAGATTTATTGTCAATAAGAAACGTACCCGTAACAAGCTCCGGGTCTTCCTGTGCCTCTGCTGCATTAATATTGAAAACTCTTCCGCGGCCTTGTCCATTCGTGTTCTCCTGGTTCGGGCAATTTCTAATAATGTGGCCCAGTTTTCCACATTTATAACAAACTACATTGGCATAACTTGCTCCGACACTACTTGCTCTGCCATTACTCATTCCGACACCATTTGTTCCTTTCGTTCTGTTAACCCCTGGTCCGTAGACCTCACACTTCGCCGCGCTATGACCATTTCTTTTACACTTGTTGCAAAATTTTGTGCAGAACCCCGAGTGATACTTTTCACACCTTTGGCATAGCTGCTTCTGATTGTTGTTGTTGTTGCAGTTGTTATTGTTGTTGGGATGATTGTTGTAGTTATTGTTGTTGTTGTTGTTGTTGTTGTTGTTGTTGTTGTTGTTGTTGTTGTTGGGCCGTTTGTTGTAGTTGCGATTGATGTTGCGATTGTTGGGATAGTTGTTGCGATTATTGTTGTAATTGCTGTTGTTGTATTGGTGATTCTTATCACCATTTTCCTCCCACTTTCTTTTGACTTGCTTCACATTGGCCTCTTCAGCCGCCTGTTCTTTAATTCTTTCCTCAATCTGGTTCACTAGTTTGTGAGCCATTCTACATGCCTGTTTTATGGAGGCGGGCTCGTGTGAACTTATATCTTCTTGGATTCTTTCCGGTAATCCATTCATAAACGTGTCGATCTTATCTTCCTCATCTTCGAACGCTCTCGGACACAATAGGCACAATTCTGTGAATCGTCTTTCGTACGTGGTAATATCAAATCCTTGGGTTCGTAACCCTCTAAGTTCTGTCTTGAGCTTATTGACCTCGGTTCTGGGACGGTACTTCTCATTCATCAAGTGCTTGAATGCTGACCACGGTAGTGCGTAAGCATCATCTTGTCCCGCTTGCTCTAGATAGGTATTCCACCATGTTAACGCAGTACCTGTGAAGGTATGCATAGCGTACTTCACTTTATCCTCTTCAGTACACTTACTTATTGAAATGTCCCGTTCTTATTGATTAAAAACGTTCCATATTAATTGATTTCGTTGCGAGGTTTTGACCTCTATATGAGACGTTTTTCAAAGACTGCATTCATTTTAAAACAAACCATAACCTTTATTTCATCAATAGAGGTTTAAAAAGCTTTACGTAGATTATCAAATAATGATAATCTAAAATATCCTGTTTACACACGACCATTACATAATGGTTTACAATACAAATATGTTACAACAAAATAAGTTTCTTGAATGCAGTTTTTACACAATATCATACAAGCATGGACTCCAAATCTCGTCCTTATTTAAGTATGCGACAGCGGAAGCTCTTAATAATCACATGAGAATAAACATGCTTAAAACGTCAACAAAAATGTTGGTGAGTTATAGGTTTAACCTATATATATCAAATCGTAACAATAGACCACAAGATTTCATATTTCAATACACATCCCATACATAGAGATAAAAATCATTCATATGGTGAACACCTGGTAACCGACAATAACAAGATGCATATATAAGAATATCCCCATCATTCCGGGACACCCTTCGGATATGATATAAATTTCGAAGTACTAAAGTATCCGGTACTTTGGATGGGGTTTGTTAGGCCCAATAGATCTATCTTTAGGATTCGCGTCAATTAGGGTGTCTGTTCCCTAATTCTTAGATTACCAGACTTAATAAAAAGGGGCATATTCGATTTCGATAATTCAACCATAGAATGTAGTTTCACGTACTTGTGTCTATTTTGTAAATCATTTATAAAACTTGCATGTATTCTCATCCCAAAAATATTAGATTTTAAAAGTGGGACTATAACTCACTTTCACAGATTTTTACTTCGTCGGGAAGTAAGACTTGGCCACTGGTTGATTCACGAACCTATAACAATATATACATATATATCAAAGTATGTTCAAAATATATTTACAACACTTTTAATATATTTTGATGTTTTAAGTTTATTAAGTCAGCTGTCCTCGTTAGTAACCTACAACTAGTTGTCCACAGTTAGATGTACAGAAATAAATCGATAAATATTATCTTGAATCAATCCACGACCCAGTGTATACGTATCTCAGTATTGATCACAACTCAAACTATATATATTTTGGAATCAACCTCAACCCTGTATAGCTAACTCCAACATTCACATATAGAGTGTCTATGGTTGTTCCGAAATATATATAGATGTGTCGACATGATAGGTCGAAACATTGTATACGTGTCCATGGTATCTCAAGATTACATAATATATAATACAAGTTGATTAAGTTATGGTTGGAATAGATTTGTTATCAATTTTCACGTAGCTAAAATGAGAAAAATTATCCAATCTTGTTTTACCCATAACTTCTTCATTTTAAATCCGTTTTGAGTGAATCAAATTGCTATGGTTTCATATTGAACTCTATTTTATGAATCTAAACAAAAAAAAGTATAGGTTTCTAGTCGGAAAAATAAGTTACAAGTCGTTTTTGTAAAGGTAGTCATTTCAGTCGAAAGAACAACGTCTAGATGACCATTTTAGAAAACATACTTCCACTTTGAGTTTAACCATAATTTTTGGATATAGTTTCATGTTCATAATAAAAATCATTTTCTCAGAATAACAACTTTTAAATCAAAGTTTATCATAGTTTTTAATTAACTAACCCAAAACAGCCCGCGGTGTTACTACGACGGCGTAAATCCGGTTTTACGGTGTTTTTCGTGTTTCCAGGTTTTAAATCATTAAGTTAGCATATCATATAGATATAGAACATGTGTTTAGTTGATTTTAAAAGTCAAGTTAGAAGGATTAACTTTTGTTTGCGAACAAGTTTAGAATTAACTAAACTATGTTCTAGTGATTACAAGTTTAAACCTTCGAATAAGATAGCTTTATATGTATGAATCGAATGATGTTATGAACATCATTACTACCTTAAGTTCCTTGGATGAACCTACTGGAAAAGAGAAAAATGGATCTAGCTTCAATGGATCCTTGGATGGCTCAAAGTTCTTGAAGCAAAATCATGACACGAAAACAAGTTCAAGTAAGATCATCACTTGAAATAAGATTGTTATAGTTATAGAAATTGAACCAAAGTTTGAATATGATTATTACCTTGTATTAGAATGATAACCTACTGTAAGAAACAAAGATTTCTTGAGGTTGGATGATCACCTTACAAGATTGGAAGTGAGCTAGCAAACTTGAAAGTATTCTTGATTTTATGAAACTAGAACTTTTGGAATTTATGAAGAACACTTAGAACTTGAAGATAGAACTTGAGAGAGTTCAATTAGATGAAGAAAATTGAAGAATGAAAGTGTTTGTAGGTGTTTTTGGTCGTTGGTGTATGGATTGGATATAAAGGATATGTAATTTTGTTTTCATGTAAATAAGTCATGAATGATTACTCATATTTTTGTAATCTTATGAGATATTTCATGCTAGTTGCCAAATGATGGTTCCCAGATGTGTTAGGTGACTCACATGGGCTGCTAAGAGCTGATCATTGGAGTGTATATACCAATAGTACATACATCTAAAAGCTGTGTATTGTACGAGTACGAATACGGGTGCATACGAGTAGAATTGTTGATGAAACTGAACGAGAATGTAATTGTAAGCATTTTTGTTAAGTAGAAGTATTTTGATAAGTGTATTGAAGTCTTTCAAAAGTGTATAAATACATATTAAAACACTACATGTATATACATTTTAACTGAGTCGTTAAGTCATCGTTAGTCGTTACATGTAAGTGTTGTTTTGAAACCTTTAGGTTAACGATCTTGTTAAATGTTGTTAACCCAATGTTTATAATATCAAAAGAGATTTTAAATTATTATATTATCATGATATTATGATGTACGAATATCTCTTAATATGATATATATACATTAAATGTCGTTACAACGATAAACGTTACATATATGTCTCGTTTCAAAATCATTAAGTTAGTAGTCTTGTTTTTACATATGTAGTTCATTGTTAATATAATTAATGATATGTTTACTTATCATAATATCATGTTAACTATACATATAACCATATATATGTCATCATATAGTTTTTTACAAGTTTTAACGTTCGTGAATCACCGGTCAACTTGGGTGGTCAATTGTCTATATGAAACCTATTTCAATTAATCAAGTCTTAACAAGTTTGATTGCTTAACATGTTGGAAACATTTAATCATGTAAACATCAATCTCAATTAATATATATAAACATGGAAAAGTTCGGGTCACTACAGTACCTACCCGTTAAATAAATTTCGTCCCGAAATTTTAAGCTGTTGAAGGTGTTGACGAATCTTCTGGAAATAGATGCGGGTATTTCTTCTTCATCTGATCTTCACGCTCCCAGGTGAACTCGGGTCCTCTACGAGCATTCCATCGAACCTTAACAATTGGTATCTTGTTTTGCTTAAGTCTTTTAACCTCACGATCCATTATTTCGACGGGTTCTTCGATGAATTGGAGTTTTTCGTTGATTTGGATTTCATCTAACGGAATAGTGAGATCTTCTTTAGCAAAACATTTCTTCAAATTCGAGACGTGGAAAGTGTTATGTACAGCCGCGAGTTGTTGAGGTAACTCAAGTCGGTAAGCTACTGGTCCGACACGATCAATAATCTTGAATGGTCCAATATACCTTGGATTTAATTTCCCTCGTTTACCAAATCGAACAACGCCTTTCCAAGGTGAAACTTTAAGCATGACCATCTCTCCAATTTCAAATTCTATATCTTTTCTTTTAATGTCAGCGTAGCTCTTTTGTCGACTTTGGGCGGTTTTCAACCGTTGTTGAATTTGGATGATCTTCTCGGTAGTTTCTTGTATAATCTCCGGACCCGTAATCTGTCTATCCCCCACCTCACTCCAACAAATCGGAGACCTGCACTTTCTACCATAAAGTGCTTCAAACGGCGCCATCTCAATGCTTGAATGGTAGCTGTTGTTGTAGGAAAATTCTGCTAACGGTAGATGTCGATCCCAACTGTTTCCGAAATCAATAACACATGCTCGTAGCATGTCTTCAAGCGTTTGTATCGTCCTTTCGCTCTGCCCATCAGTTTTTGGATGATAGGCAGTACTCATGTCTAGACGAGTTCCTAATGCTTGCTGTAATGTCTGCCAGAATCTTGAAATAAATCTGCCATCCCTATCAGAGATAATAGAGATTGGTATTCCATGTCTGGAGACGACTTCCTTCAAATACAGTCGTGCTAACTTCTCCATCTTGTCATCTTCTCTTATTGGTAGGAAGTGTGCTGATTTGGTGAGACGATCAACTATTACCCAAATAGTATCAAAACCACTTGCAGTCCTTGGCAATTTAGTGATGAAATCCATGGTAATGTTTTCCCATTTCCATTCCGGGATTTCGGGTTGTTGAAGTAGACCTGATGGTTTCTGATGCTCAGCTTTGACCTTAGAACACGTCAAACATTCTCTTACGTATTTAGCAACATCGGCTTTCATACCCGGCCACCAAAAATATTTCCTGAGATCCTTGTACATCTTCCCCGTTCCAGGATGTATTGAGTATCTGGTTTTATGAGCTTCTCTAAGTACCATTTCTCTCCTATCTCCAAATTTTGGTACCCAAATCCTTTCAGCCCTATACCGGGTTCCGTCTTCCCGAATATTAAGATGCTTCTCCGATCCTTTGGGTATTTCATCCTTTAAATTTCCCTCTTTTAAAACTCCTTGTTGCGCCTCCTTTATTTGAGTAGTAAGGTTATTATGAATCATTATATTCATAGATTTTACTCGAATGGGTTCTCTGTCCTTCCTGCTCAAGGCATCGGCTACCACATTTGCCTTCCCCGGGTGGTAACGAATCTCAAAGTCGTAATCATTCAATAATTCAATCCACCTACGCTACCTCATATTCAGTTGTTTCTGATTAAATATGTGTTGAAGACTTTTGTGGTCGGTATATATAATACTTTTGACCCCATATAAGTAGTGCCTCCAAGTCTTTAATGTAAAAACAACCGCGCCTAATTCCAAATCATGCGTCGTATAATTTTGTTCGTGAATCTTCAATTGTGTAGACGCATAAGCAATCACCTTCGTTCGTTGCATTAATACACAACCGAGACCTTGCTTTGATGCATCACAATAAATCACAAAATCATCATTCCCTTCAGGCAATGACAATATAGGTGCCGTAGTTAGCTTTTTCTTCAATAACTGAAACGCTTTCTCTTGTTCATCATTCCATTCAAATTTCTTCCCTTTATGCGTTAATGCAGTCAAGGGTTTTGCTATTCTGGAAAAGTCTTGGATGAACCTTCTGTAGTAACCAGCTAGTCCTAAAAACTGGCGTATGTGTTTCGGAGTTTTCGGGGTTTCCCACTTTTCAACAGTTTCTATCTTTGCCGGATCCACCTTAATACCTTCTTTGTTCACTATGTGACCGAGGAATTGAACTTCTTCCAACCAAAATGCACACTTTGAAAACTTAGCGTACAATTCTTCCTTCCTCAATACTTCTAACACCTTTCTCAAATGTTCACCGTGTTCTTGGTCATTCTTTGAGTAAATAAGTATGTCATCAATGAAAACAATGACAAACTTGTCAAGGTATGGTCCACACACTCGGTTCATAAGGTCCATGAACACAGCTGGTGCATTAGTTAAACCAAACGGCATGATCATAAACTCGTAATGACCGTAACGGGTTCTGAAAGCAGTCTTTGGAATATCATCTTCTTTCACCCGCATTTGATGATACCCGGAACGTAAGTCAATCTTTGAATAAACAGACGAGCCTTGTAGTTGATCAAATAAGTCGTCGATTCTCGGTAGTGGGTAGCGGTTCTTGATGGTAAGTTTGTTCAACTCTCGGTAGTCGATACACAACCTGAATGTACCATCTTTCTTCTTGACAAACAAAACAGGAGCTCCCCACGGTGATGTGCTTGGTCGAATGAAACCACGCTCTAAAAGTTCTTGTAATTGGCTTTGCAGTTCTTTCATCTCGCTGGGTGCGAGTCTGTAAGGAGCACGAGCTATTGGTGCAGCTCCTGGTACAAGATCTATTTGAAATTCCACGGATCGATGTGGGGGTAATCCCGGTAATTCTTTCGGAAATACATCGGGAAATTCTTTTGCAATGGGAACATCATTGATGCTCTTTTCTTCAGTTTGTACTTTCTCGACGCGTGCTAGAACAGCATAGCAACCTTTTCTTATTAGTTTTTGTGCCTTCAAATTACTAATAAGATGTAGCTTCGTGTTGCCCTTTTCTCCGTACACCATTAAGGGTTTTCCTTTTTCTCGTATAATGCGAATTGCATTTTTGTAACAAACGATCTCCGCTTTCACTTCTTTCAACCAGTCCATACCGATTATCACATCAAAACTCCCTAACTCTACTGGTATCAAATCAATCTTAAATGTTTCGCTAACCAGTTTAATTTCTCGATTCCGACATATATTATCTGCTGAAATTAATTTACCATTTGCTAATTCGAGTAAAAATTTACTATCCAAAGGCGTCAATGGACAACTTAATTTAGCACAAAAATCTCTACTCATATAGCTTCTATCCGCACCCGAATCAAATAAAACGTAAGCAGATTTATTGTCAATAAGAAACGTACCCGTAACAAGCTCCGGGTCTTCCTGTGCCTCTACCGCATTAATATTGAAAACTCTTCCACGGCCTTGTCCATTCGTGTTCTCCTGGTTCGGGCAATTTCTAATAATGTGGCCTGGTTTTCCACATTTATAACAAACTACATTGGCATAACTTGCTCCGACACTACTTGCTCCGCCATTACTCGTTCCGACACCATTTGTTCCTTTCGTTCTATTAACCCCTGGTCCGTAGACCTCACACTTCGCCGCGCTATGACCATTTCTTTTACACTTGTTGCAAAATTTGGTGCAGAACCCCGAGTGATTCTTTTCACACCTTTGGCATAGTTGCTTCTGATTGTTGTTGTTGTTGCGGTTATTATTGTTGTTGGAATGATTGTTGTAGTTGCTGTTGTTGTTGTTGTTGTTGTTGTTGTTGTTGGGCCGTTTGTTGTAGTTGCGATTGATGTTGCGATTGTTGGGATAATTGTTGCGATTATTGTTGTAATTGCTGTTGTTGTTGTATTGGTGATTCTTATCACCGTTTTCCTCCCACTTTCTTTTGACTTGCTTCACATTGGCCTCTTCAGCAGTCTGTTCTTTAATTCTTTCTTCAATCTGGTTCACTAGTTTGTGAGCCATTCTACATGCCTGTTGTATGGAGGCGGGCTCGTGTGAACTTATATCTTCTTGGATTCTTTCCGGTAATCCTTTCACAAACGCGTCGATCTTCTCTTCCTCATCTTCGAATGCTCCCGGACACAATAGGCACAATTCTGTGAATCGTCTTTCGTACGTGGTAATATCAAATCCTTGGGTTCGTAACCCTCTAAGTTCTGTCTTGAGCTTATTGACCTCGGTTCTGGGACGGTACTTCTCGTTCATCAAGTGCTTGAATGCTGACCACGGTAGTGCGTACGCATCATCTTGTCCCACTTGCTCTAGATAGGTATTCCACCATGTTAACGCAGAACCAGTGAAGGTATGCGTAGCGTACTTCACTTTGTCCTCTTCAGTACACTTACTTATGGCAAACACCGATTCAACCTTCTCGGTCCACCGTTTCAATCCGATCGGTCCTTCGGTTCCATCAAATTCCAAAGGTTTGCAGGCAGTGAATTCTTTGTAGGTGCATCCTACACGATTTCCTGTACTGCTAGATCCAAGGTTATTGTTGGTATGTAGCGCAGCCTGTACTGCGGCTATGTTTGAAGCTAGAAAAGTACGGAATTCCTCTTCATTCATATTCACGGTGTGTCGAGTAGTCGGTGCCATTTCCTTCAAAATAGTTAAATGGAACAAGTTAATCATACAGAATATTAAGAGTAGTTAATAGTATTTCGTAGCATAATATGAACTCATTTATAAAAGCTTTTTCTTCATATTAGCGTTTTATAAGTTTAAATTCGGGTAGTACCTACCCGTTAAGTTCATACTTAGTAGCTAATATACAATTCAACTACTACAATTCTATATGAAAAATTGATTATAATAATATTTCGCGTTCAAACTTTTATACAATATTTTACAAACTTACAATACCGCTTATTTTACATAAAGCATGAAATATAGCACACAATAACTTTGATACAAGATAGTTGTGAAGACAATTCTAGCTAGTACACAAGTCGTTCAGCAAAGGCAATAAAGACACGTAATTCATACGTCCAGAAACAAGTCATGCATTCTGGTTTTACTAGGACTACTTCCCATCCTTGGTCTTGTGCAACATAACCGTTATGGCCGTTGATAAGACAGCGTGTTGTAACGTCATCAAAGGGACGAGGGTTACGTAATGTCCAACAGTCCCGTAATAATCTAAAAACCTCATTTCTTACCCCAATTACCGACTCCGTCACTTGTGGAAACGTTTTGTTTAATAGTTGTAGCCCGATGTTCTTGTTCTCACTTTGGTGAGAAGCGAACATTACTAATCCGTAAGCATAACATGCTTCTTTATGTTGCATGTTAGCCGCTTTTTCTAAATCACGAAGTCCAATATTCGGATATATTGAGTCAAAATAATTTCTTAACCCGTTGCGTAAAATAGCATTTGGGTTCCCCGCAATATATGCGTCAAAGTAAACACATCGTAACTTATGGGTTTCCCAATGTGATATCCCCCATCTTTCAAACGAAAGTCTCTTATAAACCAAGACATTCTTGGAACGTTCTTCGAATGTCTTACAAACTGATCTCGCCTTAAATAGTTGTGCCGAAGAATTCTGGCCGACTCTAGACAAGATTTCATCAATCATGTCTCCGGGTAGGTCTCTTAAAATATTGGGTTGTCTATCCATTTTGTGTTTTTAAACTGTAAAATAGACAAGAGTTAGATTCATAAAAAAATACTTATTAATACAAGCAATTTTTACATATATCATAAAGCATAAGAACACTATATTCCATATATTACACCACACGAATACAACTATCTTATTCCGACTCGCTCATTTCTTCTTCTTTGGTTTTGGTTCGTTTTTCCAAGTTTCTAGGGATATATGATGTTCCCCTAATACGAGCCGTCGTTGTCCACATTGGTTTAGAAAAACCTGGTGGTTTAGAGGTTCCCGGGTCATTGTTACAACTTAAGGACTTCGGGGGTTGACGATACATATAAAGTTCATCGGGGTTGGAATTAGATTTCTCTATTTTTATGCCCTTTCCCTTATTATTTTCTTTTGCCTTTTTAAATTCAGTTGGGGTAATTTCTATAACATCATCGGAATTCTCGTCGGAATCCGATTCATCGGAGAATTGGTAATCCTCCCAATATTTTGCTTCCTTGGCGGAAACACCATTGACCATAATTAACTTTGGTCGGTTGGTTGAGGATTTTCTTTTACTTAACCGTTTTATTATTTCCCCCACCGGTTCTATTTCTTCATCCGGTTCCGATTCTTCTTCCGGTTCCGATTCTTCTTTCGGTTCCGACTCTTCTTCCGGTTCCTCTTCGGGAACTTGTGAATCAGTCCACAAATCATTCCAATTTACATTTGACTCTTCATTATTATTAGGTGAGTCAATGGAACTTGTTCTAGAGGTAGACATCTATCACATAATATCAAACACGTTAAGAGATTAATATATCACATAATATTCATATGTTAAAAATATATAGTTTCCAACAAAAATGTTAAGCAATCATTTTTAAAGAAAACACGGTCGAAGTCCAGACTCACTAATGCATCCTAACAAACTCGATAAGACACACTAATGCAAATTTTCTGGTTCTCTAAGACCAACGCTCGGATACCAACTGAAATGTCCCGTTCTTATTGATTAAAAACGTTCCATATTAATTGATTTCGTTGCGAGGTTTTGACCTCTATATGAGACGTTTTTCAAAGACTGCATTCATTTTAAAACAAACCATAACCTTTATTTCATCAATAGAGGTTTAAAAAGCTTTACGTAGATTATCAAATAATGATAATCTAAAATATCCTGTTTACACACGACCATTACATAATGGTTTACAATACAAATATGTTACAACAAAATAAGTTTCTTGAATGCAGTTTTTACACAATATCATACAAGCATGGACTCCAAATCTCGTCCTTATTTAAGTATGCGACAGCGGAAGCTCTTAATAATCACATGAGAATAAACATGCTTAAAACGTCAACAAAAATGTTGGTGAGTTATAGGTTTAACCTATATATATCAAATCGTAACAATAGACCACAAGATTTCATATTTCAATACACATCCCATACATAGAGATAAAAATCATTCATATGGTGAACACCTGGTAACCGACAATAACAAGATGCATATATAAGAATATCCCCATCATTCCGGGACACCCTTCGGATATGATATAAATTTCGAAGTACTAAAGTATCCGGTACTTTGGATGGGGTTTGTTAGGCCCAATAGATCTATCTTTAGGATTCGCGTCAATTAGGGTGTCTGTTCCCTAATTCTTAGATTACCAGACTTAATAAAAAGGGGCATATTCGATTTCGATAATTCAACCATAGAATGTAGTTTCACGTACTTGTGTCTATTTTGTAAATCATTTATAAAACTTGCATGTATTCTCATCCCAAAAATATTAGATTTTAAAAGTGGGACTATAACTCACTTTCACAGATTTTTACTTCGTCGGGAAGTAAGACTTGGCCACTGGTTGATTCACGAACCTATAACAATATATACATATATATCAAAGTATGTTCAAAATATATTTACAACACTTTTAATATATTTTGATGTTTTAAGTTTATTAAGTCAGCTGTCCTCGTTAGTAACCTACAACTAGTTGTCCACAGTTAGATGTACAGAAATAAATCGATAAATATTATCTTGAATCAATCCACGACCCAGTGTATACGTATCTCAGTATTGATCACAACTCAAACTATATATATTTTGGAATCAACCTCAACCCTGTATAGCTAACTCCAACATTCACATATAGAGTGTCTATGGTTGTTCCGAAATATATATAGATGTGTCGACATGATAGGTCGAAACATTGTATACGTGTCCATGGTATCTCAAGATTACATAATATATAATACAAGTTGATTAAGTTATGGTTGGAATAGATTTGTTATCAATTTTCACGTAGCTAAAATGAGAAAAATTATCCAATCTTGTTTTACCCATAACTTCTTCATTTTAAATCCGTTTTGAGTGAATCAAATTGCTATGGTTTCATATTGAACTCTATTTTATGAATCTAAACAAAAAAAAGTATAGGTTTCTAGTCGGAAAAATAAGTTACAAGTCGTTTTTGTAAAGGTAGTCATTTCAGTCGAAAGAACAACGTCTAGATGACCATTTTAGAAAACATACTTCCACTTTGAGTTTAACCATAATTTTTGGATATAGTTTCATGTTCATAATAAAAATCATTTTCTCAGAATAACAACTTTTAAATCAAAGTTTATCATAGTTTTTAATTAACTAACCCAAAACAGCCCGCGGTGTTACTACGACGGCGTAAATCCGGTTTTACGGTGTTTTTCGTGTTTCCAGGTTTTAAATCATTAAGTTAGCATATCATATAGATATAGAACATGTGTTTAGTTGATTTTAAAAGTCAAGTTAGAAGGATTAACTTTTGTTTGCGAACAAGTTTAGAATTAACTAAACTATGTTCTAGTGATTACAAGTTTAAACCTTCGAATAAGATAGCTTTATATGTATGAATCGAATGATGTTATGAACATCATTACTACCTTAAGTTCCTTGGATGAACCTACTGGAAAAGAGAAAAATGGATCTAGCTTCAATGGATCCTTGGATGGCTCAAAGTTCTTGAAGCAAAATCATGACACGAAAACAAGTTCAAGTAAGATCATCACTTGAAATAAGATTGTTATAGTTATAGAAATTGAACCAAAGTTTGAATATGATTATTACCTTGTATTAGAATGATAACCTACTGTAAGAAACAAAGATTTCTTGAGGTTGGATGATCACCTTACAAGATTGGAAGTGAGCTAGCAAACTTGAAAGTATTCTTGATTTTATGAAACTAGAACTTTTGGAATTTATGAAGAACACTTAGAACTTGAAGATAGAACTTGAGAGAGTTCAATTAGATGAAGAAAATTGAAGAATGAAAGTGTTTGTAGGTGTTTTTGGTCGTTGGTGTATGGATTGGATATAAAGGATATGTAATTTTGTTTTCATGTAAATAAGTCATGAATGATTACTCATATTTTTGTAATCTTATGAGATATTTCATGCTAGTTGCCAAATGATGGTTCCCACATGTGTTAGGTGACTCACATGGGCTGCTAAGAGCTGATCATTGGAGTGTATATACCAATAGTACATACATCTAAAAGCTGTGTATTGTACGAGTACGAATACGGGTGCATACGAGTAGAATTGTTGATGAAACTGAACGAGAATGTAATTGTAAGCATTTTTGTTAAGTAGAAGTATTTTGATAAGTGTATTGAAGTCTTTCAAAAGTGTATAAATACATATTAAAACACTACATGTATATACATTTTAACTGAGTCGTTAAGTCATCGTTAGTCGTTACATGTAAGTGTTGTTTTGAAACCTTTAGGTTAACGATCTTGTTAAATGTTGTTAACCCAATGTTTATAATATCAAAAGAGATTTTAAATTATTATATTATCATGATATTATGATGTACGAATATCTCTTAATATGATATATATACATTAAATGTCGTTACAACGATAAACGTTACATATATGTCTCGTTTCAAAATCATTAAGTTAGTAGTCTTGTTTTTACATATGTAGTTCATTGTTAATATAATTAATGATATGTTTACTTATCATAATATCATGTTAACTATACATATAACCATATATATGTCATCATATAGTTTTTTACAAGTTTTAACGTTCGTGAATCACCGGTCAACTTGGGTGGTCAATTGTCTATATGAAACCTATTTCAATTAATCAACTCTTAACAAGTTTGATTGCTTAACATGTTGGAAACATTTAATCATGTAAACATCAATCTCAATTAATATATATAAACATGGAAAAGTTCGGGTCACTACACTTATGGCAAACACCGATTCGACCTTCTCGGTCCACCGTTTCAATCCGATCGGTCCTTCGGTTCCATCAAATTCCAAAGGTTTACAGGCAGTGAATTCTTTGTAGGTGCATCCTACACGATTTCTTGCACCGTTAGCTGCATTGCTAGATTCGGAGTTATTGTTGGTATGTAGCGCAGCCTGTACTGCTGCTATGTTTGTAGCAAAAAAGGTATGAAATTCCTCTTCGCTCATATTCATGGTTTGTCGAGTAGTCGGTGCCATTTCCTTCAAATAGTCAAATGAAACAAGTTAATCATACAGAATATTAAGAGTGGTCAATAGTATCTCGTAGCATAATATGAACTCATTTATAAAAGCTTTTTCTTCATATTAGCGTTTTATAAGTTTAAATTCGGGTAGTACCTACCCGTTAAGTTCTAGCTAATATACAATTCAACTACTACAATTCTATATGAAAAACTGATTATAATAATATTTCGCGTTCAAACTTTTACACAATATTTTACAAACTTACAATACCGCTTATTTTACATATAGCATGAAATATAGCACACAATAACTTTGATACAAGATAGTTGTGAAGATAATTCTAGCTAGTACACAAGTCGTTCAGTAAAGGCAATAAAGATACGTAATTCATACGTCCAGAAACAAGTCATGCATTCTGGTTTTACTAGGACTACTTCCCATCCTTGGTCTTGTAGAACATAACCATTATGGCCGTTGATAAGACAGCGTGTTGTAACGTCATTAAAGGGTCGAGGGTTACGTAATGTCCAACAGTCCCGTAACAATCTAAAAACCTCATTTCTTACCCCAATTACCGACTCCGTCACTTGTGGGAACGTTTTGTTTAATAGTTGTAGCCCGATGTTCTTGTTCTCACTTTGGTGAGAAGCGAACATTATTAACCCGTAAGCATAACATGCTTCTTTATGTTGCATGTTAGCCGCTTTTTCTAAATCACAAAGTCCTATATTCGGATATATTGAGTCAAAATAATTTCTTAACCCGTTGCGTAAAATAGCATTTGGGTTCCCCGCAATATATGCGTCAAAGAAAACACATCGTAACTTATGGATTTTCCAATGTGATATCCCCCATCTTTCGAACAAAAGCCTTTTATAAACCAAGGCATCCTTGGAACGTTCTTCGAATGTCTTACAAACTGATCTCGCCTTAAATAGTTGTGCCGAGGAATTCTGACCGACTCTAGACAAGATTTCATCAATCATGTCTCCGGGTAGGTCTCTAAAAATATTGGGTTGTCTATCCATTTTGTGTTTTTAAACTGTAAAATAGACATGAGTTAGATTTATAAAAAAAAATACTTATTAATACAAGCAATTTTTACATATATCATAAAGCATAAGCACACTATATTACATATATTACACCACACGAATACAACTATCTTATTCCGACTCGCTCGTTTCTTCTTCTTCGGTTTTGATTCGCTTTGCCAAGTTTCTAGGGATATATGATGTCCCCCTAATACGAGCCGTCGTTTTCCACATTGGTTTAGAAAAACCTGGTGGTTTAGAGGTTCCCGGGTTATTGTCACAACTTAAGAAATACGGGTGTTGACGATACATATAAAGTTCATCGGGTTTGGAATCAAATTTCTCTATTTTTATGCCCTTTCCCTTATTGTTCTCTTTTGCCTTATTAAATTGTGTTGGGGTAATTTCTATAACATCATCGGAATCCTTGTCAGAATCCGATTCATCGGAGAATTGGTAATCCTCCCAATACTTTGCTTCCTTGGCGGAAACACCATTGACCATAATTAACTTTGGTCGGTTGGTTGAGGATTTTCTTCTACTTAACCGTTTTATTATTTCCCCCACTGGTTCTATTTCTTCTTCCGGTTCCGATTCTTCTTTCGGTTCCGATTCTTCTTCCGGTTCTGACTCTTCTTCCGGTTCCTCTTCAGGAACTTGTGAATCAGTCCACGAATCATTCCAATTTACATTTGACTCTTCATTATTATTAGGTGAGTCAATGGGACTTGTTCTAGAGGTAGACATCTATCACATAATATCCAACACGTTAAGAGATTAATATATCACATAATATTCACATGTTAAAAATATATAGTTTCTAACAAAATTTGTTAAGCAATCATTTTTCAAGTAAACACGGTCGAAGTCCAGACTCACTAATGCATCCTAACAAACTCGATAAGACACACTAATGCAAAATTCTGGTTCTCTAAGACCAACGCTCGGATACCAACTGAAATGTCCCGTTCATATTGATTATAAACGTTCCATATTAATTGATTTCGTTGCGAGGTTTTGACCTCTATATGAGACTTTTTTCAAAGACTGCATTTATTTTTAAAACAACCATAACCTTTATTTTATCAATAAAGGTTTCAAAAGCATTACGTAGATTATCAAATAATGATAATCTAAAATATACTGTTTACACACGACCATTACATAATGGTTTACAATAGAAATATATTACATCGACATATGTTTCTTAAATGCAGTTTTTACACAATATCATACAAACATGGACTCCAAATCTTGTCCTTATTTTAGTATGCAACAGCGGAAGCTCTTATTATTCACCTGAGAATAAACATGCTTTAAACGTCAACAAAAATGTTGGTGAGTTATAGGTTTAACCTATATATATATATATCAAATCGTAACAATAGACCACAAGATTTTATATTTCAATACACATCCCATACATAGAGATAAAAATCATTCATATGGTGAACACCTGGTAACCGACATTAACAAGATGCATATATAAGAATATTCCCATCATTCCGGGACACCCTTCGGATATGATATAAATTTCGAAGTACTAAAGCATCCGGTACTTTGGATGGGGTTTGTTAGGCCCAATAGATCTATCTTTAGGATTCGCGTCAATTAGGGTGTCTGTTCCCTAATTCTTAGATTACCAGACTTAATAAAAAGGGGCATATTCGATTTCGATAATTCAACCATAGAATGTAGTTTCACATACTTGTGTCTATTTTGTAAATCATTTATAAAACCTGGATGTATTCTCATCCCAAAAATATTAGATTTTAAAAGTGGGACTATAACTCACTTTCACAGATTTTTACTTCGTCGGGAAGTAAGACTTGGCCACTGGTCGATTCACGAACCTATAACAAATATGTACATATATATCAAAGTATATTCAAAATATATTTACAACACTTTTAATACATTTTGATGTTTTAAGTTTATTAAGTCAGCTGTCCTCGTTAGTAACCTACAACTAGTTGTCCAACGTTAGATGTACAGAAAAAAATTGATATATATTATCTTGAATCAATCCACAACCCAGTGTATACACGTCTCAGGCTAGATCACAACTCAAAGTATATATATTTTTGGAATCAACCTCAACCCAGTATAGCTAACTCTCACATTACTGCATATAGAGTGTCTATGGTTGTTCCAAATAATATATACACATGGGTCGATATGATATGTAAAAATATTTGCATACGTGTCTATGGTATCCCAAGATTACATAATATATTAGAATACATTTATAATACAATATAAGTTAGCTAGGATATGATTAATATAGATTTGTTACCAATTTTCACGTCGCTACAACAAGAAAAATTATCCAATCTTGTTTTACCCATAACTTCTTCATTTTAAATCCGTTTTGAGTGAATCAAATTGCTATGATTTCATATTGAACTATATTTTATGAATCTAAACAGAAAAAGTATAGGTTTATAGTCAGAAATATAAGTTACAAGTCATTTTTGTAAAGGTTGTCATTTCAGTCGAAAGAACGACGTCTAGATGACCATTTTAGAAAACATACTTTCACTTTGAGTTTAATCATGATTTTTGGATATAGTTTCATGTTCATAAGAAAAATCATTTTCCCAGAAGAACAACTTTTAAATCAAAGTTTATAATAGTTTTTAATTAACTAACCCAAAACAGCCCGCGGTGTTACTACGACGGCGTATGTCCGGTTTTACAGTGTTCTTCGTGTTTTCAGGTTTTAAATCATTAAGTTAGCATATCATATAGATATAGAACATGTGTTTAGTTGATTTTAAAAGTCATGTTAGAAGGATTAACTTTTGTTTGCGAACAAGTTTAGAATTAACTAAACTATGTTCTAGTGATTACAAGTTTAAACCTTCGAATAAGATAGCTTTATATGTATGAATCGAATGATGTTATGAACATCATTACTACCTCAAGTTTTCTGGATAAAGCTACTGGAAATGAAAAAAATGGATCTAGCTTCAAAGGATCCTTGGATGGCTTGAAATTTCTTGAAGCAGAATCATGACACGAAAACAAGTTCAAGTAAGATTTCCACTCGAAATAAAATTGTTATAGTTATAGAAATTGAATCAAAGTTTGAATATGAGTATTACATTATATTAGAAAGATATCTTACTGTAAATAAGAAAGATTTCTTGAGGTTGGATGATCACTCTACAAGATTGAAAGTAAGCTAGCAAACTTGGAAGTATTCTTGATTTTATGAAACTAGAACTTGTAGAATTTATGAAGAACACTTAGAACTTGAAGATAGAACTTGAGAGAGATCAATTAGATGAAGAAAAGTGAAGAATGAAAGTGTTTGTAGGTGTTTTTTGTCGTTGGTGTATGGATTAGATATAAAGGATATGTAATTTTGTTTTCATGTAAATAAGTCATGAATGATTACTCATATTTTTGTAATTTTATGATATATTTCATGCTAGTTGCCAAATGATGGTTCCCACATGTGTTAGGTGACTCGCATGGGCTACTAAGATCTGATCATTGGAGTGTATATACCAATAGTACATACATCTAAAGGCTGTGTATTGTACGAGTACGAATACGGGTGCATACGAGTAGAATTGTTGATGAAACTGAACGAGGATGTAATTGTAAGCATTTTTATTAAGTAGAAGTATTTTGATAAGTGTCTTGAAGTCTTTAAAAAGTGTATGAATACATATTAAAACACTACATGTATATATATTTTAACTGAGTCGTTAAGTCATCGTTAGTCGTTACATGTAAGTGTTGTTTTAAAACCTTTAGGTTAACGATCTTGTTAAATGTTGTTAACCCATTGTTTATTAAATCAAATGAGATGTTAAATTATTACATTATAATGATATCATGATGTATTAATATATCTTAATATGATATATATATACATTAAATGTCGTTACAACGATAATCGTTACATATATGTCTCGTTTCAAAATCATTAAGTTAGTAGTCTTGTTTTTACATATGTAGTTCACTGCTAATATACTTAATGGTATGTTTAATTATCATAATATCATGTTAACTATATATATATATATCCATATATATGTCATCATATAGTTTTTACAAGTTTTAACGTTCGTGAATCGCCGGTCAACTTGGGTGGTCAATTGTCTATATGAAACCTATTTTAATTAATCAAGTCTTAACAAGTTTGATTTCTTAACATGTTGGAAACACTTAATCATGTAATTAACAATTTCATTTAATATATATATAAACATGGAAAAGTTCGGGTCACTACAGTTGTTTCGAACGAAAAGTCGAAGTTGACTTGCAGGAGCTGTGACAAAATTTGCTAATTTGAAAGGAATTACCAATTTATTTTGGGTAATAATAATACTAAAGGAATTAGCACAGATACGTGTTAAACATTTACTCAGGTTCCGAGAGTTTTCAAGTGCATAACTATATGCATCAATCTCTTATTACGTAGATGAAGTGCGGTTGGTTCATCCTCTCGATTGAGGTGTTTTCAAGAATTACGAAAGGTTTGAACGCAGATTGTAATCGTCAAGATACAAATGAGGTTTAAGATGAAATCAAGTGGCAAACTTGATGAAATGTTTAGTTTCATATGTTATAATCAATATTTTAATTCATTTTAATTGTCCAATGTTATTAGTCCACAGTCGATAGTCCACAGTTAACAGTCCAATAATTCATATATAGTTTAATACATAATATTCGAATTAATTAATACGTATCATGACCCGTGTACATGTCTCAGACTCGATCACAACTCAAAGTATATATATTATTGTAGAATCAACCTCAACCCTGTATAGCTAACTCAAACATTAGTGCATATAGAGTGTCTATAGTTATTCCAAATAATATATATAGATGCGTCGATATGATATGTCAAAACCTTGTATACGTGTCCCGATATTTAAAGTGCATAAAATAAATAATAGAAATTAAATGACGATAAATAAAATTGTGAGAATTTAAATTGCGATAAATAAAATGTAATACGGAATTAACAGTTAGCTAGGAATAGTTAGCTAGGATTTTGTTAGCGTGGATTCTTAACAAAATTTTCTCATAGTTAATTTGTTTGTTTCTAACAGATTTTATTTTGTCCAATGTTTTCTTCATTATGCCACTTGTTGGATTTTGGTAAATCAAAATTCAAATATGAAATTAGATGAAAATGGTTATTCTGCGGTAAACTGATACGTATATTGGTGGTTGTAAGTAGGATAGTGAATGACTATTGAATCAACTTCGAATAATGTACAGTGTAATTTATTAATGTGAAATCTAAATATTCCTCGGGTATTACCTACCATTAAAATATTTTTACCATTAACAGTTTGTACAAAAGAATTCTTAATTACAATCTTTATGAAAACATATATACATATATATTTTCTTCAGATGTAATCATGGATTTAATGAGTTAATATGATATTAAACTCATTTGATTTTCCATTTGAGCTAGAATAAGTAATCTCTAAAACTTTTAGAAACCACATATTCTTCGCAGAATATTTCTTCAATGAAGTTATGGATCAATACTTCATCATTCATTGTTGTTGGTACTCCTTGGTATCTATGGTGCATATGACGTTGATGCTCGAGGTACAGATTATGATGTTGAGGTGTGGGATGCGGATGTTGTGAATGGTGGTACTGGTCATGTTGCTGGTGCTGCTGATTGTGGTACTGTTGTTGCCAGTGTTGTTGCTAGTGCTTGTAACCCTTGCACCATATTCTCCAAAGCCACTACCCGAGCGTGAAGCTCGTTGACTTCTTCTATTACACCGGGATGATTGTCGGTTCGGACGAGCAGATGAATAAGATCTAGGATTTGAGATAGTATATAATCATGACGAGATACTCTGGAAATGAGAGAGAAAATGGTATTACGGATAGGTTCGTCGGTAAGTGCTTCAGGTTCTTCGTCAAGAGGTGAATTCGGTTGACAGAAAGGATTGCCTTCTTCGCATCTCCATTGATTAAGTCGACTTTGAACCCATCCCCAATTCAGCCAGAATTGGTGATGACTGATTGGTTGTTCTATTCTGGTTACACTATCTACGAAGCTTGAGTCGAAATCCATATCGGAATAGTTGTCGGAATATAAGGAATTTGAACTAGTTGCGAGTTCCGTCTTATACGTCTAGATAAAGGGTTTTCGATATGAAATGATTTTCGGATATCAGATGATATTCTAATTACATAGAATATCTGTACATAGTACAGAAGATCCCGTAGATTACGACGGTATTTACGGAATATGTCAGGCAAAGTTTACAGTAACAGATACGCTAAGATATGAATTTTGTCTGTACACTATTCATGCAGTCAATGCAGTAAGATGTGTCTAGACTAAGAATAATAAGCAGGTAATTTCCTAAGGAGGATAAGCAGATGATTTTCGACTAGAAATTATAAGCAAAACTTTTGACATGCAGACACGGTCGAAGTACAGACTCATTAATGCATCCTAACAACTACTAGTTAGACACACTAATGCAAGACCTGGTTCGCTAAGACCACCGCTCTGATACCACATGTAAAGACCCGTCCTAATCCATCTGGACGAATACATTACATTTGGTTACATCGCGAGGTACTTGACCTCTATATGATACATTTTACAAACATTGCATTCGTTTTTAAAAGACAAACTTTCATTACATCGAAAGTTGACGACATGCATACCATTTCATAATATATCCAACTATAATTGACTTAATAATAATCTTGATGAACTCGACGACTCGAATGCAACGTCTTTTGAAATATGTCATGAATGACTCCAAGTAATATCTCTAATATGAGCAAATGCACAGCAGAAGATTTCTTTCACACCTGAGAATAAACATGCTTTAAAGTGTCAACCAAAAGGTTGGTGAGTTCATTAGTTTATCATAACAATCATTTCCATTATTTAAATAGACCACAAGATTTCCTTTATTCAATAATCATACACTCGCAAGTGTTTTAAAAATCATTCATATAGATTGAACACCTGGTAACCGACATTAACATAATGCATATAGAATATCCCCGAAACAGAAATCTATCTGTATTAATAACTCAAAGTACTAAAGCATACCATTTTCCAGTATGGGGGAGTCAGGGCCCGTAGATCTACCTTTAGGATTCGCGTCAATTAGGGTGTATGTTCCCTAATTCTTAGGCTACCAAGCTAAAAGGGTGATATTCGATTCGATAATCCAAGCATAGAATATAGTTTCGATTACTTGTGTCTATTCTGTAAAACATTTATAAAAGCAACGCATGTATTCTCAGTCCCAAAAATATATATTGCAAAAGCATTTAAAAAGGGAGCAAATAAAACTCACAATACTGTATTTTGTAGTAAAAAATAGATATGACGACATTGAACAATGCAGGGTTGACCTCGGATTCACGAACCTATAAAATTTGTATATATAATAACACAAATAATCGTAATCGAATAAATATATTTATTATTTTTAATATTATACTTATTAAATTATTTATTATATAGATATAGATATATTTAATTTATATATTTTATTTAACTAGTGTTTATCTTTCATTATAACATATTAATAATAATAATTTATATTAGGGTTTATATATGATAAAATATATATGTACCTATTAATTGATATATTTTATATATAGCTTAGTTACTATCTTGTTAATAATAAAATCACAGTGATATGTTATATTAATATTCTTATAATGTATTTTTATATAAAAATATCTATTGGTAGTAATACTAATAATAATAACTATGAATATAACAATTTTACTACTAATGATAATAATGATAATAATAATAATAATAAAGATAATAAAAATAATACTTAAAAATAATAACGATTAAGTTTTATGATTTTTAACTTATAGCATCCATATATATCATGTCCACATAATAATAACGTTGTTTTAAATACTTAATATCTTAATTATAGCATTAAGCGTAATCGCATCCATATTACTCTTATATATAACATAAACGTTTTCATGAGCGCAACAAGTTTATATCTATCCTTATCAATATCATATGTAATTACATTATATTATTTTATCACATCCTAATTACTCATAAACCTATCTCTTCTTATATTATTCATAATCTTTAATTATAATACATAATCATAACCATATTTACTTTCCTCTTAATAGTTCTAAATCTACATTTTCTTTTACATCATATTAGTTAATAATCATGATGATGATGATGATAATAATAATAATAATAATAATAATAATAATAATAATAATAATAATAATAATAATAATAATAATAATAATAATAATAATAATAATAATAATAATAATAATAATAATACTAATTGATAATACTTGTTAGTGATAAATATAATAAAGGTCATACTTTTCATAACACTTACTAATATTAGCAATAATAATAATAATACTTAATAATAACAATAATATTAATATTCAGAATAATATAAATGTTAATAGAAATAATTTTTAGTAAGGAAACTACCTTTCAAAACTTATTCTAAAAAGAATGCCCCGAACAGGGCTCGAACCCCAAACCTCTCGTTCAACGTAAACACCCTTAACTATTCAATCCATGATACTTTCCTGATTTAAACGCCAGTCGATTATTTATAATCCATTCCTATTTATTTATGTTTCTTCTTCCTCCCAAAAACTGAACCGACCAGGGGAGCTCGAAGTATATTCAATACAACGAATATAAGGTTGAAATTAAAATTTAAAAGAGTGCAGAAACCTTTAAAGGTTTAGTGAATTCATTAAAACCATAAAAGGTTTATAAAAAAAAAAACTCGATGTACAGTATATATATAGATCGATATGAACCACAATCCAAATTTGAATTTTAAGTACGTTTTAGACAAAGGTCAAAACATAAAAGATGTTTCAAATCTCTCCTAAAATCTAACTGAATTCTTAATTTAACTCAAATCCTCAAAACACGTTTGAATTTCATTAAAGAACAAAATTTGACTTTTTACAATAAGAACTTTGACTCCTAAATTCGAACTTGATTTCATGAATTAAGACTTGCAAATTTACATATCGTTTAAGTAAAAGATTCCTAACAAAATGGCATTTTTACATTTTGAATTTGTTTTCGAAATCGTGGTTTGAGAAGAATGAACATGTACAGAGTATATCGAGCGGTTTTAAAAAAAATTAATTTAACAGATGTTAAGGTTTTTGTGTAATTGATAATGGTAGTGGAAGGTTAAATGAATTCCCTATCATGCTGAATTGCTCGGATTATAGCAGGAGTACTCGACAGAAGGAATCAATCAAATGAAGAAATAAACAAAGTAAATAAGAAAGTAGATGGGGACTTCTAACTGAATCAGATAAAATAAAATTTGGAAATCGATTTGCACAAGTTCGTAGATCCTGTCTGTGATATGAAGTTGACATATAACAAAAATTCAGATGGCAACAAAATCAGATAAAGTCTGATTACGAATTTTAACACTTTATATTATTAATTACCTTATATATAATGTTAATAAATTTATAAATAATGATTAATTAATAATAATATTCTGTAATGTCATAAAAAATATTAAACTATTTTCTAAATATATCTGTATTTATTTCCGGATTTATATAACACTTATTCTTATATATTTATTTTTATAGATTATAATTTATCTTATTAATAAATATGACTATAATAATAATACTCTTAATATAATAATAATAATAATGATACAAATCTATAATAATATAATAGTAATGATAATGATAACAATTATTATAGAAATATATAACAATAATATTGTTTGTAACAATAATACAAATAATACTAATATTATTAATAATTATCATGTTAATAATAATGATACTATATTAATCTATATATATCAAATTCATATTCTTAGATTATATATTTAAATAATATTATTATCACTAATATTGATATTAATATTAAAAGTAATAATAAATGGTAAATTGTAATATGATAATGATAGTTTTAATAAATTTAATTAATAATAATGATAATAAAAATGATAATAATATTCTTATTAATAATGATTATGACCATTATATTCAAACTTGTAATTAAATTTAATATAATACAAATTATTAATTATATCATATTTACTAGTTATCTAATGTATAGAATATTTAATATTTATATATTTTATGTATTTTATAATATATATGTAATATTAAATTTTATATATAGAAATCATACATATGTATTTATTCTTATAGTAACTTAACCATTCTATAAATTACTTCATGTTATTATATATACTTATTTTCAAACTTATATATATATATATATATATATATATATATATATATATATATATATATATATACATATTTAATTAATTTTTCGTGAATCGTTGGAAATAGTCAAAGGGTAGTTATATATATGAAATTAGTTCAAAATTTTTAAGACTTAACCTTACAGACTTTGCTTATCGTGTTGAATTCATATGAAGATTAAGTTTAAATTTGATCAGAAATTTTCGGGTCGTCACAAACCAAAAGATTGGTGAGTTCATTAGTTTATGGTAATCAATCAATTTCATAATTTTAATAGACCACAAGATTTAATTTTTATATTTAACCGCAGGAACACTCATCTGCAAAAAATTATAATACAGGAACACTCATCTGTAAAAATTATAATACAGGAACACTCATCTGTATAAAAATTCATTCATATTGTGAACACCTGGTAATCGACATTAACAAATGCATATAGAATATCCCCAAATATACAGGTACACTCATCTGTATATAAAATCGAAGTACTAAAGCATCCATAACCTGGATGGAGTTTGTTAGGCCCATAGATCTATCTTCAGGGTTCGCGTCAATTAGGGGGTCTGTTCCCTAATGTGACAACCCGGGAATTTCCAACCAAATTTAAACTTAATCTTTGTATGATTCCGATATGATAAGCAAAGTCTGTAATGTTGAGTCTCAAAAATTTTTGAACTGTTTCATATATTCAATTGACCTTCGACTGCTCTCGATGATTCACGAACAATTGTGTACACCTAAATATGTAATATATATATATATATATATATATATATATATATAAATATAGGTGTATATATAATATTTTGAAACAATAAAATACAATTTAATTATTTGAGTTGAATATGTAAAGTAGTATAAAAAATAATAAATAAATAAATAAATAATAAAGTTGCTATTAAAAATAATATATATATATATATATATATATATATATATATATATATATATATATATATATATATATATATATATATATATATATATATATATATATATATATATATATATATATAAATCTATACATAATTAATGTTATATGTATATCCTAATGTATAAATATTAAATGACATATGTAATCTTAATAAATTAAATAAAACTTCAAGTTTAGATATAGTGATATATTTATATTAATATTATTACCCTCATTATTATTAATAATAATAATTTTAATATTATTATTTGTATTATTAATATATTATAATATGTATTATA
Organism: Rutidosis leptorrhynchoides; assembly: GCF_046630445.1. Lineage (NCBI taxonomy): Eukaryota > Viridiplantae > Streptophyta > Magnoliopsida > Asterales > Asteraceae > Rutidosis > Rutidosis leptorrhynchoides. Next base: position 323,333,338 of record NC_092343.1, read on the forward strand.
TTGATATGAAAAAGGAAACATGTAACTTGTTATATCCGGATTATTACTAGTATTATTAGTTTGAATATATAACTATAAGATATGAAATTTTGATATATATAAATTGCTATATTTTTAATAATATTATTATCACTAAGCATATTAATATTATTATTGTTATTAGTATCTTTGTAACATCATTAATATTATTATTGGTATTATTATTAGTTCTATATTTATTATTATTATTAATATTTATTACCATTAATAATATTATCAATATTATTATTAATTATTAACATGCTTATTAATAATTATTATTAATATTAATTAAAATTTCAATGATTTGTGCAAAATCTGTTAGGGGTCTTTGTCTACTTTTTGTTCCAAATTTCTTCTCCTGATTCAATTTGTCTATCCACTCCCTGAATCAAAACAAAATTGTGTCAGATAATTGGTATGAAGTTTGTTAGCAATACCTTTCTCCTTCTAATTTTTTTTATTTCTTTTGGTACCTGAATGATACAACCTGTTAACACAATTTGCAATATAAACAAAAGAATCTGTTTGCTTTCATTTTCAACTGTTGATTTTTTTTTCTGCGACAGAAATAAATCAATTTATCCCACCATTTGATATCAATCGACCAAATGGGTTTTAATTAAACCTTCTATCGTTAACAATCAATCATCCACAGTTTTTCATCTGCTATCAGATGCACAATTACTCAGAAACCCAAGAACACTAAGTCGTCCCCTGTAAACTCAACTTTTTGGCCATAATTCCAATTCGAACCAATTACCAAAATCTATAAATGCAAAACTGTTCTTAAACTAGTCGTGATTCTATCTGCAAAATCTCATCTTTCAATTCTTCAAAACAAAAGAGAATTTTGGAGTTAAACTTTTATTTAAAATAGTCAACCTTTTTGTTCATCGTAAAATTCGATATACAGTTGATGTATTAGCTTCAATTGATGATACGGGTGAATCCTAAGAGTAATTTTAAATCTAATTCGTGCTATACACTTCGTCCAAAATGTCTTCAAAATTGAAATCAAATTTTTTTTCAAAGTATAGCAGCGACGGACAGCAGCAATATAAATATACATATATTTTTTTTCTTTCTTTTCTTTCTTTCCAGTTAATCATAGATAAACGTTTCTATGATGGATATTAAATCCTAAAAGAAATTTAAATCATAAGTTAGCTGTTGTGATTGGATTTTGTCGACTGGTTAAATAATGAAGAAGAAGAAGAACAAAGGGAGTTAGTTAATAATCAGGTTATAAACAAACTGAGGGATATCATATCAGAAAAATCAAAATGGCCGGATGGTTTGGAGAACTTTTGTGTGAGCAGGAGGTCGTGGGTTCGAGCTTGGCCTGGGGCGTTTATTTTTTTTAAGGGTTTACATCAAGGTAGCCTTCCTAATACTTTTATTAATTGTATTATTATTACGATCATTATTGTTATTATTGCTTGTATTATTATTTATTGATATTATATTATGTTGTTAGTTATTATTATTACTAATAATAATAACATAAATATTATTATTGTTATAGAAACTTATATTATTATCACTAGTAAAATCATTAGGAATTTTTAGTATTATCATAACCGACATTATTATTATTATTAGTATTATCATTATTGTATTATTGTGGTGATTATTATTATTATTATTATGAACATGTTAATAACATTGATATTTCTAAGTTAACAATAAGTTAATATGATAAAATTATGGAAAATACTTATAATTATATGAAGATATGTACAATTATGAATATGATTATGAATTAACAAAATAGGAACAACAGTTATAAATTTAGAAATTTAAAACGAAGTTTACGATAAATCTTATTATTATTATTATTATTATTATTAGTAATACTGTTACTATTATAGATTACTATAATTACTAAAAGTATCATTATTTTAACTCTACCATTTTTATTAAAACTATTATTGTTGCTATTATAATTATTAAGTATTAGTATTAAAAGTATTATTTCTATTATTATACTTATTCTAATATTATTATAACGATTAATTTGCAAACACACAATATATTTAATATACATAGTTTAAAATTATTAATACTTTTATTTATCTAAAATATGCAAAATGAATATATAATAAAATATATAAGATATTGATATAAAAATCACTAATAAAAAGTATATATAATTGTTCGATTACGATTATAGTTTTAATATATAAACAAATGATATAGGTTCGTGAATCCGAGGCCAACCCTACATTTGTTCAATGTCATCATATGTATTTTTACTACAAAATACATTAGGTGAGTTTCATTTGCTCCCTTTCTAAATGCTTTTGCAATATATATTTTTGGGACTGAGAATACATGCGCTTTTATAACTGTTTTACGAAATAGACACAAGTAATTGAAACTACATTATATGGGTGAATGATCGAAGCCGAATATTCCCATTTTGCTTGGTAGCCTAAGAATTAGTAAACCGATCTACTAATTGACGCGAATCCTAAAGATAGATCTATTGGGCCTAACGAACTCCATCCAAAGTATCGGATGCTTTAGTACTTCGAATTCATTTTTATCATGTCTGAAGGATTTCCCGGAATGATAGGGGATATTCTTATATGCATCTTGTTAATGTCGGTTACCAGGTGTTCACCATATGAATGATGATTTTTGTCTCTATGCATGGGACGTATATTTATGAGAACTGGAAATGAAATTTTTGTAGTCTATTAAAATGATGAAAATGATTGATTATGTTAAACTAATGAACTCACCAACCTTTTGGTTGACACTTTAAAGTATGTTTATTCTCAGGTATGAAATAAATCTTCCGCTGTGCATTTTCTCATATTAGAGATATTACTTGGAGTCATTCATGACATATTTCAAAAGACGTTACATTCGAGTCGTCGAGTTCATCAAGATTATTACTAAGTCAATTATAGTTAGATATATTATGAAATGGTATGCATGCCTGTCAACTTTCGATGTAATGAAAGATTGTCTTTTAAAATGAATGCAATGTTTGTAAAATGTATCATATAGAGGTCAAGTACCTCGCAATGTAATCATATGTTATTGTATTCGTTCTTATGGATTAGGACGGGTCTTTACATGTGGTATCAGAGCGGTGGTCTTAGCGAACCAGGTCTTGCATTAGTGTGTCTAACTGATAGTTGTTTAGATGCATTAGTGGGTCTGGACTTCAACCGTGTCTGCATGTCAAATGTTTTGCTTATCATTTCGTGTCAAAAATTACCTGCTTATCATTCTTAGGGAATCACTTTCTTATCATTCTTAATCTAGACATATCTTACTGCCTGGATTGCATGAATAGTGTATAGACAAAATTCATATCTTAGCGTAGCTGTTACTATAGACTTTTCCTGATAGCTTCCGTAGATTCCTCCGTAACTTATGGGATTTTAGTATTATATATGCATATGTAAATTATATATTGCAGGGTACTAATCTACATCCTATAATCTATTTCTTATCGAAAATCCTTCATCTGATCGTACGAGATAAATCCCTCAACCAGTTCGAATTCCTCGGATTCCGATAGCTATTCCTATATGGAGTTTCACCTAAGCTCCGAAAGCTGTGTCACCAGAATGAATCAATAAATCATCCATCCCCAATTCATCTGATGGGTTCGTAGTCGACTTAATCAATGGAGACACGCAGAAGGCAATCCCTTCCACCAACCGAATTCACCTCTTTGTGAAGAACCTGAAGCACGTACCGGTGAACATGTCCGAAACACCATTTCCACCCTCATTTTCCGAATATCTCACCACGAATATATTCTATCCATAAATCTAAACCTTATTCATCCACTCGTTCCAACCGACAATCATCCCGGTGTAATAGAAGAAGTCAACGAGCTTCGCGCTTGAGTAATCAATCTAAAAGATATGGAGCAAAACTTACCAGCTTCAGTAACATCACCGGCACCAACAGTACCACCAACAACCCAAGTTTCAACATCACATGCCTCAACATCGCAATCTATATCTCGAGCATAATCTTCGTTCTACATCTTGTTCTACATCGGTTATCTTCGTTCTTCATGATGATTATGTAATCTCTAATATTTTAGAGATTATATATTCTTGTTCTAACGGTAAATCAAATGAGTTTAATATCATATTGACTCATTAAATCCATGATTACATCTGAAGAAAATAATATGTTTTCATAAAGATTGTAATTAAAAATTCTTTTGTACAAACTGTTAATGATGAAAATATTTTAACGGGTAGGTAATACCCGAGGAATATTTAGATTCCACATTAATAAGTGACACTGTACATTCATTGAATCTGATTCAACGATTATTTACTATCCTACTTACATCCACAGACATACATATTCGTTCACCACAGAATAATCATTTTCATTCAAATTTCATATTTGGATTTTGACCTATCAGAATCCAACAAGTGGCATAATGAAGAAAACATTGGACAAAATAAAATTTGTTAGAAACAAACAAATTAATTATGAGAAATTTTGTTAAGAATCCACGCTAACTATTCCTAGCTAACTGTTCCTAGCTAACTGTTAATTCCGTATTACAACTTAATTATCGCAATTTAAATTCACGCAATTTTATTTATCGTCATTTAATTTCTGTTATTTATTTTACACACTTTAAATATCGGGACACGTATACAATGTTTTGACATATCATATCGACGCATCTATATATATATTATTTGGAATAACCATAGACACTCTATATACTGTAATGTTCGAGTTCGCTATACACGGTTGAGGTTGATTCTATAATAATATATATACTTTGAGTTGTGATCGAGTCTGAGACATGTACACGGGTCACGATACGTATTAATTAATTCGAATATTATATATTAGACTATATATGAATTGTTGTACTACTAATTGTGGACTACGAACTGTGGACTAATGACATTGGACAAGTAAAATGAATTAAATTATTGATTATAACATATGAAACTAAACAATTCTTCAAGTTTGCCACTTGATTTCATCTTAAACCTCATTTGTATCTTGACAATTCCAGTATGCGTTCAAACCTTTCATGATTCTTGAAAACAACTCAATCGAGAGGATGAACCAACCGCACTTCATCTATGGAAGGAAAGATTTATGCATATAGTTATGCACCTGAAAACACTCGGAACCTGAGTAAACGTTTAACACGTATCTGTGCTAGCTCCTTTGGCATTGTTATTACTGAAAATAACTTTATAATCTCTCTTCAAATTAGCCAATTTTGTCACAGCTCCAGCAAATCAACTTCGACTTTTCGTTCTAAACAACTTTATTATAACCTTGATATATATGCGTGCTCTTTTATTGTTACCGGGGAACCTTTTATATTCCATCATATTACCAGCAGACGTACCATCAACCTCGTTGCTCCTTGGCTTAAATCTCTCCGAAAAATCACTATATTTATCTATTAAAGTCTCATCATGTACTCATCCGCATCTTGTAACAAGAATTGTCATACCAATTACCGGGAATCAGCAAATCTGTATTGTGAATCTCACAACATTTCTACATCAACAGTTATATGTATCCATATAACATTTATCTCTTAGAACTATGATCTTCCATTCTGAAATTCTGAAATTCTGAAAAGCACCCAATCTGCAAATTAATGCTCTGGATTTTAAAAAGTTAAATGAAGCAACAAAAAACTGTAGATGACCTCAACAGCCAAAAGTTAATGATAAAGAATTGTATGTTGGCAAAGCTCAGAAAAAGTTTGAAACTGAAAAACTAATTGAGCAAACTATGAAGGAGTCTCTGAACAAATCACAAGGACTAAACTTGTACATTAAGAATCCTGATGATTCTGTTTCTGATGAAATCTTTAACGAATACCTTGCTTCTGACTCCAAACTCTTGCGGACAAATTTTCTTCATCATCCTTCGATATTAGAAATTCCAAGATATCATCGTATCTTACATTATAAATATCCTCCATATTTCTAAAGATATTTTCATAACTATTCTTATCTGAAATCATTAATCTTTTCATGCTATCAGTGTTACATTATATAGAAACTGTTAGTTTCTATATTCTGTAAACTTTCGAGTTTAAAATATGAATGTTATTGAAGTAATGTTAGAAACTGATGCATGAGTTAGTATAATATAATGACACTTGATCAACGTGATTATATTACAGCAAGTCATGCTGAGTTTCTAAATGGAATGTGATGATTCACAGATCATAACATCATCATGTGCCATGTTACACGACTCTTACATTCTGTCTAACCTATAAACATATCAAGAACATATTTTTCTTGATAGTCCTATCTTTCCTTGAATTCTGGTAATTTGACAAGTCAAATTGTGCTATTACCATCTCTTTCTTAGGACATAAATAATGTTCATTCTAAAACTTATATCTACGAATTCTGGACCATTAAAAGAGATGTCTAATGGTAAGAAGAAGAAACAAAGGGACAAAGCTCCGAAATAGAAATTGGAGTATAAATCGCAACAAATAGGAGGGAGTATTAACTGGGGATGACAATGATTATAGAAAATAGAAGCAAGGACTTCGATGTATAAGGGAAGATATAAATCCCGATAACAACACATAAACTACAAACCGTGTATATCAATGTTTATCGCAACATAAAGACATGGAAAAATTAAAAACACTATAACCCCAAGGGCGAAGTAGAAGAAAACAGATTCCTCCGGTGGAAGTTGGAAAAGGAGAATGATTGTTGCGATAGTCAGGATAAGGACAAGGATCAGAACTGGATTAAGCATTTTCACAATCTCTTGGATGTATGAACTAAGAAAGAAAGTATAGGAACGGTGGAAATAATGGAACGGAAAAAGTTGAGTTTATAATGGAAATATCAGACGAAGTAATCGAGGCAGATCATCGTATTTACTTATAGAGATCTTAATTTCCTTACTCGTCGAAGAATCAAATCTTCTAGATTTCGAAGATTTTCTTTAAATCCCTTGAATTCCGGAATTCAAACCTGACTACGTCAAAAGTTAAAACAAATCCTTATTTCTCATTTCACTCTTTTGTGATAGCTTCATTCATGTTCTTCGAATAATCAAATTGTTTTATCCATATTACTCAATGATGATAAAACTCCAATTATCAGCTCGTATGTGTCATGAAAACATTCTTATTTTCAGCCATGACGACCTCACTCAAATTTCGGGACGAAATTTCTTTAACGGGTAGGTACTGTGGCGACCCGGGAATTTTCGACCAAATTTAAACTTAATCTTTGTATGATTCTGATATGATAAGCAAAGTCTGTAATGTTGAGTCTCAAAAATTTTTGAACTGTTTCATATACTCAATTGACCTTCGACTGCTCTCGACTATTCATGAACAATTGTGTATACCTAAATATGTAATATATATATATATATATATATATATATATATATATATATATATATATATATATATATATATATATATATATATATATATATAGGTGTATATATAATATTTTGAAACAATAAAATACAATTTAATTATTTGAGTTGAATATGTAAAAAAAATAAAAAAAATAAATAAATAATAAAGTTTCTATTAAAAATAATATATATATATATATATATATATATATATATATATATATATATATATATATATATATATATATATACATATACATAATTAATGTTGTATGTATATCCTAATGTATAAAATGTATAAATATTAAATGACATATGTAATCTTAATAAATTAAATAAAACTTCAAGTTTAGATATAGTGATATATTTATATTAATATTATTACCCTCATTATTATTAATAATATTAATTGTAATATTATTATTTGTATTATTAATATATTATAATATGTATTATATGGATATGAAAAAGGAAACATGTAAATTGTTATATCCGGATTATTACTAGTATTATTACTTTGAATATATAACTATAAGATATGAAATTTTGATATATATAAATTGCTATATTTTTAATAATATTATTATCACTAAGCATATTAATATTATTATTGTTATTAGTATCTTTGTAACATCATTAATATTATTATTGGTATTATTATTAGTTCTATATTTATTATTATTATTAATATTTATTACCATTAATAATATTATCAATATTATTATTAATTATTAACATGCTTATTAATAATTATTATTAATATTAATTAAAATTTCAATGATTTGTGCAAAATCTGTTAGGGGTCTTTGTCTACTTTTTGTTCCAAAATTCTTCTCCTGATTCAATTTGTCTATCCACTCCCTGAATCAAAACAAAATTATGTCAGTTAATTGGTACGAAGTTTGTTAGCAATACCTTTCTCCTTCTAATTTTTTTTTATTTCTTTTGGTACCTGAATGATACAACTTGTCAACACAATTTGCATTATAAACAAAAGAATCTGTTTGCTTTCATTTTCAACTGTTGATTTTTTTTTTTTTTGGTCTGCGAGAGAAATAAATCAATTTATCCCACCATTTGATATCAATCGACTAAATGGGTTTTAATTAAACCTTCTATCGTTAACAATCAATCATCCACGGTTTTTCATCTGCTATCAAATGCACAATTACTCAGAAACCCAAGAACACTAAGTCGTCCCCTGTAACTCAACTTTTTGGCCATAATTCCAATTCAAACCAATTACCAAAATCTATAAATGCAAAATTGTTCTTAAACTAGTCGTAATTCTATCTGCAAAGTCTCATCTTTCAATTCTTCAAAACAAAAGAGAATTTTGGAGTCAAACTTTTATTTAAAAATAGTCAACCTTTTTGTTCATCATAAAATTCGATATCCAGTTGATGTATTAGCTTCAATTGATGATACGGGTGAATCCTAAGAGTAATTTTAAATCTAATTCGTGTTATACACTTCATCCAAAACGTCTTCAAAATTGAAATCAAATTTTTTTTTCAAAGTATAGCAGCGACGGACAGCAGCAATATAAATATACATATATTTTTTTTCTTTCTTTCCAATTAATCATAGATAAACGTTTCTATGATGGATATTAAATCCTAAAAGAAATTTAAATCATAAGTTAGCTGTTGTGATTGGATTTTGTTGACTGGTTAAACAATGAAGAAGAAGAACAAAGGGAGTTAGTTAATAATCGGGTTATAAACAAACTGAGGGATATCATATCAGAAAAATCAAAATGGCCGGATGGTTAGGAGAACTTTTGTGTGAGCGGGAGGTCGTGGGTTCGAGCTTGGCCTGGGGCGTTTATTTTTTTTTAAGGGTTTACATCAAGGTAGCCTTCCTAATACTTTTATTAATTGTATTATTATTACTATCATTATTGTTATTATTGCTTGTATTATTATTTATTGATATTATATTATGTTGTTAGCTATTATTATTACTAATAATAATAACATGAATATTATTATTGTTATAGAAACTTATATTATTATCACTAGTAAAATCATTAGGAATTTTTAGTATTATCATAACCGACATTATTATTATTATTATTATTATTATTATTATTATTATTAGTATTATTATTATTATTATTATTATTATTATTATTATTATTATTATTATTATTATTATTATTATTATTAGTATTATCATTATTGTATTATTGTGGTGATTATTATTATTATTATTATTATTATGAACATGTTAATAACGTTGATATTTCTAAGTTAACAATAAGTTAATATGATAAAATTATGGAAAATACTTATAATTATATGAAGATATGTCCAATTATGAATATGATTATGAATTAACAAAATAGGAACAACAGTTATAAATTTATAAATTTAAAACGAAGTTTACGATAAATCTTATTATTATTATTATTATTATTATTATTATTATTATTATTATTATTATTATTATTATTATTATTATTATTATTATTAGTAATACTGTTACTATTATAGATTACTATAATTACTAAAAGTATCATTATTTTAACTCTACCATTTTTATTAAAACTATTATTGTTGCTATTATAATTATTAAGTATTAGTATTAAAAGTATTATTTCTATTATTATACTTATTTTAATATTATTATAACGATTAATTTGCAAACACATAATATATTTAATATATATAGTTTAAAATTATTAATACTTTTATTTATCTAAAATATGCAAAATGAATATATAATAAAATATATAAGATATTGATATAAAAATCACTAATAAAAAGTATATATAATTGTTCGATTACGATTATAGGTTTTAATATATTAACAAATGATATAGGTTCGTGAATCCGAGGCCAACCATACACTTGTTCAATGTCGTCATATGTATTTTTACTACAAAATACATTAGGTGAGTTTCATTTGCCCCCTTTTTAAATGCTTTTGCAATATATATTTTTGGGGCTGAGAATACATGCGCTTTTATAACTGTTTTACGAAATAGACACAAGTAATTGAAACTACATTATATGGGTGAATGATCGAAGCCGAATATGCCCCTTTTGCTTGGTAGCCTAAGAATTAGTAAACTGGTCTACTAATTGACGCGAATCCTAAAGATAGATCTATTGGGCCTAACGAACCCCATCCAAAGTATCGGATGCTTTAGTACTTCGAATTCGTTTTTATCATGTCCGAAGGATTTCTCGAAATGATAGGGGATATTCTTATATGCATCTTGTAAATGTCGGTTACCAGGTGTTCACCATATGAATGATGATTTTTGTCTCTATGCATGGGACGTATATTTATGAGAACGGGAAATGAAATTCTTGTGGTCTATTAAAATGATGAAAATGATTGATTATGTTAAACTAATGAACTCACCAACCTTTTGGTTGACACTTTAAAGCATGTTTATTCTCAGGTATGAAATAAATCTTCCGCTGTGCATTTGCTCATATTAGAGATATTACTTGGAGTCATTCATGACATATTTCAAAAGACGTTGCATTCGATTCGTCGAGTTCATCAAGATTATTACTAAGTCAATTATAGTTGGATATATTATAGAATGGTATACATGCCTGTCAACTTTCGATGTAATGAAAGATTGTCTTTTAAAACGAATGCAATGTTTGTAAAATGTATCATATAGAGGTCAAGTACCTCGCGATGTAATCATATGTTATTGTATTCGTTCTTATGGATTAGGACGGGTCTTTACACCTAATTCTTTGGCTACCAAGCTAAAAGGGTGATATTCAATTTCGATAATCCAACCATAGAATGTAGTTTCGATTACTTGTGTCTATTTCGTAAAACATTTATAAAAGCAGCGCATGTATTCTCAGTCCTAAAAATATATATTGCAAAAGCATTTAAAAAGGGAGCAAATGAAACTCACAATACTGTATTTTGTAGTAAAAATACATATGAGATATTGAACAATGCAAGGTTGGCCTTGGATTCACGAACCTATATCATTTATATATATATTAACACATATAATGGTATTCAAATAATTACATCTATTAATTATATAATATTTATATATTTAGTGTTGTAGTTTATATAGAATGTGTACTAAATTTTTGTCTATATATTATATCTTAAATTATATACTATATATATGTTTATTTAGTAAAAAAAATGTTAATATGTTGAATATATAATTATAGGTAATATGAATATATTTTATGTACAAAATCTTTATTTGTTATAATATAATAATAATAATAATAATAATAATAATAATAATAATAATAATAATAATAATGAAAATAATAATTTTAATAAAGATGGTAGTCTTAATAATTATGAGAATTTTAATAATAATGATACTACTAATAATATTCTTAATTATAATACTAATATTAATGTTAATAATAATAATAATAATAATAACCTTAAAATCATGTTAATACTAATGATAATAATAATACTAATAATAATAATAAATATAAAAATATTATTTTTTCTACTAACGATAATAATTTTAATAATAACAATACTAATAATACTTATTTTTATAATAATAATAATACTAATATTTATTTTAATAACTATAATGATAATAATACTACTAATAATAATACTAATACTAATACTTATGATAATAATAATAATAATAATAATAATAATAATAATAATAATAATAATAATAATAATAATAATAATAATAATAATAATAATAATAATATAATAATAATAATAATAATAATAAAAGAAGACTACCTTTAGAGGCTTTTCCTAAATAAAAAAATGCCCCGCACCGGGATTGAACTCGACACCTCTCGCTTAACCCCAACACTCCCTAACCACTCCTCCATTACTTCTTTTCTGGTTAAATTGCCATATTAATTGTATTTAATTTATCTCTTTCTGTTTTCATCTTCTTTACTTTCATCACCACTTCATCATCAACAACCGTTATTATCATTATCATGATTCTAATTATCATCATTATTCCATGATCATAATCAAATCATGATTATCATTGATATCGCGTTTAACTAACACCATCATCATTTATATGCGTATCTTATCTTAATATTCGTTATCACTATCATATCCCTCAACGTTTATTATATAACATAGTAGTTCAATAGGAACCGAAACTGGGTCACGGCCCACTAAAACAAACACGTCCCAAGTAACAAAAAGATGAACCCAATAATTTAACGGTCCAATTAATAAATTTCCTGGCCCATGAATTCAACGTATTTACTAGTTTAGTCCAAGATTTGAGTAATGGAAATAAGGAGGCTTCGGTTTACCCAACAATAAAAGTAAGTGATGCTTCAAAGAAAATAGAAAATGAATGGGGTTGGCTACGGTCCAAAAGCAGATAGTTCAAGCAAGTTGCCCAGGTCCACATCGCCATATTGTACCTCTTGTAAAAGGAGTTAGTCGACAGAAGATATTGGAGGGGTCCTCCGGTTCTTTATATATTTATTTAACTTACAACTTCATCTTCAACTAACCTTTATTATCTCGATATTATTATCATACATCTTCGAATGAAACAGAAACCGTATAGCAGCGGTTGTTCGAGCAACATCATAGTGGCGGTGATGGTTTGTTATGGGTTGATGATGGATGATTTATTGTGGGTCTTTGGTTCAATAAAAAAGTAAATAGTCCCATATGAAATCGTGAACTGTAGCAGGTGATGAATGATGGTGATTCTTGTGATAGAAATTATACAGCAGAAAAAGAAATAGGAATTCCATAAATTTAGCAGTAGTTGTCGTAAGGTTATAGTGGTTTTGATTATCAAACAGTAAGTGGGTTTGTGATGATTTTGAGGTTCACGAACAAGGTAGAAAGAGAAGAGGGAGAGAGGAAGAAGAAAGTGGTTCTTGGTTGATCATGTAAAGAAAGAAATATAAAGGTTGTAAGTAGTGGGTTTCTTCGGACAGAGAGTTTGATGTTGTAGTGTTATGTTAATGAATTGTCATTCATTTGATTAGTACAAAACGAAACTAGTAACGTACGGTGATTGTGGTAATGGTTCAACAAGAGTGGTGGTGTGTTCAAGTGATGGTAACCGATTGTTAACAAGAGTGGCGATTAAAGATAACGGTTATGATGGTTCGTGGGTTTGAGTTGTACAAGCAGCAATAAAACAGTCGCAAAGCATGTAAACGAGTAGCAGGATGTTGAAAGTGGATACTATGGTTTGGATGTGGTGGTCGTTGAGTTAGGAAATGAGAAAACAGTATAGACTGTATGATGTGATGATATAATCTCATATGCATATGCATATATATAATGTAATCAATAAAATACTATTATTATAATAAGGATGTGAGAACAATAAGGACACAGTCTCAAATCATTAATTCACAGATTCAATATATTATAATATAATAATATTAAAAATAATACACGTGTTTCTAATTTAAATATCTTATCGACAGTTTTCACGGACTGTGTATCGTCTACTATTTGAAATCAGTGGCGGATAAAAGTCTTCAAAAAAATCCCAAATTTTTAAATTAAATAGTTTTATTATTTTGGTCATTATGGTATAAAATTTGATCATTACTTAATTAAATAAAAATTACATCAACTGTCTCTCTCCATTCTGAGTAAAATATAAAAAGTTCTAAAATTTAATAAACAGCTCCTAAATACATTTTTAATAAGTCTGTAATTTATAGAACTCATTTTCGGATCACCGTTTATTTTAAAATCATATAAGTTCATATTTAGACTTGCTTAATATTAATCAGAACATCAAACTAGTATTACAATCATTTAATATTTATTTTTGATATACTTTATTTATATATAGATATGTTTTAGATAATAATTATTATAATATCTTTATTTTTATTTTTATATTACATAATTAAATTTTAATAACAACAACATATAATATTAATAACAACAACATACAATTAATTGTTCGTGAATCGTCGGAAATGGTCGAAGTCAAATGAATGTACGAAAATAGTTCAAAAATTTTGAGATTAAATTTAATAAACTTTGCTTATCATGTCGAAATAATATTAAAATTAAAGTTTAAATTTGATCAAAAATTTCCGGGTCGTCACAATAAATACACAAGAAACAGAAGAAGGATATAGTTCAGAAATATTAATAGAAGCGGCAAAAATAAAAGAAATATAGAAAAATAGTAAAATAAATATAAAAGAAGGTCAAGGAATAAAACATACATTATTCAATAATCTATGGAGAAAAAATATAATATATCTAGGAAAAATGGTATCCGAAACACCTATAGAAATATCTGAAGCTAAAGGAACACTAAATTTACCGACAATAGAAAGAAATATCATAAATAATAAGCTAAGAGAGATACCTCGAGAAAAAAGAGTAAAAATTTCATATATACATATAGGAAGATTACAAATAGTATTAAAATCAATCTATCTAAGAGGAATAGATTCCTCAATAGAATTAATAATTATGGACAATAGAATAAAAAATCAAGAAGAATCAATAATAGGTATTATTCAAGGAAACTTAGGATATACTACAATAAAAATTGAAGTAGCCTTACAGTATGGAATACCCCTAGATACAAAAAATTTAGATAACTCGATAGGAATAACTTTTAATTTTAAAAGACAAGATTTAATGGAACAATGAGATTACCCCTTTAGTATTTCGTATGCAATGAAATGTCCCGTTCATATTGATTATAAACGTTCCATATTAATTGATTTCGTCACGAGGTTTTGACCTCTATATGAGACGTTTTTCAAAGACTGCATTCATTTTTAAAACAACCATAACCTTTATTTTATCTGTAAAGGTTTAAAAAGCATTACGTAGATTATCAAATTATGATAATCTAAAATATACCATTTACACACGACCATTACATAATGGTTTACAATAAGAATATATTACATCAAAAATAAGTTTCTTGAATGCAGTTTTTACATAATATCATACAAGCATGGACTCCAAATCTTGTCCTTATTTTAGTATGCAACAGCGGAAGCTCTTAATAATCACCTGAGAATAAACATGCTTAAAACGTCAACAAAAATATTGGTGAGTTATAGGTTTAACCTATATATTATCAAATCATAATAATAGACCACAAGATTTCATATTTCAATATACATCCCATACATAGAGATAAAAATCATTCATATGGTGAACACCTGGTAACCGACATTAACAAGATGCATATAAGAATATCCCCTATCATTCCGGGAAATCCTTTGGACATGATTAAAACTAATTCGAAGCACTAAAGCATCCGGTACTTTAGATGGGGTTCGTTAGGCCCAATAGATCTATCTTTAGGATTCGCGTCAATTAGTAGATCGGTTTACTAATTCTTAGGTTACCAAGCAAAAGGGGCATATTCGGCTTCGATCATTCACCCATATAATGTAGTTTCATTTACTTGTGTCTATTTCGTAAAACATTTATAAAACTGCATGTATTCTCATCCCAAAATATTAGATTTTAAAAGTGGGACTATAACTCACTTTCACATATTTTTTACTTCATCGGGAAGTAAGACTTAGCCACTGGTTGATTCATGAACCTATAACAAATATGTACATATATATCAAAGTATGTTCAAAATATAATTACAACATTTTTAAAACGTTTTAATGTTTTAAGTTTATTAAGTCAGTTGTCCTCGTTAGTAACCTACAACAAGTTGTCCACAATTAGATGTACAGAAATAAATCGATATATATTATCTTGAATCAATCCACGACCCAGTGTATACACGTCTTAGGCTAGATCACAACTCAAATTATATATATTTTTGGAATTAACCTCAACCCTGTATAGCTAACTCCAACATTACTGCATATAGAGTGTCTATGGTTGTTCCAAATAATATGTATACATGGGTCGATATGATATGTCAAAACATTTGCATACGTGTCTATGGTATCCCAAGATTACATAATATATTAGAATACATGTATAATACAATATAAGTTAGCTAGGATATGATTTGTATAGAATTGTTACAATATTTCCCGTAGCTACAACAATCAAAAAATATCCAATCTTGTTTTACCCATAACTTCTTCGTTTTAAATCCATTTTGAGTGAATCAAATTACTATGGTTTAATATTAAACTCTATTTTATGAATCTAAACAGAAAAAGTATAGGTTTATAGTCAGAAATATAAGTTACAAGTCATTTTTGTAAGAGGTAGTCATTTCAGTCGAAAGAACGACGTCTTGATGACCATTTTGAAAAACATACTTCCACTTTGAGTTTAACCATGATTTTTGGATATAGTTTCATGTTCATAAGAAAAATCATTTTATTAGAAGAACAACTTTTAAATCAAAGTTTATCATAGTTTTTAATTATCAAACCCAAAACAGCCCGCGGTGTTACTACGACGGCGTATGTCCAGTTTTACGGTGTTTTTCGTGTTTCTAGGTTTTAAATAATTAAGTTAGCATATCATATAGATATAGAACATGTGTTTATTTGATTTTAAAAGTCAAGTTAGAAGGATTAACTTTTGTTTGCGAACAAGTTTAGAATTAACTAAACTATGTTCTAGTAATTTCAAGTTTAAACCTTCGAATAAGATAGCTTTATATGTATGAATCGAATGATGTTATGAACATCATTACTACCTCAAGTTTTGTGGATAAACCTACTGGAAAAGAGACAAATGGATCTAGCTTCAAAGGATCCTTGGATGGCTTGAAAGTTCTTGAAGTAGAATCATGACACGAAAACAAGTTCAAGTAAGATTTCCACTCGAAATAAGATTGTTATAGTTATAGAAATTGAACCAAAGTTTGAATATGAGTATTAGCTTGAATTAGAAAGATAACCTACTGTAAATAACAAAGATTTCTTATTGGAAGTAAGCTAGCAAACTTTAAGTATTCTTGATTTTATGAAACTAGAACTTATAGAATTTATGAAGAACACTTAGAACTTGAAGATAGAACTTGATAGAGATCAATTAGATGAAGAAAATTGAAGAATGAAAGTGTTTGTAGGTGTTTTTGGTCGTTGGTATATGGATTAGATATAAAGGATGTGTAATTTTGTTTATATGTAAATAAGTCATGAATGATTACTAATATTTTTGTAATTTTATGAGATATTTCATGCTAGTTGCCAAATGATGGTTCCCACATGTGTTAGGTGACTCACATAGCTGCTAAGAGCTGATCATTGGAGTGTATATACTAATAGTACATACATCTAAAAGCTGTGTATTGTACGAGTATGAATACGGGTGCATACGAGTAGAATTGTTGATGAAACTGAACGAGGATGTAATTGTAAGCATTTTTGTTAAGTAGAAGTATTTTGATAAGTATCTTGAAGTCTTTCAAAAGTGTATGAATATATATTAAAACACTACATGTATATACATTTTAACTGAGTCGTTAAGTCATCGTTAGTCGTTACATGTAAATGTTGATTTGAAACCTTTAAGTTAACGATCATGTTAAATGTTGTTAACCCAATGTTTATTATATCTAATGAGATGTTAAATTATTACATTATCATGATATTATGATATATTAATATATCTTAGTATGATATATATACAGTTAAATGTTGTTACAACGATAATCGTTACATATATGTCTCGTTTTGAAATCATTAAGTTAGTAGTCTTGTTTTTACATATGTAGTTCATTGTTAATACACTTAATGACATGTTTACTTATCATTTATCATGATTAAACATAGCGTATCAATATCTTAATATGATTCATATGTATTTAGTAAGACGTTGTTATAACGATAATCGTTATATATACCGTTTCGAGTTTCTTAATTCAATAAACTCAATTTTATGTATATAACTCATTGTTAAAATACCTAATGAGATACTTACTTATCATAATATCATGTTAAATATATATATAATCATATATATGTCATCATATAGTTTTTACAAGTTTTAACGTTCGTGAATCACCGGTCAACTTGGGTGGTCAATTGTCTATATGAAACCTATTTCAATTAATCAAGTCTTAACAAGTTTGATTGCTTAACATGTTGGAAATACTTAATCATGTAAATAATAATTTCATTTAATATATATAAACATGGAAAAGTTCGGGTCACTACATGCAATAGGATACGCACTTAGTAACTCAAATCATTCAACAGAGTTTAAAGACAGAGAAAGAATTTCAATAGATGAAATATTTGAAAAAACTAGTACTAAAAAAAGAATGATTAAAAAGAAACCTTTAGAAAGAAATAATCAATCAAGACGAATAAGCTCTTCTAGATCAAGTAGAGAAATCCATATAGAAAAATCATTGGTTATAGGAGCAAACAATAAAGAAGAAAATAATATAGAAGAAAGAATAAACCTACTTAAAAGTCAAGTATCTACTCTACAAAATTTAGCAGAAGGGATAAATGAAAAACTATGAGTTCTAAAATACAAATGAATTGTTCAATATCTAATAAAATTAGAGAAGAATGTTTAAAATATAGATGGTCTAGAATAAAAACCCTACAAGAAGAAATAACAAGATTAGAAAAAGAATTAGAAATATTAAGAGAAGAATCGATAAAAAACCCTAAAAATATCCTAGTAAAAGTTAGTATTGTAATAATAGCCAAACAAATTAAATATAATCAAATTACAATAGACGCACATCATAAATATATCCAAAAACAATCCACGGAGCTTACTCAATTTACGAGTTAAAATCATAGGTTTAAAAAGACAAATTAGTTGTTCAGAAAGTAATACTTTATGGAAAAAATTAATAGATAAAAAATGACAAAGTATTTCAAGAATAAGTAAAACCATAGAACGACTAAATGAAAGTTTAGAAAAAGAAAAAACATATTTACATCAAATAGATAATACTTTTAAATTGGTTCGGTCCGGACTGATGCAAGCTTGCCGTTCAAAAAAAATTGGTTAAAGTTTGAAATGAAGTGTATGATAGTGAGTATTTAGTGAAAGGAATGTGAAAGAAATGTTAAAGGGTTTGGATTGATGTGGCGGTTCCTGAAATACTTGTACCAAGTTGCCTTAGTGTATCACTGTATCCTACAATTCATTCCATCTCTCTTCCCAAAAAATGATCGAGATGCCCCGTCCCTTCTTTATACACATCCATATATATAATCTTCCGGCGATTAATTATTCCACGTGATCTCCCTTTCTTCATCGTGACGTAAATTGTCAAATTACGCCGCCTTGCGTCGTACCCCAGTGTTTATTTGCGTGTTTGGTTTCAATTGAGACAATGTTAAAAAAAATTAGAAGATCAACGGAATCTTACAGTCATCTTTAAATTCTGGTAATTATGTTTCTTTTTTCTTCTGATTCAATTTTTAGGGTTTTCTTGTTTCATACTTGCTGTTAGGTTTTAGGGTTTTTTAATGTTTTTATTTTTGTATCATAATAATTTGAATTTGAATGATGGTGTCGAAGCTCACTTAGTTTATCAGGCTAATTAGTTTATAACAAATTGTTCTAATTGTCATTTCAAGCCAATTAATTTGAGTTACTTTACTTCTGCTTTTATTGTAATGTTTACTAGTTGCCGTTTATTAACTATACCGTTAACCACGATACATGATTGTACTTTTTGGTGTTAATCTCTAGGTTAACCTGAAAGATAAAAATTTATTGAACCATTACTTTGTAGAGTTACGTTTGTCTTTCGTAAACTTACTCCATATTGTATTCTATTTGATTCGATTTTTTGTTAAAATTGATACCAAATTATTGATATATCTATTCATAGGTGTAAGCATGTTGGATATGTTAAGTTAGTCAAAACTGCATCTTGATTTGAACTGTGAGGCATCTACTTGTCTACTTGTGATGATCGCTCTAAATCCATATGGACGAACACGTCATTCATTGATTTCATTGTGAGGTATTTGACCTCTATATGATACGTTTTGTAAACATTGCATTCTTTTGAAAAGGCACACCATAAATGAATATTTAAATCAAAGGTTTTCGACATCTGATGCTTTCTACATATAGACAATCATCGTAAATAATAGTTTACAATAATACTTCCGTTGACAATGCAGTCAAAATAAGATACATGGTGATGATTTGGTGAATGCAACGTTTCCTTGAAAAATATGTCATGTAAGACTCCATGCACATAGCTTGTCTAAC
Source organism: Rutidosis leptorrhynchoides (assembly GCF_046630445.1). Taxonomy (NCBI): domain Eukaryota; kingdom Viridiplantae; phylum Streptophyta; class Magnoliopsida; order Asterales; family Asteraceae; genus Rutidosis; species Rutidosis leptorrhynchoides. The sequence continues at coordinate 323,353,840 of NC_092343.1, forward strand.
ATATAAGCAAACAGCGGAAGACTTCTAGGAAACCTGAGAATAAACATACTAACAAGTGTCAACACAAAGGTTGGTGAGTTCATAGTTTTAGTGTTACACATAATCTGTATATAAAGGTGGATCACAAGATTTCAGTTGTTTCATCCAGAAACGTTTATCAAAATATTCTACAAGATTGAGCACCCTGGTAACTAAACTTTAACGTTTTAATAAGTACCCCTGCTTTAACATACATGCAACCAACATGTACAATACACGCAAACTAACGTGTACTAACCTCAAATAGCATATGTCTGTTTTATAGTTCAGGCTAGGGTTTCTATACCTGGAACAGACGGGGATGTCAAGCCCTATGGATCCATATACTACTACTCGTGCCCACCAGTTCTTATAACTGGCAGTTACTAGTTACCAAAGCTAAGGGATTTTCGGTTCAAACTCGGTGTAGAATTTAGTATGTACTTGTATCCATTGCGTTTAAAATAAAGTGCATGTATTCTCAGCCCGAAAATATAGATTGCAAAAGCAATTAAAAAGGGAGCAATGAAACTCACCTTAGCAGCATATAAAGTATTTCACCAAAATGTGACTGAAACTCGGATTACCAAATAACCGTAGATCTCAACGTATCAATATTGTGATTCAATATTGCAGGAAAGTACGTAGAAGCAACAGAGATGATAAACACTAGGTTTGACTTGCGAACAATACCCATGAACATTACCCATAACCTCCAAAGCTATAACACATAATTTTTCTTAGCTTTATCCCGCTCATAAAATCCATTTTGAAAATCACCCGAGCATAATTCCGTCGTAGTATTTTATGTATACTACTAATACATAATTTAAATATTGCACTAGAATTATTACGGAATAAAAATATATGAAATAAATATATATGTACATATATGTGTGTGTGTTTCTGCAATCGATCGATCGATTGATATATATAGTTAGAAAATAATATTATAATAATAAAAGGAATCAAATGTGTTTAATTATAATAATATAATAATATAATAAAGTAATAAAATAATAATATAATAATAAAAGGAATCGTACGTTTATAATTATAATAATATAATAATATAATAAAGTAATAATATAATAATAATATAATAATATAATAAAGTAGAATATAATAATATAATAATAAAATTGAATCGATTAAGATTTTAAAAGTCGTATTTTTAAAATACTTCAGGAGTATTTTATGTAACTTATAATTAATAATTTCAATCATGTCGCTTTCATGTGAATAGTAAATTAATTAATTTCGTTTCATTTACTATTCATATGAATAGTAAATGAATTAATTTCGATTCAACTATTTAAGCTACACGCTGTTGTACGTTGTACTTTACAAATTGTACATTATTAATTTAACTTCGTTTCTTAAAAAAAATTACAAAAATTATATCATAAAAATAAAACGACTTAATACGTAAAATTTTTAATTTGAAAAGCATCGTTTAATAGTAAATTTTTATCATTTCATATATAAATATTATTCGCATGATTCCGTATATATTGAAAACTCTTATGTTTATATAATACATGTTATGACGTTCGTGAATCGTCGGATAAACAGGGTAATTGAATAGTTCAAGAATTTTGAGATTCGGTTTTATAGACTTTGCTTATCGTGTCGGAAACGTTAAAGATTAAGTTTAAATTTGGTCAAAAATTTTCGGGTCATCACAGTACCTACCCGTTAAAGAAATTTCATCCCGAAATTTGAGTGAGGTCGTCATGGCTAGCAATAAAAATGTTTTCATGTCGAATATGAGTTGATAAATAGAGTTTTATCATCGTTGAATAATATGAATAAAATAATCCAATTACTCGAAGCGTATGAGGGAAGTTATCGTAATAGAGTGAAATGAAGAATAGAGATTCGTCTTAACTCTTGACGTAGTATCGATTGATTTCCGAAATTTAAGGAATAGAAAATCTTCATAATCTAAATAAGATTTGATTCTTTAGAAATTGCGGAAATTAGAATTTTCTTTGATTAAATGCGTAATCTGCCTCTATTGATGTGTTCGATATTTTGCTATAAATTAACCACTTCTGTTTTATTATTTTCATCACTCCTACATCTTCTTCCTCATTTCATACTTCCAAAGATTGTGAAATGCTTCATCCAGTTCTGATTCTTGATATACTCCTAACTTTCATATCTGTCATTCTTCTTTTTCATCTACCACCAGAGGAAGTTATTTTCTTCTACCACTACCTTGGGGTTATAGTATTTTTCATTCTCCCGTGTCTTTATATTGCTATACGCATTGATATACACGGTTTGTAATATATGTGTTGTTGTCAGGCTTTATATTTTCCCTTATATTTAGGAGCTCCATGCTTTCGTTTTTCCTTCCCGACTTCAAGTCAAGCGAATAATGGTCCAGAATTCGTAGGTATGGAGTTTCGAATGATCATAATATACAAAGTAGAAAGAAAAGGTAATAGCACAATTTTATTTGTCAAATTACCAGAATATCTAGAAAAGACCGAATCATCAAGATAAATATTTTCTTGATATGTTTAGAGATTAAATAGAATGAAAGAGTTATGTAACATGGTTCATGATAAGGGTGGGAACTGTGAACCTTTATCACGTTCCATTAGAAACTCAGCATGACTTACTGTAATATAATCACGTTGATCAAGTGTCATTATATTATACTAACTCATGCTTCAATTCCCAACATTACTTCAAAACATCCATTTTTTGAATTTTTCCGATTTTAGAAACTAAAATAGTTTCTTTTATGATGTAACACAGATAACGCGAAGAGATGAATGATTTTAGATAAGAATAGTTATGAAAATATCTTCAGAAATATGAAGGATATTTATAATGGAAGATACGATGATATCTTAGAATATTTAAGATAAGATGACGATGAAGAATATTGTCCGCAAAGATTTTAGAGTAAGGAGCAAGGTATTTGCTATGGATTTCAGCAGACACTGAATCATTTGGATTCTTTGAAGGCAGACTTAGTCTTTGTGATTTGTCCACAGCCTTCGTTACAGTTTGCTCAATTTGTTTTCCAGTTCCAAACCTTCTATTTTTCTGTGCTTTTCCAACACGCTACTTTTTATCATCAAACTTTCAACTGTTAAAGTTGTTTACAGTTTTTGCTGCTTCATCAGCATTTTTCCAAAATTTGGAGAACTAGTTTCGCAGTTTGGGGTGTTTTTCAGAAACTTCACATTCGAAGTATGTAAGTCTAGAAGATATACATTATATGTATATATATAACTGTTGGCGTAGAATTGCTGCAAAATTCGAAATACTGATTGCTAATTCCCGATAGTTGGTATGGCAATTACCATTACAAGATGTGGATGAGTACATGATAGGGTTTCTATGAGTATAAGGATTTCTTGGAAGGTCAAGGATAAATGAAGTTGTTGGTAAATTTACTGCTAATGTGGTGGGACATGAAAGATTCCCCAGTAACAAGAACGTATATGTCAAGGTTATAATAAGGCTAATCTGAAAAGTCGAAGTTAACTGGTTGGAAATGTGGTAAAACTGGATACTTTGAAAGGAAAAAAAAATTGCAAAGTTATTTTCGGTAATAACAATGCTAAAGGATCTTACACAGTTTTGAAGTCAAAGTATATCTTTGAAAGATGTAAAGATCTAAGAATGTTGTCACCGGTTCAGAGTTATGACTTGGATTCTGATCCGTCAATATCAGAATATGTAATTGAATTGGTATGAAATGATTGTGTATCACTGTGAAGATAGTGAGTATAGTTAATGATTTTTGAATCAAAATTGAAGAATGTACAGTGTAACATATTAATTGTGAACTTAAATATTTTTCGGGTATTACCTACCCGTTAAAGATTTCACAAGTAATATTTTGTACAAAAGAATTTTCATTACAATCTTTATGAAAATATATGTATGTATATTTTCTTTAGATGTAATACAGATTTAATGAGTTAATATCATATTATACTCATTTGGTTTTCGGCTTGACTTAGAAGTGATTAATCTCTAAAACATTAAAGATTACATAATCTTTGCGGAGTATTTCGCTAATGTAATCGATACTTCATTATTTATTCTTATTCCTCGGTGAAGTATGTTAGTGCTCGTGGAATTCTTGTGAACCTTACAAGGCACAGATGGTGTTTTCTGGAAAGTTTCGAGTATATCAAAAATGAAAATGTAAAATCAATTATGTAATTGAATAATACACTTGGTTTATTATGAAATAGAATTCATTGAGTTGAAACAGAGATTGTAGTTAACGAAGGTTAAGTTGTTAATGAAGGATATACATCATAGCATATTAGTAATATGAATTTAACCGAGTAATATTTACTCTTTTTCAATTCATACATAATAGCTTAGTACTAAAAGATTTATTATGGTTTAAAAATTTATATATATATATATATATATATATATATATATATATATATATATATATATATATATATATATATATATATATATATATATATATATATATATATAAATTCTTCAGAGGGAATGAGTTAATATTTAATAACTCGTTGATACAATATACAAGTTATTGATTCGTAATGATGTCCACGGTGATTCTTGAACTGGCGGAGCTTGTGATATTAGAGGTGCTGCTGATTCTGACGATGTTGAAAACACTGACTGTGCTAGTTAGGCTAAGGGTACTGTTGATGCTATTGGTAAAACAAGTCTAGCTTGTACCTTACGCACCATTCTTGTCAGGGTTTCTACTATTCCTTCTATCATTTTGGTTCACTCATCTGATTTATGGTTAGGGCTAGAATAGATAATCTCTAAGATTATAGATTATATAATCGCCGTAGGATATTTCTCCGATGAAGTTATGAATCCATACTTCATCGTTTGTTGTTGTTGATACTCCTTGGTATCCATGGTGCGTATGAGGTTGATATCCGAAGTACAGATTATGATGTTGAGGCGTGTGATGCGGATGTGATTGTTGGTGGTGGTAATGATATTGTTGGTGTTGATGATGGTGGTACTGGTTATGCTGCTGGTGCTGCTGCTGGTGTTCGTAACCCTTGCACCATATTCTCCAAAGCCACTACCCGAGCACGAAGCTCGTTGACTTCTTCTATTATACCAGGATGATCGGTGGTTCGGACGATCGGATAAATAAGATTTATAATATGGGATAGTATATAATCGTGATGAGATACTCTAAAAATGAGAGAGAAAATAGTATTACGAATAGGTTCGCCGGTAAGTGCTTCAGGTTCTTCGCCAAGAGGGGAATGTGGTGGATGGAAAGGATCGCCTTCTTCATGTCTCCAATGATTAAGTAGGCTACGAACCCATCCCCAATTCATCCAAAATAGATGATGGCTAATCGGTTGATCCATTCCGGTTACGCTGCTTTCGGAGCTCGAGTGGAAATCCATATCGGAATAGCTGTCGGAATCTAAGGAATTTGAACTAGATACAGGATCCATTTCGTGTAATCAAGGAAAAGATTTTTGGAATGAAATAGATTATAGGACTAATTTGGTACTCCTTAATACATAGTTTACATATGTATTTATAATACCAGAATCCCATAAATTACGGAGGATTTTACGGAAGATGTCAGGCAAAGTTTACTGTAATAGATATGCCATGATATGAATTTTGTCTATACACTATCTATGCAATCAATGCAGTAAGACGCGTTTAGACTAAGAATGATAAGTAGGTAATTTCTGACAAGAAGTGATAAGTAAAACTTTTGACATGCAGACACAGTCGAAGTCCAGACTTACTAATGCATCCTAACAACTATCAGTTAGACACACTCATGCAAGACCTGGTTCGTTAAGACCAATGCTCTGATACCAACTGTGACGATCGCTCCAAATCCATATGGACGAACACGTCATTCATTGATTTCATTGCGAGGTATTTGACCTCTATATGATACGTTTTGTAAACATTGCATTCTTTTGAAAAGGCACACCATAAATGAATATTTAAATCAAAGGTTTTCGACATCTGATGCTTTCTACATATAGACAATCATCGTAAATAATAGTTTACAATAATACTTCCGTTGACAATGCAGTCAAAATAAGATACATGGTGATGATTTGGTGAATGCAACGTTTCCTTGAAAAATATGTCATGTAAGACTCCATGCACATAGCTTGTCTAACATATAAGCAAACAGCGGAAGACTTCTAGGAAACCTGAGAATAAACATACTAACAAGTGTCAACACAAAGGTTGGTGAGTTCATAGTTTTAGTGTTACACATAATCTGTATATAAAGGTGGATCACAAGATTTCAGTTGTTTCATCCAGAAACGTTTATCAAAATATTCTACAAGATTGAGCACCCTGGTAACTAAACTTTAACGTTTTAATAAGTACCCCTGTTTTAACATACATGCAACCAACATGTACAATACACGCAAACTAACGTGTACTAACCTCAAATAACATATGTCTATTTTATAGTTCAGGCTAGGGTTTCTATACCTGGAACAGACGGGGATGTCAAGCCCTATGGATCCATATACTACTACTCGCACCCACCAGTTCTTATAACTGGCAGTTACTAGTTACCAAAGCTAAGGGATTTTCGGTTCAAACTCGGTGTAGAATTTAGTATGTACTTGTATCCATTGCGTTTAAAATAAAGTGCATGTATTCTCAGCCCAAAAATATAGTTTGCAAAAGCAATTAAAAAGGGAGCAATGAAACTCACCTTAGCAGCATATAAAGTATTTCACCAAAATGTGACTGAAACTCGGATTACCAAATAACCGTAGATCTCAACGTATCAATATTGTGATTCAATATTGCAGGAAAGTACGTAGACGCAACAGAGATGATAAACACTAGGTTTGACTTGCGAACAATACCCATGAACATTACCCATAACCTCCAAAGCTATAACCCATAATTTTTCTTAGCTTTATCCCGCTCATAAAATCCGTTTTGAAAATCACCCGAGCATAATTCTGTCGTAGTATTTTATGTATACTACTAATACTTAATTTGAATATTGCACTAGAATTATTACGGAATAAAAATATATGAAATAAATATATATGTACATATATTTGTGTGTGTTTCTGCAATCGATCGATCGATCGATATATATAGTTAGAAAATAATATTATAATAATAAAAGGAATCAAACGTGTTTAATTATAATAATATAATAATATAATAAAGTAATAAAATAATAATATAATAATAAAAGGAATCGTACGTTTATAATTATAATAATATAATAATATAATAAAGTAATAATATAATAATAATATAATAATATAATAATAAAATTGAATCGATTAAGATTTTAAAAGTCGTATTTTTAAAATATTTCAGGAGTATTTTATGTAACTTATAATTAATAATTTCAATCATGTCGCTTTCATGTGAATAGTAAATTAATTAATTTCGTTTCATTTACTATTCATATGAATAGTAAATGAATTAATTTCGATTCAACTATTTAAGCTACACGTTGTTGTACGTTGTACTTTACAAATTGTACATTATTAATTTAACTTCATTTCTTAAAAAAAATTACAAAAATTATATCATAAAAATAAAACGACTTAATACGTAAAATTTTTAATTTGAAAAGCATCGTTTAATAGTAAATTTTTATCATTTCATATATAAATATTATTCGCATGATTCCGTATATATTGAAAACTCTTATATTTATATAATACATGTTATGACGTTCGTGAATCGTCGGACAAACAGGGTAATTAAATAGTTTAAGAATTTTGAGATTCAGTTTTATAGACTTTGCTTATCGTGTCGGAAACGTTAAAGATTAAGTTTAAATTTGGTCAGAAATTTCCGGGTCATCACACTACTATTGTTTATTTGGCTACATGATAAACAAATTAGAATAACTAAAAGTTTTCTAGATTTGTTAACGTAATGGTAACTTTGAAAAACTGTTAAAACAAATTAGAAGATCAACGGAATCTTAGAGACATATTTAAATTTTGGTAATTATGTTTTCCTTTCTTGTGATTCCATATTTATGGGCTCTATTTTTGAGTCAACAGCAAGCGTCGATTTATTGGCGTCTTGACTGCCGTTTAGAGCCTAAATTGAATTCCAGGCCGGATTTAAAACCCATTGAAATTTGATTTACCATTTTCATGGCGTCTCAATTTAATTTTACTATTTTTATAAAAAAAAATTCCTACTTATTGGCAGGAGGTCCACTCGGAAGCAATCTCTTTATCCGTCGAATAGAGAGAGGGAAGACTTTCTCTACTTTTGAGAGTGTTTTCACTTTGGGTGGAGAAATGACTTGTTTTTATGCTCAGATAGGGGAAGGATTGTCTACATCTCACCTCCCCATACACCACTCATGTGGTATTGGGTTTTGTTGTTGTTGTTATTGACATGTCCCATTCTTATTGATTAAAAACGTTCCATATTAATTGATTTCGTTGCGAGGTTTTGACCTCTATATGAGACGTTTTTCAAAGACTGCATTCATTTTTAAAACAAACCATAACCTTTATTTCATAAATAAAGGTTTAAAAAGCTTTACGTAGATTATCAAATAATGATAATCTAAAATATCCTGCTTACACACGACCATTACATAATGGTTTACAATACAAATATGTTACATTGAAATCAGTTTCTTGAATGCAGTTTTTACACAATATCATACAAACATGGACTCCAAATCTTGTCCTTATTTTAGTATGCAACAGCGGAAGCTCTTAATATTCACCTGAGAATAAACATGCTTTAAACGTCAACAAAAATGTTGGTGAGTTATAGGTTTAACCTATATATATCAAATCGAAACAATAGACCACAAGATTTCATATTTCAATACATATCCCATACATAGAGATAAAAATCATTCATATGGTGAACACCTGGTAACCGACATTAACAAGATGCATATATAAGAATATCCCCATCATTCCGGGACACCCTTCGGATATGATATAAATTTCGAAGTACTAAAGCATCCGGTACTTTGAATGGGGTTTGTTAGGCCCAATAGATCTATCTTTAGGATTCGTGTCAATTAGGGTGTCTGTTCCCTAATTCTTAGATTACCAGACTTAATAAAAAGGGGCATATTCGATTTCGATAATTCAACCATAGAATGTAGTTTCACGTACTTGTGTCTATTTTGTAAATTATTTATAAAACCTGCATGTATTCTCATCCCAAAAATATTAGATTTTAAAAGTGAGACTATAACTCACTTTCACAGATTTTTACTTCGTCGAGAAGTAAGACTTGGCCACTGTTGATTCACGAACCTATAACAATATATACATGTATATTAAAGTATGTTCAAAATATATTTACAACACTTTTAATATATTTTGATGTCTTAAGTTTATTAAGTCAGCTGTCCTCGTTAGTTACCTACAACTAGTTGTCCACAATTAGATGTACAGAAATAAATCGATAAATATTATCTTGAATCAATCCACGACCCAGTGTATACGTATCTCAGTATTGATCACAACTCAAACTATATATATTTTGGAATCAACCTCAACCCTGTATAGCTAACTCCAACATTCACATATAGCGTCTATGGTTGTTCCGAAATATATATAGATGTGTCGACATGATAGGTCAAAACATTTTATACGTGTCTATGGTATCTCAAGATTACATAATATACAATACAAGTTGATTAAGTTATGGTTGGAATAGGTTTGTTACCAATTTTCACGTAGCTAAAATGAGAAAAATTATCCAATCTTGTTTTACCCATAACTTCTTCATTTTAAATCCGTTTTGAGTGAATCAAATTGCTATGGTTTCATATTGAACTCTATTTTATGAATCTAAACAGAAAAAGTATAAAAATAAGTTACAAGTCATTTTTGTAAAGGTAGTCATTTCAGTCGAAAGAACGACGTCTAGATGACCATTTTAGAAAACATACTTCCACTTTGAGTTTAACCATAATTTTTGGATATAGTTTCATGTTCATAATAAAATCATTTTCTCAGAATAACAACTTTTATATCAAAGTTTATCATAGTTTTTAATTAACTAACCCAAAACAGCCCGCGGTGTTACTACGACGGCGTAAATCCGGTTTTACGGTGTTTTTCGTGTTTCCAGGTTTTAAATCATTAAGTTAGCATATCATATAGATATAGAACATGTGTTTAGTTAATTTTAAAAGTCAATTTAGAAGGATTAACTTTTGTTTGCGAACAAGTTTAGAATTAACTAAACTATGTTCTAGTGATTACGAGTTTAAACCTTCGAATAAGATAGTTTTATATATATGAATCGAATGATGTTATGAACATTATTACTACCTCAAGTTTAGTAGGTAAACCTACTGGAAGTGACAAGAAATGATCTAGCTTCAAAGGATCTTGGATGGCTTGAAAGTTCTTGAAGTAGGATCATGACACAAAAACAAGTTCAAGTAAGATTTTTACTCGAATTAAGATAGTTTATAGTTATAGAAATTGAATCAAAGTTTGAATATGAATATTACCTTGAATAAGAAAGATAACCTACTGTAAATAACAAAGGTTTCTTGATCTTAGATGATTACTTGGAATGGATTAGAAAGCTTGGAAGTAAATTAGTAAACTTGAAGGGATTTTTGAAGTGTTCTTGAAGTGTTCTTCCTATGATGATTATAGCTTGATTCTTGAAGTGATTTTTGATGAAGATGATGATTAACTACTATAAAAATACGTTCATAATAGTGTGTGTGTGTTGAGAGAGAATTAGAAAGAGAATTGAAAGTGAAATGGAGTGAATGATGAGTGGTAATTGGTGAGTGGTGAGTGGGGTTAAAAGAAGTTCTAGTTAGTTGACTAGCTCATGGTAGAAGTTAAAATTGATTAGTCATACATGACATAATCAAGAGTGGAATCCCATGCTAGTTCCTATTGGTATATACCCATAGTAAGTACGTTTTGAAGCTGTGTATAATACGGGTAAGAATACGACTAGAATTCTTGATGAAAGAAAAGAATGGGAAAGTAACTGTAACCATTTTTGTTAAGTATGAGTGTTTTGATATATGTCTTGAAGTCTTCCAAAAGTATTTTAATACATCTAAATACACTACATGTATATACATTTTAACTGAGTCGTTAAGTCATCGTTAGTCGTTACATGTAAGTGTTGTTTTGAAACCTTTAAGTTAACGATCTCAATTAATGTTGTTAACCCATTGTTTATTATATCTAATGAGATGTTAAATTATTATATTATCATGATATTATGATATATTAATATATCTTAATATGATATATATGCATTTAAATGTCGTTACAACGATAATCGTCTTGTTTATATGTATATAACTCATTGTTAATATACTTATGGAGATACTTACTTATCATAATCTCATGTTAACCATATGTATATCCATATATATATCGTCATGTCGTTTTTACAAGTTTTAACGTTCGTGAATCGCCGGTCAACTTGGGTGGTCAATTGTCTATATGAAACATATTTCAATTAATCAAGTCTTAACAAGTTTGATTGCTTAACATGTTGGAAACATTTAATCATGTAAATATCAATCTCAATTAATATATATAAACATGGAAAAGTTCGGGTCACTACAGTACCTACCCGTTAAATAAATTTCGTCCCGAAATTTTAAGCTGTTGAAGGTGTTGACGAATCTTCTGGAAATAGATGCGGGTATTTCTTCTTCATCTGATCTTCATGCTCCCAGGTGAACTCGGGTCCTCTACGAGCATTCCATCGAACCTTAACAATTGGTATCTTGTTTTGCTTAAGTCTTTTAACCTCACGATCCATTATTTCGACGGGTTCTTCGATGAATTGAAGTTTTTCATTGATTTAGATTTCATCTAACGGAATAGTGAGATCTTCTTTAGCAAAACATTTCTTCAAATTCGATACGTGGAAAGTGTTATGTACAGCCGTAAGTTGTTGAGGTAACTCAAGTAGGTAAGCTACTGGTCCGATACGATCAATAATCTTGAATGGTCCAATATACCTTGGATTTAATTTCCCTCGTTTACCAAATCGAACAACGCCTTTCCAAGGTGCAACTTTAAGCATGACCATCTCTCCAATTTAAAATTCTATATCTTTTCTTTTAATGTCAGCGTAGCTCTTTTGTCGACTTTGGGCGGTTTTCAACCGTTGTTGAATTTGGATGATCTTCTCGGTAGTTTCTTGTATAATCTCTGGACCCGTAATTTGTCTATCCCCCACTTCACTCCAAAAAATCAGAGACCTGCACTTTCTACCATAAAGTGCTTCAAACGGCGCCATCTCAATGCTTGAATGGTAGCTGTTGTTGTAGGAAAATTCTGCTAACGGTAGATGTCGATCCCAACTGTTTCCGAAATCAATAACACATGCTCGTAGCATGTCTTCAAGCGTTTGTATCGTCCTTTCGCTCTGCCCATCAGTTTGTGGATGATAGGCAGTACTCATGTCTAGACGAGTTCCTAATGCTTGCTGTAATGTCTACCAGAATCTTGAAATAAATCTACCATCCCTATCAGAGATAATAGAGATTGGTATTCCATGTCTGGAGACGACTTCCTTCAAATACAGTCGTGCTAACTTCTCCATCTTGTCATCTTCTCTTATTGGCAGGAAGTGTGCTGACTTGGTGAGACGATTAACTATTACCCAAATAGTATCAAAACCACTTGCAGTCCTTGGCAATTTAGTGATGAAATCCATGGTAATGTTTTCCCATTTCCATTCCGGGATTTCGGGTTGTTGAAGTAGACCTGATGGTTTCTGATGCTCAGCTTTGACCTTAGAACACGTCAAACATTCTCCTACGTATTTAGCAACATCGGCTTTCATACCCGGCCACCAAAAATGTTTCTTGAGATCCTTGTACATCTTCCCCGTTCCAGGATGTATTGAGTATCTGGTTTTATGAGCTTCTCTAAGTACCATTTCTCTCATATCTCCAAATTTTGGTACCCAAATCCTTTCAGCCCTATACCGGGTTCCGTCTTCTCGAATATTAAGATGCTGCTCCGATCCTTTGGGTATTTCATCCTTTAAATTTCCTTCTTTTAAAACTCCTTGTTGCGCCTCCTTTATTTGAGTAGTAAGGTTATTATGAATCATTATATTCTTAGATTTTACTCGAATGGGTTCTCTGTCCTTCCTGCTCAAGGCATCGGCTACCACATTTGCCTTTCCCGGGTGGTAACGAATCTCAAGGTCGTAATCATTCAATAATTCAATCCACCTACGCTGCCTCATATTCAGTTGTTTCTGATTAAATATGTGTTGAAGACTTTTATGGTCGGTATATATAATACTTTTGACCCCATATAAGTAGTGCCTCCAAGTCTTTAATGCAAAAACAACCGCGCCTAATTCTAAATCATGCGTCGTATAATTTTGTTCGTGAATCTTCAATTGTCTAGACGCATAAGCAATCACCTTCGTTCGTTGCATTAATACACAACCGAGACCTTGCTTTGATGCGTCACAATAAATCACAAAATCATCATTCCCTTCAGGCAATGACAATATAGGTGTCGTAGTTAGCTTTTTCTTCAATAACTGAAACGCTTTCTCTTGTTCATCATTCCATTCAAATTTCTTCCCTTTATGCGTTAATGCAGTCAAGGGTTTTGCTATTCTGGAAAAGTCTTGGATGAACCTTCTGTAGTAACCAGCTAGTCCTAAAAACTGGCGTATGTGTTTCGGAGTTTTCGGGGTTTCCCACTTTTCAACAGTTTCTATCTTTGCCGGATCCACCTTAATACCTTCTTTGTTCACTATGTGACCGAGGAATTGAACTTCTTCCAACCAAAATGCACACTTTGAAAACTTAGCGTACAATTCTTCCTTCCTCAATACTTCTAACACCTTTCTCAAATGTTCACCGTGTTCTTGGTCATTCTTTGAGTAAATAAGTATGTCATCAATGAAAACAATGACAAACTTGTCAAGGTATGGTCCACACACTCGGTTCATAAGGTCCATGAACATAGCTGGTGCATTAGTTAAACCAAATGGCATGACCATAAACTCGTAATGACCGTAACGTGTTCTGAAAGCAGTCTTTGGAATATCATCTTCTTTCACCCGCATTTGATGATGCCCGGAACGTAAGTCAATCTTTGAATAAACAGACGAGCCTTGTAGTTGATCAAATAAGTCGTCGATTCTCGGTAGTGGGTAGCGGTTCTTGATGGTAAGTTTGTTCAACTCTCGGTAGTCGATACACAACCTGAATGTACCATCTTTCTTCTTGAAAAACAAAACAGGAGCTCCCCACGGTGATGTGCTTGGTCGAATGAAACCACGCTCTAAAAGTTCTTGTAATTGGCTTTGCAGTTCTTTCATCTCGCTGGGTGCGAGTCTGTAAGGAGCACGAGCTATTGGTGCAGCTCCTGGTACAAGATCTATTTGAAATTCAACGGATCGATGTGGGGGTAATCCCGGTAATTCTTTCGGAAATACATCGGGAAATTCTTTTGCAATGGGAACATCATTGATGCTCTTTTCTTCAGTTTGTACTTTCTCGACGTGTGCTAGAATAGCATAGCAACCTTTTCTTATTAGTTTTTGTGCCTTCATATTACTAATAAGATGCAGCTTCGTGTTGCCCTTTTCTCCGTACACCATTAAGGGTTTTCCTTTTTCTCGTATAATGCGAATTGCATTTTTGTAACAAACGATCTCTGCTTTCACTTCTTTCAACCAGTCCATATCGATTATCACATCAAAACTCCCTAACTCTACTGGTATCAAATCAATCTTAAATGTTTCGCTAACCAGTTTAATTTCTCGATTCCGACATATATTATCTGCTGAAATTAATTTACCATTTGCTAATTCGAGTAAAAATTTACTATCCAAAGGCGTCAATGGACAACTTAATTTAGCACAAAAATCTCTACTCATATAGCTTCTATCCGCACCCGAATCAAATAAAACGTAAGCAGATTTATTGTCAATAAGAAACGTACCCGTAACAAGCTCAGGGTCTTCTTGTGCCTCTGCCGCATTAATATTGAAAACTCTTCCGCGGCCTTGTCCATTCGTGTTCTCCTGGTTCGGGCAATTTCTAATAATGTGGCCCGGTTTTCCACATTTATAACAAACTACATTGGCATAACTTGCTCCGACACTACTTGCTCCGCCATTACTCGTTCCGACACCATTTGTTCCTTTCGTTCTATTAACCACTGGTCCGTAGACCTCACACTTCGCCGCGCTATGACCATTTCTTTTACACTTGTTGCAAAATTTGGTGCAGAATCCCGAGTGATACTTTTCACACCTTTGGCATAGCTGCTTCTGATTGTTGTTGTTGTTGCGGTTATTATTATTGTTGGGATGATTATTGTAGTTGTTGTTGTTGTTGTTGTTGTTGTTGTTGTTGTTGTTGTTGGGCCGTTTGTTGTAGTTGCGATTGATGTTGCGATTGTTGGGATAATTGTTGCGATTATTGTTGTAATTGCTGTTGTTGTTGTATTGGTGATTCTTATCACCGTTTTCCTCCCACTTTCTTTTGACTTGCTTCACATTGGCCTCTTCAGCAGTCTGTTCTTTAATTCTTTCTTCAATCTGGTTCACTAGTTTGTGAGCCATTCTACATGCCTGTTGTATGGAGGCGGGCTCGTGTGAACTTATATCTTCTTGGATTCTTTCCGGTAATCCTTTCACAAACGCGTCGATCTTCTCTTCCTCATCTTCGAATGCTCCCGGACACAATAGGCACAATTCTGTGAATCGTCTTTCGTACGTGGTAATATCAAATCCTTGGGTTCGTAACCCTCTAAGTTCTGTCTTGAGCTTATTGACCTTGGTTCTGGGACGGTACTTCTCGTTCATCAAGTGCTTGAATGCTGACCACGGTAGTGCGTATGCATCGTCTTGTCCCACTTGCTCTAGATAGGTATTCCACCATGTTAACGCAGAACCTGTGAAGGTATGCGTAGCGTACTTCACTTTGTCCTCTTCAGTACACTTACTTATGGCAAACACCGATTCGACCTTCTCGGTCCACCGTTTCAATCCGATCGGTCCTTCGATTCCATCAAATTCCAAAGGTTTGCAGGCAGTGAATTCTTTGTAGGTGCATCCTACACGAATTCCTGTACTGCTAGATCCAAGGTTATTGTTGGTATGTAGCGCAGCCTGTACTGTGGCTATGTTTGAAGCTAGAAAAGTACGGAATTCCTCTTCATTCATATTCACGGTGTGTCGAGTAGTCGGTGCCATTTCCTTCAAAATAGTCAAATGGAACAAGTTAATCATACAGAATATTAAGAGTAGTTAATAGTATTTCGTAGCATAATATGAACTCATTTATAAAAGCTTTTTCTTCATATTAGCGTTTTATAAGTTTAAATTCGGGTAGTACCTACCCGTTAAGTTCATACTTAGTAGCTAATATACAATTCAACTACTACAATTCTATATGAAAAACTGATTATAATAATATTTCGCGTTCAAACTTTTATACAATATTTTACAAACTTACAATACCGCTTATTTTACATAAAGCATGAAATATAGCACACAATAACTTTGATACAAGATAGTTGTGAAGATAATTCTAGCTAGTACACAAGTCGTTCAGCAAAGGCAATAAAGGCACGTAATTCATACGTCCAGAAACAAGTCATGCATTCTGGTTTTACTAGGACTACTTCCCATCCTTGGTCTTGTGGAACATAACCGTTATGGCAGTTGATAAGACAGCGTGTTGTAACGTCGTCAAAGGGACGAGGGTTACGTAATGTCCTACAGTCCCGTAACAATCTAAAAACCTCATTTCTTACCCCAATTACCGACTCCGTCACTTGTGGGAACGTTTTGTTTAATAGTTGTAGGCCGATGTTCTTGTTCTCACTTTGGTGAGAAGCGAACATTACTAATCCGTAAGCATAACATGCTTCTTTATGTTGCATGTTAGCCGCTTTTTCTAAATCACGAAGTCCAATATTCGGATATATTGAGTCAAAATAATTTCTTAACCCATTGCGTAAAATAGCATTTGGGTTCCCCGCAATATATGCGTCAAAGTAAACACATCGTAACTTATGGATTTCCCAATGTGATATCCCCCATCTTTCGAACGAAAGCCTTTTATAAACCAAGGCATTCTTGGAACGTCCTTTGAATGTCTTACAAACTGATCTCGCCTTAAATAGTTGTGCCGAAGAATTCTGACCGACTCTAGACAAGATTTCATCAATCATGTCTCCGGGTAGGTCTCTTAAAATATTGGGTTGTCTATCCATTTTGTGTTTTTATACTGTAAAATAGACAAGAGTTGGATTCATAAAAAAAATACTTATTAATACAAGCAATTTTTACATATATCATAAAGCATAAGCACAATATATTACATATATTACACCACACGAATACAACTATCTTATTCCGACTCGCTTGTTTCTTCTTCTTCGGTTTTGGTTCGTTTTGCCAAGTTTCTAGGGATATATGATGTTCCCCTAATACGAGCCGTCGTTATCCACATTGGTTTAGAAAAACCTGGTGGTTTAGAGGTTCCCGGGTCATTATTACAACTTAAGGACTTCGGGGGTTGACGATACATATAAAGTTCATCGGGGTTGGAATTAGATTTCTCTATTTTTATGCCCTTTCCCTTATTATTTTCTTTTGCCTTTTTAAATTCAGTTGGTGTAATTTCTATAACATCATCGGAATTCTCGTCAGAATCCGATTCATCGGAGAATTGGTAATCCTCCCAATATTTTGCTTCCTTAGCGGAAACACCATTGACCATAATTAACCTTGGTCGGTTGGTTGAGGATTTTCTTTTACTTAACCGTTTTATTATTTCCCCCACCGGTTCTATTTCTTCATCCGGTTCCGATTCTTCTTCCGGTTCCGATTCTTCTTCTGGTTCCGACTCTTCTTCCGGTTCCTCTTCGGGAACTTGTGAATCAGTCCACGAATCATTCCAATTTACATTTGACTCTTCATTATTATTAGGTGAGTCAATGGGACTTGTTCTAGAGGTAGACATCTATCACATAATATCAAACGCGTTAAGAGATTAATATATCGCATAATATTCACATGTTAAAAATATATAGTTTCCAACAAAATTTGTTAAGCAATCATTTTTCAAGTAAACACGGTCGAAGTCCAGACTCACTAATGCATCCTAACAAACTCGATAAGACACACTAATGCAAAATTCTGGTTCTCTAAGACCAACGCTAGGATACCAACTGAAATGTCCCGTTCTTATTGATTAAAAACGTTCCATATTAATTGATTTCGTTGCGAGGTTTTGACCTCTATATGAGATGTTTTTCAAAGACTGCATTCATTTTTAAAACAAACCATAACCTTTATTTCATAAATAAAGGTTTAAAAAGCTTTACGTAGATTATCAAATAATGATAATCTAAAATATCCTGCTTACACACGACCATTACATAATGGTTTACAATACAAATATGTTACATCAAAATCAGTTTCTTGAATGCAGTTTTTACACAATATCATACAAACATGGACTCCAAATCTTGTCCTTATTTTAGTATGCAACAGCGGAAGCTCTTAATATTCACCTGAGAATAAACATGCTTTAAACGTCAACAAAAATGTTGGTGAGTTATAGGTTTAACCTATATATATCAAATCGTAACAATAGACCACAAGATTTCATATTTCAATACACATCCCATACATAGAGATAAAAATCATTCATATGGTGAACACCTGGTAACCGACATTAACAAGATGCATATATAAGAATATCCCCATCATTCCGGGACACCCTTCGGATATGATATAAATTTCGAAGTACTAAAGCATCCGGTACTTTGGATGGGGTTTGTTAGGCCCAATAGATCTATCTTTAGGATTCGCGTCAATTAGGGTGTCTGTTCCCTAATTCTTAGATTACCAGACTTAATAAAAAGGGGCATATTCGATTTCGATAATTCAACCATAGAATGTAGTTTCACGTACTTGTGTCTATTTTGTAAATTATTTATAAAACCTGCATGTATTCTCATCCCAAAAATATTAGATTTTAAAAGTGGGACTATAACTCACTTTCACAGATTTTTACTTCGTCGAGAAGTAAGACTTGGCCACTGTTGATTCACGAACCTATAACAATATATACATGTATATTAAAGTATGTTCAAAATATATTTACAACACTTTTAATATATTTTGATGTCTTAAGTTTATTAAGTCAGCTGTCCTCGTTAGTAACCTACAACTAGTTGTCCACAGTTAGATGTACAGAAATAAATCGATAAATATTATCTTGAATCAATCCACGACCCAGTGTATACGTATCTCAGTATTGATCACAACTCAAACTATATATATTTTGGAATCAACCTCAACCCTGTATAGCTAACTCCAACATTCACATATAGCGTCTATGGTTGTTCCGAAATATATATAGATGTGTCGACATGATAGGTCGAAACATTGTATACGTGTCTATGGTATCTCAAGATTACATAATATACAATACAAGTTGATTAAGTTTTGGTTGGAATAGATTTTTTACCAATTTTCACGTAGCTAAAATGAGAAAAATTATCCAAACTTGTTTTACCCATAACTTCTTCATTTTAAATCCGTTTTGAGTGAATCAAATTGCTATGGTTTCATATTGAACTCTATTTTATGAATCTAAACAGAAAAAGTATAGGTTTATAGTAGGAAAAAATAAGTTACAAGTCGTTTTTGTAAAGGTAGTCATTTCAGTCGAAAGAACGACGTCTAGATGACCATTTTAGAAAACATACTTCCACTTTGAGTTTAACCATAATTTTTGGATATAGTTTCATGTTCATAATAAAAATGATTTTCTCAGAATAACAACTTTTAAATCAAAGTTTATCATAGTTTTTAATTAACTAACCCAAAATATCCCGCGGTGTTACTACGACGGCGTAAATCCGGTTTTACGGTGTTTTTCGTGTTTCCAGGTTTTAAATCATTAAGTTAGCATATCATATAGATATATAACATGTGTTTAGTTAATTTTAAAAGTCAAGTTAGAAGGCTTAACTTTTGTTTGCGAACAAGTTTAGAATTAACTAAACTATGTTCTAGTGATTACGAGTTTAAACCTTCGAATAAGATAGTTTTATATATATGAATCGAATGATGTTATGAACATCATTACTACCTCAAGTTTAGTAGGTAAACCTACTGGAAGTGACAAGA
The DNA here is from genome assembly GCF_046630445.1 of Rutidosis leptorrhynchoides. Classification (NCBI taxonomy): domain Eukaryota; kingdom Viridiplantae; phylum Streptophyta; class Magnoliopsida; order Asterales; family Asteraceae; genus Rutidosis; species Rutidosis leptorrhynchoides. The sequence goes on from NC_092343.1 coordinate 323,374,006, forward strand.
AATGATCTAGCTTCAAAGGATCTTGGATGGCTTGAAAGTTCTTGAAGTAGGATCATGACACAAAAACAAGTTCAAGTAAGATTTTTACTCGAATTAAGATAGTTTATAGTTATAGAAATTGAATCAAAGTTTGAATATGAATATTACCTTGAATAAGAAAGATAACCTACTGTATATAACAAAGGTTTCTTGATCTTAGATGATTACTTGGAATGGATTAGAAAGCTTGAAAGTAAATTAGTAAACTTGAAGGGATTTTTGAAGTGTTCTTGAAGTGTTCTTCCTATGATGATTATAGTTTGATTCTTGAAGTGATTGTTGATGAAGATGATGATTAACTACTGGAAAAATACGTTCATAATAGTGTGTGTATGTTGAGAGAGAATTAGAAAGAGAATTGGAAGTGAAATGGAGTGAATGATGAGTGGTAATTGGTGAGTGGTGAGTGGGGTTAAAAGAAGTTCTAGTTAGTTGAATAGCTCATGGTAGAAGTTAAAATTGATTAGTCATACATGACATAATCAAGAGTGGAATCCCATGCTAGTTCCTATTGGTATATACCCATACTAAGTACGTTTTGAAGCTGTGTATAATACGGGTAAGAATACGACTAGAATTCTTGATGAAAGAAAAGAATGGGAAAGTAACTGTAACCATTTTCGTTAAGTATGAGTGTTTTGATATATGTCTTGAAGTCTTCCAAAAGTATTTTAATACATCTAAATACACTACATGTATAAACATTTTAACTGAGTCGTTAAGTCATCGTTAGTCGTTACATGTAAGTGTTGTTTTGAAACCTTTCAATTAATGTTGTTAACCCATTGTTTATTATATCTAATGAGATGTTAAATTATTATATTATCATGATATTATGATATATTAATATATCTTAATATGATATATATACATTTAAATGTCGTTACAACGATAATCGTTACATATATGTCTCGTTTCGAAATCCTTAAGTTAGTAGTCTTGTTTATATGTATATAACTCATTGTTAATATACTTATGGAGATACTTACTTATCATAATCTCATGTTAACCATATGTATATCCATATATATATCGTCATATCGTTTTTACAAGTTTTAACGTTCGTGAATCGCCGGTCAACTTGGGTGGTCAATTTTCTATATGAAACATATTTCAATTAATCAAGTCTTAACAAGTTTGATTGCTTAACATGTTGGAAATATTTAATCATGTAAATATCAATCTCAATTAATATATATAAACATGGAAAAGTTCGGGTCACTACAGTTATGTTCTTGTTTCATACATGCTGATAGGTTTTCGAGTTTATTATTTTTGTATCATAATTATGGTATCGAAGCTCACTTAGTTTATTAGGCTAATTAGTTTACAAGAAATTGTTTACATAACAAATTTTTTTTTTTTTTGTGTCTTATGGTTTTTGATAAGCAGAAAATGACTGCTTCAAATGCAAACAACTATTACATTCCAGAAAACTTGGAGGGAAAATGTGATTACTGGTTAGCAATATTGGAAAACCATGTACTTCACACAGCGTTTACAAGAACAACAAGTGTTCCAAGACTTCACTTGGAATCATTATTTTGGTCAATAAGGTTTGTAGATGATGTTCCAGCACAAGATGAAGAAGCTTATTTTGAGTTTCGACTACATGGAATAAACGAGACATTTAGAATAACACTCGATGATTTCAAAACTTTGTTTAATCTACCAATACAAGTGGAAAATTGTGTTAACTTACCAAGCCAACCCGAGATGATGAACGCAATCAAAGATCTTGGATATGATGGAGAGCTTGGAATCAGTGTGAGAGATTTTAGTAAGAAAAACCTTGATACTAGGTGGTATGTTATCTACTCGATCTTCAACAGATGTTTTTTGATGACGCCAAGAGGATCAAACTTCATTACTACTGTAATGTTGAAGATATTTTACGCGTTTGTGATGGGAGCACATATGGACTACGGTAAACTACTATGGGAGATGGTCCAACAACAAGTCGAGAAACCGAAACCAGACCCAACTGAGGTTAAATATATTCCATGTGAACGTTTCTTCTCGATTATGATAGAACATGCACTAACCATCTGCAGGGACCAAAATGTACAAGTTCCTGACTTGTCCGAATATCCTCAAGTATTTTTATCCAAAGTGAAACTCTGCATGCCAAAAAGTCCAATCATTACAGATTCAGTGAAGATACCCGACCACTTAGTCCGACTAGTTCCCACAACTGACGAGCGTATTAAAAGATACTTTTTAGAGATTGGAGTTGATGTCCCGGCCCCGGTACAACTGTCAGTTGAACCTACAAGGGAGCCTACCCGAAGATCTATTAGGCTTCGTGGTGTGGGGTCATCAACAGCTAGGGGTGTCTTGAAAAGACTAAGACTGGGCCGTAGTAGACGAACAATAAGGAATGAGCCTGAAGAACCTGAATCGCCAGATCAACCGTTAAAGAGAACCAAAACTGTTGAACCATCTCCACCACTAAACTCATCACCACCGCTGCTGCCGCCGCCACCTGAGGCACGAATTGTGAATATGTCTCAACCAACAACATGCAGCTCTCAAACCAATGTCAATGACAAACCATCATCAAAACTCTCATTTCAAGAATTAGAAGAAATGTATATTGCCCGTACACTCGCAATTGAAGGTATCGATGAGCTTCGAGAAACTGCTGTTGATATTCTTCAGAAAGCACATAAAAAGTATCCAAATACAACTTGCAAACTGATTAGTCCCAATGTTAATGACATTGCGTCTAAAAGTTCTTATACATCTGAAAAACATGCCAGGTCATCAAGTGTGTCAGTCGGAGAAATGCAGGATCAACAGCATGATCAGATGGAGGATGACGTGGCGCCACGTGTGGACTCTGGTGAGATGTCAATGCCAGCTGGAAATTACAGCAAAGAGAATGCCGAAGATAGCATGTTAAAAGATCATGTTACCAAAAATGTCGAGTCATCAGAATGTAATGAATCATCCAATGAAAAAGAGGCAAACGAATGTAATAGTAAAGCTGAAAATGTTTTTGAAAAGGATCGAGAAGAGATAGAAAAGTATAACGAAGAATGAGAACAGGGGAGAGTAAATTTAGTAATAGAGTATAGTGACGATGAAGGTCTTATTCGCTACTTGTATAGCGAAAATCCTTCTGTATTGTCAGAAAAAATGAAAAGATTAGACCAAGATTTTGCTAAAAAATTAGAAGAACATGCAAAAATGAAGGAAACTCGCCTCAAAGATCTAGAGTCAAAACTATTGGATGCATAAAATGAACATTCTGTGTGTGGGTCCCAACGTGATATTCATGCGGTGCCCACTGAAGTGGGTCCAACTTTATTATTAGATGGAAACGTGATTGAAGCCCAAAGTGTTGATCAGGTGGTGCGTGTGTCAGTTGGAGAAATACAGGATCAACAGGATGATCACATGGAGGATGACGTGGCAAAGGATGATGCGGAAATTGTAAGTGAAAAGATTCTAGAATTTCAAGATCAACAGCTTGATGACATGGAGGATGACGTGGCAATGGATGACACGATAATTGTAAGTGAAAAAATTGGAGGAGTTCAAGATCAACAGCATGATGATGACGTGGCAGGGGAAGTTAGTTGGGTTGAAACCGAAGTTCCAGAAGTAAATACCAGCCAGCAACAGGACGCTGACGTGGCACCACATGGCAAATTTGGTCAGACGGGAATGCCTGCTGGAAACTTCAACGAAGAGAATATGGAAGAGATGTTGACTATTATCCCAGATACACAACATGCCATTGTAAGTGGTAGTAAAACCAGTCCTAATGACGTGGCACCACGTGTCGACTCTGGTGAGACGCTAACGCCAGCTGGCGATTGTAGCAAAGAGAATACTGATGAAGATAGCATTATTAGCCCTGATACATCATCGCATTCGGGTGAAGATCATAATGGTGCACATGTATCGCAAAACAAAACGGTAGGTTCTTTCCTATGCCAGAAATTTTATTATGTTCATTTTTTTACATATATATTGTTTTTTTTTTCAGTTTTGCAGAGTCACCTTTAGATTTGCAACATTACTTATAGTCTTTTCAGGTAGTTGACCAGTCAAACGAGCCGACTGTTGACGACACGACTGTTAATGAGCCGACTGTTTACGAGCCGACTGTTAACAAGCTTACTGTTAGCGAACCGACTGTTAACGAGCCTACTGTTAGCGAGCCGACTGTTAACGAGATGACTGTCAATGAGCCCACTGTTAACGAGCCCACTGTTAACGAGCCGACTGTTTTCGAGCCGACTGTTAACGAGCCGACTGTTAACGAGCTGACTGTTGACGATACGACTGTTAACGAGCCGACTGTAAACGAGCCAACTGTTGACGAGATGAATGTTGACGAGCCGACTGTTAACAGTCCGACGGTTGACGATCCGACTGTTGACGATCCGACTGTTAACGAGCCGACTGTTAACGAGCCGGCTGTCAACGAGCCGAATGTCAACGAGCCGAATGTTAATGAGATGACGGTTAACGAGACGACTGTTAACCAGCTCACTGTTAATGAGCCCACTGTTAGCGGGCCGACTGTTATCGAGCCAACTTTTAATGAGCTGAATGTCAACGAGCCTATTGTTAGCGAGACGACTGTTGACGAGATGACTGTTGACGAGATGACTGTTGACGAGAGGACTGTTGACGAGATGACTGTTGACGAGATGACTGTTGACGAGCCGACTGTTAATGAGCCGACTGTTATCGAGCCCACTGTTATTGAGATGACTGTTGACGAGCCGACTGTGAACGAGCCGACTGTCAACAAGGCGAATGTCAACGAGCCGAATGTTAATGAGATGACAGTTAACGAGCCGACTGTTAACGAGACGACTGTTCACGAGCCCACTGTTAACGGGCCTACAGTTATCGAGCCAACTTTTAATGAGCCGAATGTCAATGAGCCGAATGTCAACGAGCCGAGTGTTAACGAGCCGACTGGTAACGAGCAGACTGTTAATGAGCTGACTGTTACTGTGCCACAATCTAGAGAAAATTCAGAACAAAATATTTTCGTTGATACCGAGACACCTAATGAAGAACATCGGCTTCATATGCCTTCATCTGATGCACCCGTAAATCCACTGGATATGTTCGATACCATAAATCTCACGGATTCATGGATGCCAAATACGGATCCTCTTCATCTTGAAGTGGAGCGGTTAAATTTGGTGAACAATAATGTTATTAATCTCCATGAAGAAACGGTCAGTTAGTTTCTAATTTAAACTCATAGTTAGCTTATTATGATCTTTGTTTTTTCACCATACTATTGTGTTTGTTATTACATGCAGAAACAAAGGCTAAAATCTGAATGTGACAAGGAAATAGCTTAAATACGTAGTAAATACAAGGCTATGCATCAAGAAGGTGTGGTTGCTTTCTGTTTAAAAAAGAATGAACTCGATACAAATCATAATAGAGTTCTCATGCACAAAATGTTGGCTGAAGTTTTCCAGTCAACGCCAGCTGGCGATTGCTTTTCAGGAACACAAGAAGGTACACTCAATTCAAATATTTACTGGTGCTAAGATTTTTTATTTATCTATTTTATGTCCGTGAAAAAAGCCTCCGACAAATTATATATTTCGTACGTTCCTATTATATTACATTGTATATTCGATTTTTATCTATCAGAAAGTTTGAATTCGTTAATTTTTTGATTCTGTTATGATATAAATTTAGTAAAAGGGTTAACTGAGCCAGAATGTATCAAACCGAGTTCTAATATTCATAGCGTGTATCCAACTATTGGGGTTCAATTTTGCGTGATGAAGTTATAATAAGTTGATATTGTATGTAATATATGGTAATTTATTTGATCGACATGCCATCTTAATGAGGTGTCACGTGTCACCTAAATACATATTTACATACAATAGAAATAAATTGAAAGTTCATTGCATACAATGGATGCTTAAATAGTTTGATACGCATTAGACTTTACTTCGATAATTTCGAATATGGTGTTCAATTTTTGATTTCAAACCGTTTAAACCAAAAACCAAACCGTATCCAAAGCGAAAAAATTGAACTGAATTTGAATCAGTTTTCAGTTCGGTTTTCAAATCTGAATTCAGTTTCGGTTTCGTTTCGGTTTTAGTTTTTTGAATTCTGTTAAACCGAAAACCGAATTGAAAACCAAATTTGACTAATAATATACGAGTATTAAATTGTTAATTTATACATAGACCAAAAATCAATTTAAAAACCTAAAATTTGAAATCAAAGTCAATTTTTTTATGTTCATTTTTTGACTAAATTTTGTGTCTGCACGCGCGTGCATGTCTCTGTGTGTGTGCGTGCATGTCTGTGTGTGTGTCTGTGTCTGTTCAATCTCAATCGTTTAAATGGTTAATTTGATCATGATATTACCTTTGATATATGCGTGATCATTGTTTTTATGGATGATGATTTAATTTTTGTCTTCCCCTATTTTTAAACCGTTGATTTAAATTTTAACTAATAATTTGAATTTTAACAATCAATTAGAATTTCAACAAAATCCTTGAAAGTTGGTTATTTATCTCCCATTAATCATTTGTATAAATATTATTGCAATAAATATTAGAATTATTACTAGTAATAATAATCATAACAAAATATATAGTAAAATTTAACCTTCATTCATTGCAGCTTCTCCAGCTGGATCGATGCAAGAACTGCACAGATTATCTCATCCTTCTTCTTCTATGACATCGTCAACTTCACCTGGTCAAACCTCAACAACCTGGCTCGGTGAACCACATGCACCGGCCCCACATATCCAATCTGTAACAACAAACGGTCAAACTCATCCAGCGGTCCCACATATCCAACCTGTATCAAACGTTGATAATCGTGCACCAGTTCACCATATCCGACCTGCAACAAGTGGTGACATGGACCCACAAACGCGAGTTTTAGTCCGAAATCAAATCCGATCCTTGGCCCCACATTCACAATCTGGGATAACCAGTGAAATCCGAGCTACTGGTCCACAAATACGAGCCCCGACTCCACATATGCGACCTACTATGGCTCCACACATCCGTGGGCCTGCGCCACATATGCGACCGTTTAGATCCACATCATCTGTACCACCTCCTGACTTTACATCTCACGCTAGTATGCTGCCAGGTCAGCATGTAACAAGTAGCCTACCACTAACCTCAAATTTAAAACTTTCAACATCTTCCTCGTAGTGTAAAATGCTGTAGTTTTTGGAAATCGGCTCTATTAAAACCAGGGGTATTTTGTAGAAATTTCACATTAATTCATGGTAGTGTAATTATACGCGTTAAAGTTTAACGTGTCGTTTCACTATTATTAGTCAAATTGGTATATGATATGAAGATGATGTATTGTGATATTTACTAAAATCTATTAAAAAATTGCCGTTCTTTGGGAATCATTTTCCAGTTACAAAGTTCTGTAGTTTATTCTTATACTTCATATATGCTTTAATTATATTTCACAAGTTGGCCGTTGTTCCTACATGTATTATTATGTATGCAAAATAAATAAAAGAAAAACTAAAACTAAGTTTTTTTTTTTTTTTTTTTTTTTTTTTTAAATGTAGCCTCGTTATAGAATGGACCTGCAATTATCTTAGACTTTCTTCAAGGAAGATTATTAAATGCCTGATAGTCTAAGATAATTCAAGTTCGAGTTTCGGGTTCGCGTTTCGGGTTCGAGTTTCGGGTTCGCGTTTCGGGCTCGCGTTTCGGGTTACATTTCGGGTTCGCGTTTCGGGTTCGAGTTTCGGGTTCACATTTTGGATACGCGTTTCGGGCTCGCCTTTCGGGTTCGCGTTTCGGGTACGAGTTTCGGGCTCGCATTTCAGGTCCGCATTTAGGGGTCACGTTTCGGGATAGCGTTTCGGGTTCGCATTTCGGGTTCGCGTTTCGTTGTCCATTCGGGTTCGCATTTCGATTTCGGGTTCGCATTTCGATTTCGGGTTAGCATTTCGGTTTCGGGTTCGCGTATCACGGTCACATTCTCGTTTTGGATTCACGTTTCGATTTCGGGTTTTTGTTTTGCGATCGCGTTCCCGTTCGGGTTCGCATTACAAATTTGAGATTTGAAAACCTCGAACCAAACAGAAGATAGGATTTCAAATCCCAGGATTTCAAATCCCGTGGGATTTCAAATCCTGGGAATTGAAATCCACGAACCAAACGCCCCCTAAGGGAAATGGTGAAGATGAATGGGAAAGGGTGTTGGATAATAAGATATGGAGTTCAGATGATAAAAGCGGCATTCTTCCGGCTCTCAAGCTAAGCTATTATGATCTCTCTTCTCAACTAAAGCAACTTTTTGCATATTGTTGTTTATTCCCCAAGGACTACGTGTTCAACAAGAAAGAGCTAGTGTTATTGTGGATAATAGAGGGGTTTCTAAACCAAACAAAAGGCAACATGTCAATGGAGAGTTTAGGTCGAGAGTACTTTGAAGAACTCCAAGCAAGGTCATTTTTTTCAGCTTTTAGCAGTTTACTAATACTCCTTGCATGACTGATGGTGTTTAATGCATTGGGATATTATTCATCTCTTATAATTCGTCTTTAATCATTAATACTCATACTAACTTTTTGCTGTCTTATTTGATTATTTTAAAGAAGGTTAACTGAAATGTCCCGTTCTTATTGATTAAAAACGTTCCATATTAATTGATTTCGTTGCGAGGTTTTGACCTCTATATGAGACGTTTTTCAAAGACTGCATTCATTTTTAAAACAAACCATAACCTTTATTTCATAAATAAAGGTTTAAAAAGCTTTACGTAGATTATCAAATAATGATAATCTAAAATATCCTGTTTACACACGACCATTACATAATGGTTTACAATACAAATATGTTACATCGAAATCAGTTTCTTGAATGCAGTTTTTACACAATATCATACAAACATGGACTCCAAATCTTGTCCTTATTTTAGTATGCAACAGCGGAAGCTCTTAATATTCACCTGAGAATAAACATGCTTTAAACGTCAACAAAAATGTTGGTGAGTTATAGGTTTAACCTATATATATCAAATCGTAACAATAGACCACAAGATTTCATATTTCAATACACATCCCATACATAGAGATAAAAATCATTCATATGGTGAACACCTGGTAACCGACATTAACAAGATGCATATATAAGAATATCCCCATCATTCCGGGACACCCTTCGGATATGATATAAATTTCGAAGTACTAAAGCATCCGGTACTTTGGATGGGGTTTGTTAGGCCCAATAGATCTATCTTTAGGATTCGCGTCAATTAGGGTGTCTGTTCCCTAATTCTTAGATTACCAGACTTAATAAAAAGGGGCATATTCGATTTCGATAATTCAACCATAGAATGTAGTTTCACGTACTTGTGTCTATTTTGTAAATCATTTATAAAACCTGCATGTATTCTCATCCCAAAAATATTAGATTTTAAAAGTGGGACTATAACTCACTTTCACAGATTTTTACTTCGTCGAGAAGTAAGACTTGGCCACTGTTGATTCACGAACCTATAACAATATATACATATATATTAAAGTATGTTCAAAATATATTTACAATACTTTTAATATATTTTGATGTTTTAAGTTTATTAAGTCAGCTGTCCTCGTTAGTAACCTACAACTAGTTGTCCACAGTTAGATGTACAGAAATAAATCGATAAATATTATCTTGAATCAATCCACGACCCAGTGTATACGTATCTCAGTATTGATCACAACTCAAACTATATATATTTTGGAATCAACCTCAACCCTGTATAGCTAACTCCAACATTCACATATAGAGTGTCTATGGTTGTTCCGAAATATATATAGATGTGTCGACATGATAGGTCGAAACATTGTATACGTGTCTATGGTATCTCAAGATTACATAATATACAATACAAGTTGATTAAGTTATGCTTGGAATAGATTTGTTACCAATTTTCACGTAGCTAAAATGAGAAAAATTATCCAATCTTGTTTTACCCATAACTTCTTCATTTTAAATCCGTTTTGAGTGAATCAAATTGCTATGGTTTCATATTGAACTCTATTTTATGAATCTAAACAGAAAAATTATAGGTTTATAGTCAGAAAAATAAGTTACAAGTCGTTTTTGTAAAGGTAGTCATTTCAGTCGAAAGAACGACGTCTAGATGACCATTTTAGAAAACATACTTCCACTTTGAGTTTAACCATAATTTTTGGATATAGTTTCATGTTCATAATAAAAATCATTTTCTCAGAATAAAAACTTTTAAATCAAAGTTTATCATAGTTTTTAATTAACTAACCCAAAACAGCCCGCGGTGTTACTACGACGGCGTAAATCCGGTTTTACGGTGTTTTTCGTGTTTCCAGATTTTAAATCATTAAGTTAGCATATAATATAGATATAGAACATGTGTTTAGTTAATTTTAAAATTCAAGTTAGAAGGATTAACTTTTGTTTGCGAACAAGTTTAGAATTAACTAAACTATGTTCTAGTGATTACGAGTTTAAACCTTCGAATAAGATAGTTTTATATATATGAATCGAATGATGTTATGAACATCATTACTACCTCAAGTTTAGTAGGTAAACCTACTGGAAATGACAAGAAATGATCTAGCTTCAAAGAATCTTGGATGGCTTGAAAGTTCTTGAAGTAGGATCATGACACAAAAACAAGTTCAAGTAAGATTTTTACTCGAATTAAGATAGTTTATAGTTATAGAAATTGAATCAAAGTTTGAATATGAATATTACCTTGAATAAGAAAGATAACCTACTATATATAACAAAGGTTTCTTGATCTTAGATGATTACTTGGAATGGATTAGAAAGCTTGGAAGTAAATTAGTAAACTTGAAGGGATTTTTGAAGTGTTCTTGAAGTGTTCTTCCTATGATGATTATAGCTTGATTCTTGAAGTGATTTTTGATGAAGATGATGATTAACTACTGGAAAAATACGTTCATAATAGTGTGTGTGTGTGTTGAGAGAGAATTAGAAAGAGAATTGGAAGTGAAATGGAGTGAATGATGAGTGGTAATTGGTGAGTGGTGAGTGGGGTTAAAAGGAGTTCTAGTTAGTTGACTAGCTCATGGTAGAAGTTAAAATTGATTAGTCATACATGACATAATCAAGAGTGGAATCTCATGCTAGTTCCTATTGGTATATACCCATAGTAAGTACGTTTTGATGCTGTGTATAATACGGGTAAGAATACGACTAGAATTCTTGATGAAAGAAAAGAATGGGAAAGTAACTGTAACCATTTTCGTTAAGTATGAGTGTTTTGATATATGTCTTGAAGTCTTCCAAAAGTATTTTAATACATCTAAATACACTACATGTATATACATTTTAACTGAGTCGTTAAGTCATCGTTAGTCGTTACATGTAAGTGTTGTTTTGAAACCTTTAAGTTAACGATCTCAATTAATGTTGTTAACCCATTTTTTATTATATCGAATGAGATGTTAAATTATTATATTATCATGATATTATGATATATTAATATATCTTAATATGATATATATACATTTAAATGTCGTTACAACGATAATCGTTACATATATGTCTCGTTTCGAAATCCTTAAGTTAGTAGTCTTGTTTATATGTATATAACTCATTGTTAATATACTTATGGAGATACTTACTTATCATAATCTCATGTTAACCATATGTATATCCATATATATATATCGTCATGTCGTTTTTACAAGTTTTAACGTTCGTGAATCGCCGGTCAACTTGGGTGGTCAATTGTCTATATGAAACATATTTCAATTAATCAAGCCTTAACAAGTTTGATTGCTTAACATGTTGAAAACATTTAATCATGTAAATATCAATCTCAATTAATATATATAAACATGGAAAAGTTCGGGTCACTACAGTACCTACCCGTTAAATAAATTTCGTCCCGAAATTTTAAGCTGTTGAAGGTGTTGACGAATCTTCTGGAAATAGATGCGGGTATTTCTTCTTCATCTGATCTTCACGCTCCCAGGTGAACTCGGGTCCTCTACGAGCATTCCATCGAACCTTAACAATTGGTATCTTGTTTTGCTTAAGTCTTTTAACCTCACGATCCATTATTTCGACGGGTTCTTCGATGAATTGGAGTTTTTCGTTGATTTGGATTTCATCTAACGGAATAGTGAGATCTTCTTTAGCAAAACATTTCTTCAAATTCGAGACGTGGAAAGTGTTATGTACAGCCGCGAGTTGTTGAGGTAACTCAAGTCGGTAAGCTACTGGTCCGACACGATCAATAATCTTGAATGGTCCAATATACCTTGGATTTAATTTCCCTCGTTTACCAAATCGAACAACGCCTTTCCAAGGTGCAACTTTAAGCATGACCATCTCTCCAATTTCAAATTCTATATCTTTTCTTTTAATGTCAGCGTAGCTCTTTTGTCGACTTTGGACAGTTTTCAACCGTTGTTGAATTTGGATGATCTTCTCAGTAGTTTCTTGTATAATCTCCGGACCCGTAATCTGTCTATCCCCCACTTCACTCCAACAAATCGGAGACCTGCACTTTCTACCATAAAGTGCTTCAAACGGCACCATCTCAATGCTTGAATGGTAGCTGTTGTTGTAGGAAAATTCTGCTAACGGTAGATGTCGATCCCAACTGTTTCAGAAATCAATAACACATGCTCGTAGCATGTCTTCAAGCGTTTGTATCGTCCTTTCGCTCTGCCCATCAGTTTGTGGATGATAGGCAGTACTCATGTCTAGACGAGTTCCTAATGCTTGCTGTAATGTCTGCCAGAATCTTGAAATAAATCTGCCATCCCTATCAGAGATAATAGAGATTGGTATTCCATGTCTGGAGACGACTTCCTTCAAATACAGTCGTGCTAACTTCTCCATCTTGTCATCTTCTCTTATTGGCAGGAAGTGTGCTGATTTGGTGAGACGATCAACTATTACCCAAATAGTATCAAAACCACTTGCAGTCCTTGGCAATTTAGTGATGAAATCCATGGTAATGTTTTCCCATTTCCATTCTGGGATTTCGGGTTGTTGAAGTAGACCTGATGGTTTCTGATGCTCAGCTTTGACCTTAGAACACGTCAAACATTCTCCTACGTATTTAGCAACATCGGCTTTCATACCCGGCCACCAAAAATGTTTCTTGAGATCCTTGTACATCTTCCCCGGTCCAGGATGTATTGAGTATCTGGTTTTATGAGCTTCTCTAAGTACCATTTCTCTCATATCTCCAAATTTTGGTACCCAAATCCTTTCAGCCCTATACCGGGTTCCATCTTCCCAAATATTAAGATGCTGCTCCGATCCTTTGGGTATTTCATCCTTTAAATTTCCTTCTTTTAAAACTCCTTGTTGCGCCTCCTTTATTTGAGTAGTAAGGTTATTATGAATCATTATATTCATAGATTTTACTCGAATGGGTTCTCTGTCCTTCCTGCTCAAGGCATCGGCTACCACATTTGCCTTCCCCGGGTGGTAACGAATCTCAAAGTCGTAATCATTCAACAATTCAATCCACCTACGCTGCCTCATATTCAGTTGTTTCTGATTAAATATGTGTTGAAGACTTTTATGGTCGGTATATATAATACTTTTGACCCCATATAAGTAGTGCCTCCAAGTCTTTAATGCAAAAACAACCGCGCCTAATTCCAAAGCATGCGTCGTATAATTTTGCTCGTGAATCTTCAATTGTCTAGACGCATAAGCAATCACCTTCGTTCATTGCATTAATACACAACCGAGACCTTGCTTTGATGCATCACAATAAATCACAAAATCATCATTCCCTTCAGGCAATGACAATATAGGTGTCGTAGTTAGCTTTTTCTTCAATAACTGAAACGCTTTCTCTTGTTCATCCTTCCATTCAAATTTCTTCCCTTTATGTGTTAATGCAGTCAAGGGTTTTGCTATTCTGGAAAAGTCTTGGATGAACCTTCTGTAGTAACCAGCTAGTCCTAAAAACTGGCGTATGTGTTTCGGAGTTTTCGGGGTTTCCCACTTTTCAACAGTTTCTATCTTTGCCGGATCCACCTTAATACCTTCTTTGTTCACTATGTGACCGAGGAATTGAACTTCTTCCAACCAAAATGCACACTTTGAAAACTTAGCGTACAATTCTTCCTTCCTCAATACTTCTAACACTTTTCTCAAATGTTCACCGTGTTCTTGGTCAATCTTTGAGTAAATAAGTATGTCATCAATGAAAACAATGACAAACTTGTCAAGGTATGGTCCACACACTCGGTTCATAAGGTCCATGAACACAGCTGGTGCATTAGTTAAACCAAACGGCATGACCATAAACTCGTAATGACCGTAACGTGTTCTGAAAGCAGTCTTTGGAATATCATCTTCTTTCACCCGCATTTGATGATACCCGGAACGTAAGTCAATCTTTGAATAAACAGACGAGCCTTGTAGTTGATCAAATAAGTCGTCGATTCTTGGTAGTGGGTAGCGGTTCTTGATGGTAAGTTTGTTCAACTCTCGGTAGTCGATACACAACCTGAATGTACCATCTTTCTTCTTGACAAACAAAACTGGAGCTCCCCACGGTGATGTGCTTGGTCGAATGAAACCACGCTCTAAAAGTTCTTGTAATTGGCTTTGCAGTTCTTTCATCTCGCTGGGTGCGAGTCTGTAAGAAGCACGAGTTATTGGTGCAGCTCCTGGTACAAGATCTATTTGAAATTCAACAGATCGATGTGGGGGTAATTCCGGTAATTCTTTCGGAAATACATCGGGAAATTCTTTTGCGACGGGAACATCATTGATGCTCTTTTCTTCAGTTTGTACTTTCTCGACGTGTGCTAGAACAGCATAGCAACCTTTTCTTATTAGTTTTTGTGCCTTCAAATTACTAATAAGATGTAGCTTCGTGTTGCCCTTTTCTCCGTACACCATTAAGGGTTTTCCTTTTTCTCGTATAATGCGAATTGCATTTTTGTAACAAACAATCTCTGCTTTCACTTATTTCAACCAGTCCATACCGATTATCACATCAAAACTCCCTAACGCTACTGGTATCAAATCAATCTTAAATGTTTCGCTAACCAGTTTAATTTCTCGATTCCGACATATATTATCTGCTGAAATTAATTTACCATTTGCTAATTCGAGTAAAAATTTACTATCCAAAGGCGTCAATGGACAACTTAATTTAGCACAAAAATCTCTACTCATATAGCTTCTATCCGCACCCAAATCAAATAAAACGTAAGCAGATTTATTGTCAATAAGAAACGTACCCGTAACAAGCTCCGGGTCTTCCTGTGCCTCTGCCGCATTAATATTGAAAACTCTTCCGCGGCCTTGTCCATTCGTGTTCTCCTGGTTCGGGCAATTTCTAATAATGTGGCCCGGTTTTCCACATTTATAACAAACTACATTGGCATAACTTGCTCCGACACTACTTGCTCCGCCATTACTCGTCCCGACACCATTTGTTC
This sequence comes from Rutidosis leptorrhynchoides, assembly GCF_046630445.1. Taxonomy (NCBI): domain Eukaryota; kingdom Viridiplantae; phylum Streptophyta; class Magnoliopsida; order Asterales; family Asteraceae; genus Rutidosis; species Rutidosis leptorrhynchoides. Next base: position 323,389,475 of record NC_092343.1, read on the forward strand.
CTTTCGTTCTATTAACCCCTGGTCCGTAGACCTCACACTTCGCCGCGCTATGACCATTTCTTTTACACTTGTTGCAAAATTTGGTGCAGAACCCCGAGTGATACTTTTCACACCTTTGGCATAGGTGCTTCTGATTGTTGTTGTTGCTGCGGTTATTATTGTTGTTGGGATGATTGTTGTAGTTCCTGTTGTTGTTGTTGTTGTTGTTGTTGTTGTTGTTGTTGTTGTTGTTGTTGTTGTTGTTGGGCCGTTTGTTGTAGTTGCGATTGATGTTGCGATTGTTGGGATAATTGTTGCGATTATTGTTGTAATTGCTGTTGTTGTTGTATTGGTGATTCTTATCACTGTTTTCCTCCCACTTTCTTTTGACTTGCTTCACATTGGCCTCTTCAGCAGTCTGTTCTTTAATTCTTTCTTCAATCTGGTTCACTAGTTTGTGAGCCATTCTACATGCCTGTTGTATGGAGGCGGGCTCGTGTGAACTTATATCTTCTTGGATTCTTTCCGGTAATCCTTTCACAAACGCGTCGATCTTCTCTTCCTCATCTTCGAATGCTCCCGGACACAATAGGCAAAATTTTGTGAATCGTCTTTCATACGTGGTAATATCAAATCCTTGGGTTCGTAACCCTCTAAGTTCTGTCTTGAGCTTATTGACCTCGGTTCTGGGACGGTACTTCTCGTTCATCAAGTGCTTGAATGCTGACCACGGTAGTGAGTACGCATCGTCTTGTCCCACTTGCTCTAGATAGGTATTCCACCATGTTAACACAGAACCTGTGAAGGTATGCGTAGCGTACTTCACTTTGTCCTCTTCAGTACACTTACTTATGGCAAACACCGATTCGACCTTCTCGGTCCACCGTTTCAATCTGATCGGTCCTTCGGTTCCATCAAATTCTAAAGGTTTGCAGGCAGTGAATTCTTTGTAGGTGCATCCTACACGATTTCCTGTACTACTAGATCCAAGGTTATTATTGGTATGTAGCGCAGCCTGTACTACGGCTATGTTTGAAGCTAGAAAAGTACGGAATTCCTCTTCATTCATATTCACGGTGTGTCGAGTAGTCGGTGCCATTTCCTTCAAAATAGTCAAATGGAACAAGTTAATCATACAGAATATTAAGAGTAGTTAATAGTATTTCGTAGCATAATATGAACTCATTTATAAAAGCTTTTTCTTCATATTAGCGTTTTATAAGTTTAAATTCGGGTAGTACCTACCCGTTAAGTTCATACTTAGTAGCTAATATACAATTCAACTACTACAATTCTATATGAAAAACTGATTATAATAATATTTCGCGTTCAAACTTTTATACAATATTTTACAAACTTACAATACCGCTTATTTTACATAAAGCATGAAATATAGCACACAATAACTTTGATACAAGATAGTTGTGAAGATAATTCTAGCTAGTACACAAGTCGTTCAGCAAAGGCAATAAAGACACGTAATTCATACGTCCAGAAACAAGTCATGCATTCTGGTTTTACTAGGACTACTTCCCATCCTTGGTCTTGTGGAACATAACCGTTATGGCCGTTGATAAGACAGTGTGTTGTAACGTCGTCAAAGGGACGAGGGTTACGTAATGTCCAACATTCCCGTAACAATCTAAAAACCTCATTTCTTACCCCAATTACCGACTCCGTCACTTGTGGGAACGTTTTGTTTAATAGTTGTAGGCCGATGTTCTTGTTCTCACTTTGGTGAGAAGCGAACATTACTAATCCGTAAGCATAACATGCTTCTTTATGTTGCATGTTAGCCGCTTTTTCTAAATCACGAAGTCCAATATTCGGATATATTGAGTCAAAATAATTTCTTAACCCATTGCGTAAAATAGCATTTGGGTTCCCCGCAATATATGCGTCAAAGTAAACACATCGTAACTTATGGATTTCCCAATGTGATATCCCCCATCTTTCGAACGAAAGCCTTTTATAAACCAAGGCATTCTTGGAACGTTCTTCGAATGTCTTACAAACTGATCTCGCCTTAAATAGTTGTGCCGAAGAATTCTGACCGACTCTAGACAAGATTTCATCAATCATGTCTCCGGGTAGGTCTCTTAAAATATTGGGTTGTCTATCCATTTTGTGTTTTTATACTGTAAAATAGACAAGAGTTAGATTTATAAAAAAATACTTATTAATACAAGCAATTTTTACATATATCATAAAGCATAAGCACACTATATTACATATATTACACCACACGAATACAACTATCTTATTCCGACTCGCTTGTTTCTTCTTCTTCGGTTTTGGTTCGTTTTGCCAAGTTTCTAGGGATATATGATGTTCCCCTAATACTAGCTGTTATTTTCCACAACGGTTTAGAAAAACCTGGTGGTTTAGAGGTTCCCGGGTCATTATTACAACTTAAGGACTTCGGGGGTTGACGATACATATAAAGTTCATCGGGGTTGGAATTAGATTTCTCTATTTTTATGCCCTTTCCCTTATTATTTTCTTTTGCCTTTTTAAATTCAGTTGGGGTAATTTCTATAACATCATCGGAATTCTCGTCGGAATCCGATTCATCGGAGAATTGGTAATCCTCCCAATATTTTACTTCCTTGGCGGAAACACCATTGACCATAATTAACCTTGGTCGGTTGGTTGAGGATTTTCTTTTACTTAACCGTTTTATTATTTTCCCCACCGGTTCTATTTCTTCATCCGGTTCCGATTCTTCTTCCGGTTCCGATTCTTCTTCTGGTTCCGACTCTTCTTCCGGTTCCTCTTCGGGAACTTGTGAATCAGTCCACGAATCATTCCAATTTACATTTGACTCTTCATTATTATTAGGTGAGTCAATGGGACTTGTTCTAGAGGTAGACATCTATCACATAATATCAAACGCGTTAAGAGATTAATATATCACATAATATTCACATGTTAAAAATATATAGTTTCCAACAAAATTTGTTAAGCAATTATTTTTCAAGTAAACACGGTCGAAGTCCAGACTCACTAATGCATCCTAACAAACTCGATAAGACACACTAATGCAAAATTCTGGTTCTCTAAGACCAACGCTCTGATACCAACTGAAATGTCCCGTTCTTATTGATTAAAAACGTCCCATATTAATTGATTTCGTTGCGAGGTTTTGACCTCTATATGAGACGTTTTTCAAAGACTGCATTCATTTTTAAAACAAACCATAACCATTATTTCATAAATAAAGGTTTAAAAAGCTTTACGTAGATTATCAAATAATGATAATCTAAAATATCCTGTTTACACACGACCATTACATAATGGTTTACAATACAAATATGTTACATCGAAATCAGTTTCTTGAATGCAGTTTTTACACAATATCATACAAACATGGACTCCAAATCTTGTCCTTATTTTAGTATGCAACAGCGGAAGCTCTTAATATTCACCTGAGAATAAACATGCTTTAAACGTCAACAAAAATGTTGGTGAGTTATAGGTTTAACCTATATATATCAAATCTTAACAATAGACCACAAGATTTCATATTTCAATACACATCCCATACATAGAGATAAAAATCATTCATATGGTGAACACCTGGTAACCGACATTAACAAGATGCATATATAAGAATATCCCCATCATTCCGGGACACCCTTCGGATATGATATAAATTTCGAAGTACTAAAGCATCCGGTACTTTGGATGGGGTTTGTTAGGCCCAATAGATCTATCTTTAGGATTCGCGTCAATTAGGGTGTCTGTTCCCTAATTCTTAGATTACCAGACTTAATAAAAAGGGGCATATTCGATTTCGATAATTCAACCATAGAATGTAGTTTCACGTACTTGTGTCTATTTTGTAAATCATTTATAAAACCTGCATGTATTCTCATCCCAAAAATATTAGATTTTAAAAGTGGGACTATAACTCACTTTCACAGATTTTTACTTCGTCGAGAAGTAAGACTTGGCCACTGTTGATTCACGAACCTATAACAATATATACATATATATTAAAGTATGTTCAAAATATATTTACAACACTTTTAATATATTTTGATGTTTTAAGTTTATTAAGTCAGCTGTCCTCGTTAGTAACCTACAACTAGTTGTCCACAGTTAAATGTATAGAAATAAATCGGTAAATATTATCTTGAATCAATCCACGAACCAGTGTATACATATCTCCATATTGATCACAACTCAAACTATATATATTTTGGAATCAACCTCAACCCTGTATAGCTAACTCCAACATTCACATATAGAGTGTCTATGGTTGTTCCGAAATATATATAGATGTGTCGACATGATAGGTCGAAACATTGTATACGTGTCTATGGTATCTCAAGATTACATAATATACAATACAAGTTGATTAAGTTATGCTTGGAATAGATTTGTTACCAATTTTCACGTAGCTAAAATGAGAAAAATTATCCAATCTTGTTTTACCCATAACTTCTTCATTTTAAATCCGTTTTGAGTGAATCAAATTGCTATGGTTTCATATTGAACTCTATTTTATGAATCTAAACAGAAAAAGTATAGGTTTATAGTTGGAAAAATAAGTTACAAGTCGTTTTTGTAAAGGTAGTCATTTCAGTCGAAAGAACGACGTCTAGATGACCATTTTAGAAAACATACTTCCACTTTGAGTTTAACCATAATTTTTTGGATATAGTTTCATGTTCATAATAAAAATCATTTTCTCAGAATAACAACTTTTAAATCAAAGTTTATCATAGTTTTTAATTAACTAACCCAAAACAGCCCGCGGTGTTACTACGACGGCGTAAATCCGGTTTTACGGTATTTTTCGTGTTTCCAGGTTTTAAATCATTAAGTTAGCATATAATATAGATATAGAACATGTGTTTAGTTAATTTTAAAAGTCAAGTTATAAGGATTAACTTTTGTTTGCGAACAAGTTTAGAATTAACTAAACTATGTTCTAGCGATTACGAGTTTAAACCTTCGAATAAGATAGTTTTATATATATGAATCGAATGATGTTATGAACATCATTACTACCTCAAGTTTAGTAGGTAAACCTACTGGAAATGACAAGAAATGATCTAGCTTCAAAGGATCTTGGATGGCTTGAAAGTTCTTGAAGTAGGATCATGACACAAAAACAAGTTCAAGTAAGATTTTTACTCGAATTAAGATAGTTTATAGTTATAAAAATTGAATCAAAGTTTGAATATGAATATTACCTTGAATAAGAAAGATAACCTACTGTATATAACAAAGGTTTCTTGATCTTAGATGATTACTTGGAATGGATTAGAAAGCATGGAAGTAAATTAGTAAACTTGAAGGGATTTTTGAAGTGTTCTTGAAGTGTTCTTCCTATGATGATTATAGCTTGATTCTTGAAGTGATTTTTGATGAAGATGATGATTAACTACTGGAAAAATACGTTCATAATAGTGTGTGTGTGTTGAGAGAGAATTAGAATGAGAATTGGAAGTGAAATGGAGTGAATGATGAGTGGTAATTGGTGAGTGGTGAGTGGGGTTAAAAGGAGTTCTAGTTAGTTGACTAGCTCATGGTAGAAGTTAAAATTGATTAGTCATACATGACATAATCAAGAGTGGAATCCCATGCTAGTTCCTATTGGTATATACCCATAGTAAGTACGTTTTGATGCTGTGTATAATACGGGTAAGAATACGACTAGAATTCTTGATGAAAGAAAAGAATGGAAAAGTAACTGTAACCATTTTCATTAAGTATGAGTGTTTTGATATATGTCTTGAAGTCTTCCAAAAGTATTTTAATACATCTAAATACACTACATGTATATACATTTTAACTGAGTCGTTAAGTCATCATTAGTCGTTACATGTAAGTGTTGTTTTGAAACCTTTAAGTTAACGATCTCAATTAATGTTGTTAACCCATTGTTTATTATATCTAATGAGATGTTAAATTATTATATTATCATGATATTATGATATCTTAATATATCTTAATATGATATATATACATTTAAATGTCGTTACAACGATAATCGTTACATATATGTCTCGTTTCGAAATCCTTAAGTTAGTTGTCTTGTTTATATGTATATAACTCATTGTTAATATACTTATGGAGATACTTACTTATCATAATCTCATGTTAACCATATGTATATCCATATATATATATCGTCATGTCGTTTTTACAAGTTTTAACGTTCGTGAATCGCCGGTCAACTTGGGTGGTCAATTGTCTATATTAAACATATTTCAATTAATCAAGCCTTAACAAGTTTGATTGCTTAACATGTTGGAAACATTTAATCATGTAAATATCAATCTCAGTTAATATATATAAACATGGAAAAGTTCGGGTCACTACATTAATGGTCATGTAGTTTTAGTCTAATGTTTAACAAAATTATAATGGAATGGGAAGGCTAATTGCATTCAGGCAAGGAAGAAGCATATATGGGGTTATAAGGAGTCGTCTTGGTGGACTGTTATGCAGAATTCTTGGAAATATATGGTAAGGATGCTCTAAATGATGGGTTATTATTTGTGCTGTTCTTTTTATGCAGGATTATGAATGCCTATATTACCCTTAACCTTATTTGGCCAAATGTATGTGCTTACTATGGTGTATCTCTTTCAACTAATGAATTGTTGATCATCCATTTGGAGATATAAATCTAAACAATGGTAACCTGGAATGCATTATTATATAATAATGTCATTCATTTACATGTTCCTCATACACACTTGCATGATGAATATATGAATTTATCGTTATTATTATGCAGCTTCTCTTTTTCTTGGAGAAAAAATGGAGAAAAAATTATGGGTGTGATACTCTAATTTTACAACTAGCTCTCTGTTTTGCTGTGTATGTGTACTACGCTCTCAACGTGGGTCAACCTAAATGAATGGAACTCTAAATGGTGATGTTACATTGAATAATTTGTTACTTTTATTTTGATTTTGTAATTTTGTAATTTCTTATTCAAATAATGTTTGTGATATAGATAGCGAATATAATATAATGAACATGAAGTTGGTTATGTTTGTTACACGATGTTACATAAAGTGTAAATGAACACTTTTAAAGTTAGATAAAGTTATGGATAGAGAATGTAATGAACACTAATTAAAATGATGTTTGTGATGTACGTTATGTCAATGTGTGAGGAATTATTAATACATAAAAGTTACGTATTTCATAGTAGATTCTAAGAATGGTTTTTAACTGACATAGTAATCTATCACAATAATTTTTAATCAAACCCGTGAATTTACGAGTCACTCAACTAATTAGTTAGAAGCTTATGAGACAAGAACACAGAGGGTAGGTAATAATACTACCTCTCTTACAGAGGTGTCTTCAAACATAGGCGAGATAGGCGATCGCTTAGGGTCCAAAAATTTTGAAGAGCCCAAAATTTTGAATATATAAATATATTTTTTAATATATTTAATTAAATCAAATAGAAATTTGTCAATTAAAGTTAAAATAATACAATGTAAGTAAATAAATAGATAAAACTAGTTTTCGAACCTTCGCTTCGCGCCGGGGGTTCGATTTTTAATGTATTTTATTATGTTTAGTTACGGAGCCTGCGAGTGAAAAATCAACATATATGAATAGTACCTTAAATATTTAGCATTTTTTTAAAAGTGTCCGTTTTGCGTATAGTTAGTGACATTGTGTTCATAAAATTATTTCCAGTTTAAGGATGGTGTCGGAAAAATTTAACTCGTTGCGAGCGAGAAGATATGACCTGTTGAATATTTGAGTGAATTTTATATAAGATATTTATGAAAATTTTGATTTGACGCTTTAACCCCTGAGGTGGGGGTCGATTTTAAATTTTGAACAAAGTGTGAGGGACTTTTGTGGTGTTACTTGAAAGAAAGAAGGGAAAAAGGGGAGAAAAAGGTGAAAAGACGAAAATACTTTTTATACTATTTATAAGTATAAGTTTTGTCTAATAGTTAATATGGAAATTGAAGTATTGTTTTTTTATACGTAGTAAAAAAAAATTTAACTTATATGTAGACCATTTTTATTTCGTTTTGGGCCTTTGAATGGAGACGACCATGCTCTCTTATGTTACAAAAATAAAAATTAACTAAAGGCACCATTCATTTTATGTTGAAGCTGATCCGTTGAATATTCTTCAACAAACTCCGTCTTCTTCTTGGTCTTCTACTTTTTACTTCATCTGCACTTCAATCAATACTACGTTCGATTATTGTTTCACTCTTTCCCCTTTGAAATCAACTAGATCGGCTTTTGATCAATCTCTGACTGAAATTCCAATAATTAATGGCTGAAATCGTTATAACTGCTGCAGTCACTGTGCTGATTGAAAAGCTACTCTCCGTTGACTTAAAGAAGTTGACTCGATCTGAAGAAATCAAATCTCAGCTGCAAAATCTGAAGACAAACTGGGAACTTATCGAAGCTGTGCTAGCTGATGCAAATGAGAAGCATATAACAAACATATCTGTCAAGAAGTGGCTACAAGAACTTCGTCATCTGGCTTATGACATGGAAGATGTACTCGATGATATGGCCACCGAAACTATTCGAAGAAAGTTGAAAGATGAATCACGTGTTAAGGTATTGAAAAAGATCACCAATTTCACTTCTCGTAACTTAATGTATGGTCGTAAGATTCGTCCTAAGCTAGATGTGATTACTGTCAAATTGAATGATCTTGTCAATAAGAAAAACCTTCTAGGTCTGGATGTGAATGCGAAAGTTGAAAGTAGATCATCATACACAACCACTTCACTAGTAAATGAGTCCAAAGTTTTAGGTCGGGAAAATGATAAAGATGCATTGCTAGAGATGTTGTTGGGGGATGAGTCACGTAATCAAGATTTGAGCGTCTTGTCCATAGTTGGGATGGGTGGAATGGGCAAAACAACTCTTGCACAAGTTTTGTACAACAACGAAACCGTTAAGGATCACTTTGAAAGCATGGCATGGGTCTGTGTTTCAGATGACTTTGATGTACTCGCTATTAGCAATGAGATCTATCATTCTGTCACCGGAGAGAACAAAACATTTGCTAATCTAAATCTGCTTCATGAAGACCTTAAAGAGAAATTGTCAAATAAAAGGTTCCTCATTGTTCTAGACGACGCCTGGAGCGAAGACCCGAAGATGTGGGAAACTCTTGAACAAGCACTTGTAGGGGCACCTGGTAGTAAAGTTATCGTTACAACCCGGAATGCCGCTGTTGCAAGGGCGATGAATTGCGCTCAATATCACGAGCTGAAGGATTTGTCTGATGAATATGCTCTGTCCTTGTTGGCTAATTCTGCACTAGATGAGCCTAATTTTGACAAGCATCAATCACTAATATCAGCTGCTCGATTGATCATTAAGAGATGTAAGGGTTTGCCTTTGGCATTAAAAGCAATTGGGAGGGTCTTGAATGGAAAAGGAACTAATGTTGATGAATGGGAGAAGGTGTTGGATAATAAGATATGGAGTTCAGATGATAAAAGTGGTATTCTTCCAGCTCTCAAGCTAAGCTACTATGATCTTCCGCTACATCTGAAGCAATTGTTTGCGTATTGCTGTTTATTCCCCAAGGACTACAAATTCAACAAGAACGAGCTAGTGTTATTGTGGATGGCAGAGGGGTTTCTAAACCAACAAAAAGGTAACATGTTAATGGAGAGTGTGGGTTTCGAGTACTTTGAAGAGCTCCAAGAAAGGTCTTTTTTTCAGCAGCTAACGGGTAAATCCGAATACGAATACACCATGCACGACTTGATGCATGACTTGGCAATAAGTGTTGCAGGAGACTTCTTCTATTTTTTGGATGCCAAGATGGATGTAAATGGTAGGAACGAATTTTTTGAGAAGCTCAAGGAACTACACAAATCTGAACGCTTGAGAACATTTTTAACAGTGTCATTTCGTTCACTTTATGTCTTGGACAATGTTCTTGTCGACTTACTTCCCCAATTACAGTTCATGAGGGTGCTAAGCTTAATTTAAAATTCAATTACAGATGTACCAAGATCTATTGGTGTGCTGAAACATTTACGGTACCTCAATTTTTCAGGAACGAGTATCGAACAAGTACCAGAAGAGGTTAGTGAGCTTTATAATCTACAAAGCTTGTTGGTCAGTAAATGTCATAAGTTAACTAGCTTGCCAGTCAGTTTTCATAAATTAGTAAACCTCAGACATCTTGACATGAATGATACTCCATTGTTGAAGAAAACACCCTTAGGGATGGGTAGGTTAAGGAGTCTACAAACTTTGTCAAAGGTTATTATCGAACGATCTAATGGTTTCAAGGTATCAGATCTTAAAGACATGCTGAATCTTCAAGGTGAACTTCACATTAACGGATTGGAAAAAGTATCAAATCCACAACAAGCTATGGATGCCAATTTAGATGGAAAGAAGGGTCTTGTGAGATTGAAAATGGAATGGAGTAATGTATTTGATGATTCTCGGAATTCAATTCTAGAATATGAAGTATTTGAAATGCTAAGGCCTCCCACTAAGTTGAACCTACTGATTATTTATAACTATGGGGGAATGAAATTTCCTAGTTGGTTTGTAGGTACCTCATTTGATAAGTTAACAATGCTTATTATAAGAGATTGTTCAAAATTGGTTGATTTTTCAATTGGACTAATGTCGACACTTGAGTATTTGACTATATATGGTTGTATAAACTTGGTATCAGTTAGAGAAAATGAGATTAATGTTGGAAGTAGCAACAGGAAATCCGTCCTTAGAGTAGTTCATTTTTCTGGTTGTTGTTCATTGGAGAGTTACAAGTGCCCTAATACCCTTGAGAAATTGAGTATATTCTGTTGTAAGTCATTGACATCAGTGATAATGTCAACAACATCGCAGGAGCTGCCATCCTCTCTCAGGTCTCTGGAAGTCGATGATTGTGAGAATCTAAAGTCATTATTTCATGAGGAGCAATTGCAAAGTCTCACATGTTTGGAAGAGATGAGGATAACTACGTGCGAAAACATGAATGATTCATTTCCATGTGGATTGTGGCCTCCTAATCTAAGGAAGCTAAAAATAGAAGAGTTAAAGAAGCCGATGTCAGAATGGGGGATGCAGAATTACCCAAACTCACTTGTTCATCTTGACTTATATGGTAAAAATTCAGGAGTGACTTCATTTGCAATGGAAGGAGATGAGATGAATACTGCTGCATCAACATCTTTTCTTCTTCCACCATCTCTAACTCATCTAACAATCTGGAAATTTAAGGATGTGGAATCTATTTCAGAGGTGGTCCAACACCTCACTCACCTTCAACAACTTACAATTTGGTGGTGCCCAAATATTAAGGATGTGCCAAAATCAACTTCATCTTTGATGGTAGAGATCTATGGGTAGGAAAGGTATGTCCTCTCTATCTCTTGCAATACTAAATATCAGTCTTAATTAATTAGCGTGTATATGTGTATTAACATTTATTCTTGATATGCTTCATTACATTTATTATTCAATGGTACTCACTTCCTTTGAATCTAATTGTTTTTCATTAATGTGTTCGTACAATAATTTGTAATCTACACTTGTTATTGTGAATATCCCACTAGCTGTTTGATGAAATTCCTGAAAGAAACCCACTTTTCGAGGACATCCCAGAATTAATATTAATTAGTGTTCATGTGTTGTCTTTTAGGGAAAACAATGAAATCACTCAAACTGAGGGTTCAACGATATGATGTTACATGATATATATATGGCTCAAATCTTTTAACACCTTTTCTAGTTTCAATGGCTTAAATTGTTATCAGTGCCAATGTAACTTTGCTGATTCAGAAGCTAACATCTGTTGAATTGATGAATTTGGCTTGATCTATGAAAAACAGCGTTTGTATGTATATATATGTTTTATCAGTACAACAGATTAAGTTGTAAAAAAGCTTGACCATTTGTTTTTATAATCTTTGTTCATTACCGTGTTGGTACAATAACCTTGCTGATGTTTAAAGAATTCCTCAAAGAAACACTTTTTTGGAAATCTATTTGGGAACATGTATTGTGTGTCTACAGTAAATGAAGTGGTACTTAATCTTGTTCCAATCTGTAATTTTATATTCTTAATTACTTCTTATCGTGTTTGTTCAATAGCCTTTTGATGTAGCTATTGTTTTTATTCTTCTTCAGAATACTTGATGGTTTTAGTCAGTGTTTAATTACTTTTGTCTGCTTTCAAAAGTCTGAGTACGACCAACCCTATAAGGTAGCAGTAGAAGTAAATTGATTTTACTCGTTTACAGAGTCCATTTTTTTAATTGAGCATTGATACAACGGATGATCAGGTAATAAATGTCTGCTTATTCATAGAGGTGGTATGATGGATCAAAATGAGTACTTTTTGCACTAGTCGAAACAAGCTGGGTTGGGTTGACACCAAACACTTTGCCTAAAAATGACATTTTGGTTATCTTTTGACTGACTTTTTCCTTTTACAATTTTACGTTTGACTTGTGAATGATAAAATATAATTCAAATAAATCAATATAAGTAAATGAGTTGAAACTAACACTTCTACTTTTACAGTGTATGTAGTATCCAAGGTTGCACAAATCGCTAATCGGGGAGTAATCAATCATTCTGGTAGTATCTTCAAAGTTTGCACAATGATGACTTAATTTGCGTGTATAACATGATACGATTCATCAACTAATGAAGCCAAATGGGAGAAGGTATGCTCTTTTCTTATCAAAATTTTTTTTTTTTTTTTTTTTTTTTTTTTTCGGTAAAACAATTTATATTATAAACAACAACAAACAAACAGGCCTGGAGATACCCTAAGCCCAACAAAGGAAAAATACAAACACAGGCCCAAAGCTTACACTAACATTAACCAACAAGCCCTACTACAAATCAATCCAACATCAACTTAAAATTGACCCATTTCAGCTTTCACATTCTCGCAGCTTTAAGCACATCAACAGACGGTTTAACTCTCAACGAGAAGAGCTTAAATCAAACATATTCCAAGATACAGTTACATAGATCATCCTCTGATCTCTTTCTCTTCTTGAACATACTATTATTTCTTTCTTGCCACACGAAGTACACACAAGCAGCTATCAATAATCAGTTTATTATGCTCCAGATATTGTTAGTGTATGGATATTGAGCTAATCCTTGAATAATTCCCTGAAGCTTGTCTGTTAATCCCCTAAACAACAATCTGGTTTTGACATTTATCCAAATCTTCAAACTGTATTCACATCCAAAAAATAGATAGTTAATAGATTCCCTTCTATTGTTACACAGCTCACATTTTAACACTTGGTTAGGCATCCACTTTTGCATTTTTTTTCTTGACTATTCAACTTATTGAGAATTGCCAACCACATGATTATAGCATGCTTTGGATTAAAACATTTGAACCAAACCACATGATACCAGTCCACTGTGTCTTTATTACTTCTCAGATCACACCATACTTGTTTAGTGTTATAATGGACTTTCCTGCCATCATTTGTTTTCCACAGAATCGAATCATTGTTATTGGCATCATTTTTAATACAAATGTGAGGTTTAACTTTGTCCCTAAGGTTCAATAGGTATTTCTTATCAAATGTTTGTTAGCATTAAGATTTGTTAATATTTTAATGTCATTTTAACTTCAAAAATATACAAACAGAAGTTTATCTCCTGTGTAGATGACTGTTGGGAAACTTTACTTATGGACACATGAAACTTGCATTTCTTCCCTAAGACCATCGCAGTCTCAACGACGTATTTAACAGTCATCATAGTTGTAAATAATTTGATTATTGATTTCGGTTCACAAGTTTGATCTAACTTAATGGGGTTTTTATGTGATATTGACAAATAATCAATTGTTTGTAAAATAACTCATGTCCGATGTTATTTGAATTTTTATTCTGAAGGAAATTAATCAAAAGCAGCATCAGCTTTCTGAATTACATGAATTTGTCTTAATAGTCTCATTTTCCTTTTCCTTTTTATCTCTATTAAAAGAACCTTTCATGAAGCTGGGTTTTCATTGTCATAATGAACTATGTCAAACTTAGAGGTTGAAAAATGGGTGGGTCATGCAGTTTTGATAACGGGTCAAAAATGGTCATCAATGGTAAAAATTAGGTCGGGGTCAGGTTCTATTAGGTTCAACTGCAATCAATTTTACCCATTTCTAAAACCATTTTGAAGAGTTATGCATTAGGGGGTGTTTGGATTTGCGTTTTGAAAATTGATTATGCGTTTTAGATAATTGATTTTAGATAATTGGCTGTAGCAAAACGTGGTTTTGATAAATGGTGTTTGGATTTGATTATGCTGTTTGATATCGTAATAATCAGATAATCAGTTTTTGAGTGTTTGGGAAAGTCGGATTATTTGATAGCTTACCATGTAAAATTACCAAAAAGGACATTAGTTGAAAGTAATAAAATATCCACATATATTATTTAATATTTAATTATACCTATTTGTAAATTGTACTAAATTATGACCATATATATACAGGTAGTGTGAGAACAATATTATTATTGCTAACTAATAAACTAAACGTAAATTCATTAGTTCTATGAAATTTCAAACATGCAATCATGATAAACATAGATCGGTACGATTATTCAAAACTAAAGTAATGTCCTCTTATACATAAAATGACATTCACCTAGACATCATAAGATCATTTGCAATTCTATCTCTTACTATACTCATATATAAATCATCATTTCTACGTTGTGCACCTGGCTCTCCGTCAGTTACATTAATGGTAGTTGACGACCCAATATCTAAATCCTGAGTTGGACGATAATTTTCTCGTTGTGCCGTGTCAAATGCTTCATCAAAGTGACCATTCATTCTGATATAATTGTGAATTGCCATAGATGCTATCACGATATTAACTTGTGTTTCATATGAATAATTTACATGCATATCTTTTAATATTGCCCATCTTGCCTTCCATACTCCAAATGTTCGTTCAATCACATTTCTCAATGATGAGTGGTGATAGTTAAATGTCTCTTTCATTCCTTTAGGAGCACGCATAACAGCAGTTTCACCGCGACGAAAATCTGGTATATGATAACGAATATTGTTTCCTTTATACGGAGCAAGATATCCTCTGGTATTTGGATACCCAGCATCAACAACATAGTATTTATCTGTTATGAGTTAAAGAGAACATTATTGGTACATACAGAATTACATGTAAGCATGACAACATAGAACAACATAATATTAAAATATGTAAATTAACTAACCTCCAATTGGACGTGGAAAATTCACTTCTTTTCTTCGTAACGCTTCTAGAAAAATTCTTGTATCATGTGCCGTGCCTTCCCAACCCGCCCAGACAAATGTAAAACACATGTTAAAATCACATGCTGCCATAATATTTTGGGTTGGATATCCTTTTCTACCGATATATTTGGCTTGTTCATGCTCTCGAACAGACGCTCTCACATGTGTACCATCAATAGCTCCAATGCAATCCTATAAGCACAAATAATTAGGTAATTATAAGAAACCTTTATAAGTTAGATGCAACTGAAATTTCAAAAGAGTAACATTACTTACCTTGAACATAGGATAGTAGCGAGAATCGTTTAAAAGTTGTGGTGGTACTTCTTCATTGTAATAAGCACTTGGCCTTATAATGTCCCCGCTCAGCTTAAGCACAGTTTTCAAAATCTTATGAAAATGTCTATGAATAGTTTCTCCCGAATGGTTAAAGGTTTCCTGAGCTAATCTATTTCCACATCCATGTGCTAGTATTAACAAAAAAAATACCAACTGACTCTTCAATAGAAACATTACGAGTTGGCATTACACCGTAACGCAATTTAAGATCTAAACATAAGCTCTTAAACACATCAATATGTAGCCTAAAATCCTCATAACATCTTCGAGCATGACCATTTAGTATTTCTTGAATAAAAATATTGCCTGTACGACAAGATGTACGACAAGGGATACGAGACTTATTCAACATATTATGACCTATAATTACCCCTTTAATGGCTATACCACATAATAATAGCCATCTTTGCTCATCCTCGATCCAATCTTTTTCATCCAAGTCAATTTTGTCATCATCACCATCCGAATTAATATATACGTCCGCATTCACTATGTCCATCCTATTACAGTACCAATATACATTAACAAATTATATAAAATACTTTTCAATATAAAATATGCTTCAATACGTTATACGGAATATAACGATAAAACAATATGAAACATTATTCATAACATACTAATGACTTTATTTTAAGTATCTCACACATCAAATTATGAGACCTATGCAATTAAACATTCAAGACAAATCTAACGGGAGATAAAAAACACATAAACAAAACATGTAATGTCACTCATCCATAAGTGAGTAGAGAAAGCTAATCTTGTCGACGGTAGTTGGTGGATACATAAAGGATTCTCTTGCCTCCTTTTTACAGAATATTCGCAGTGCTTTGTTATAAGACAAGGAACCTGGTTCAAAACCTGGACAAGTTGTAACAATATCCATGCAATCTGAAATAGAAGGCACAGATGGAACAGTTTGCGTGCTTCTTGATTTTATTGCTTGCAATAGCGTATCCAATTTTACTTCAAAAGAGGAAGTCACGTTGGTTTTACTCTTTTTGAGACGATTAGCATTATCATGTGTCTTCTTTCTCTTAACCAAGCTACTTTCAGGGAATGTTATTTCAATATCATCACTTAAATTTACTTCATCATTATCTTCTTTCTCTTCTACATCCGTAAGATTAATCTTATCTTGACCATTATTCGGACCAAACTCATTTTGCAACTGACTTGGAGTCTTAGTCCTATCACCAACAGCAACCGAATCACGAAACAAAGGCTCATAATAGACTTGATACATCTCCAAGTTTTTGCCTCTAAATTTTGCAAGATCTGGATTCGCCTTTAAAATTAAGATAATTTATATGTTTTTGTTAGAAACTAAACAATAATAAATTGTGAAAACATTAGCAATAATATATACCTGTATTTTCTCATCCCACCAATCGGGTGTTGCATTGATCGTATGTTTAACAGGATCCCATCCAAGACCCGATTCAATTCTCATTAATCGATCATATAACTTCCAATCTCTTTTCATTGAGTCCCAATGATTTTTAAGTTGATCTTTTACAAACACTTTTCCTGTTCTATTGTTTAGTTCATCTACTAAATTTGCCCATCCAACCTTATTAAAGGTGCTCCCTGGCCTATTACCTTTTTTAACCTCCGCAATACACAACTCAACAAATGTCATATGAGTGTCGGGATTCCAAACAGTTTTTCGAGGATTAACCTTCGCGGTTGTCAGTTTCACAATGGCATTTTCGTTATTCGAATCCATATCCTAAATTTATAATAGTATAACATCATTCAGATATAAATGGTAGTTATGTGATTGGACGGTGCATGTTTATTTAACGAAATACTCCAGTTGAACATATTTTCATGGTTTGGTTCCAAACAACCAAAAATCATATTGATCAAACTTTAACTTATACTTGAGAGAATATCACAAATAAAAATCAATCTGTATATTACGAACTTATTGTGTTATCTTAAAATGTTTCGGATCAAACGATTTGTGTAACTAGTCAACACGAGTTAGTTTAATAGAATTACAAAAACAATGATCATATAATAACAGTAGAATAACACTAATGCTATTGAAAAAAAAGGTACCCTAATGATCATATAATAACAGTATAATTAACGTAAATAATGAAGTATAATAGAAGCAAAAAGGATTTCGTCAAATAAAATAGAAGCAAAAAAAATATCCTTAGTCATGAATCGTAATTTATGTAGGCCAAGAAAAATATCATAATCAATATATTACGGAGTAGTACATATTATAGTTTAATTTTATGGTGCACAAGAATTCATACAAAGTACAAAGTGAATTGTGTCAATCACAAAAAGTCAGATGCAATAAGATAAGTCAAGAAAAAGAATAGGTGTAGCTTACCTAGAGTATAAAAGGTTGAAGATAGCCGCAGTGAATAAAGTAGGGTTTTTCTTGTAGAGATTTAAATTATTATTTATAAGGGTATAGCGGTAAAAAAAATTTAGCGGGAGATTTATAGAATACCGCGTTTTCTCCACAGTGACCCCTGACCCACTTTTTGAAAAACGCATTTTTGAGCCAAGAAAACGTGAAAAATCGATTTTGAAATTTATTTGCCAAACACTATAATATTGATTTTTTATGATTTGCAAACGTGATAATCAAAAAATCAAGCTCAAATCGCAAATACAAACACCCCCTAACTAATAGGAGTACATATGAATTTTGGATTACGCATCTTGAAATTTCTTTACGAACTAATAAACCAATATGGTAACACACAAGGAGATGTTAAAGTGTTAGGTTCCCTAAAATCAACACATTCAAATACCTTATCCAAAAATACTACGTTTGATTATATATTTATATTTATTTATATTTTATTATGTATTTTTATTTTTTTTATTATAGTAATACACATGTTGATCTCTCATATATTTGTAAATATTCCTATTAAGTTTAATCTAATGGTTCTAAATCAAAGTTGCTTGTGAATTTAACGTTTGAAATTTTGCCATTTGTATTTTTAATTGTTTTTGTTATAATATATAGTAGAGATAGAGATAGAGATAGAGATAGAGATGTAAGATATATATTAGGAATTGATATCAATCAAAATTTAAAACTTAAGAAATCTTATCAAAATCTTATTATTTAATGATGTAGTGACATGTTGCAGAGTATAATGTGGAGCTGACATGTGTCATAATTTAACCAGAAGTTGACACGTAGGATTTATAGCACGCGCTTTATAATAATGTATAGATGTATAGATAGATGTATAGATATAGATAGATTATTGATAGATAGATATAGATAAGATAAATGAATATCAAAAAGGCTATCTTCAAAATACTATTATGATAATTCTCCCTTGTTTATCCTCTACCATTGTTAGGGTTTCAGTTCACCGTTTTATTTATTTCGATTTTGATGATTCTAATTTTTGTTGTTTTTGTTTCCTTGATATTTGCAGATTAAGAATCAGAATCAAAGGAAATATTCAAGTGTAATTTTAAGGATTCGGCACTGGATTCGGGATTGAATTCGAAAACTATGGGTCTCAAATACGATTTTGTAAGTTAAGGGTTTCATTCATATATAATAGGATTTTCTTCCTTTGAATTTTGTTAATTTTATCTTAAGTTTTTATTGTTATTTTTGTAGTGTTTGTTAAAATTAGGGTTTCAAATCCGATTTCAAATCAATTGGTACTAGCGTGTAGAGAACGACGAGAGCTATCAATTTCTTGTAGATCGTAAGAGCAAACAAGCAATTTTTGAAGTTGATTGAGGATGATGAAGATGGCGATCAATGGAGGGTTGTTGGGACTGATTTCAGTCGTGAATGGGGTGGGGGAGGGTATTAGTTTGGTAAGTGATGGATTAGGGCTAGGTTAGGAGGCTAATGGGCCACTTATTAGTCAATCGGGCCACAAAATAATCCAAACGAATGGGCTAAAAGAGAGGGTGGCTGATTGGGGCTGGAAAGAGGTGTCCATGGACTCTTCTAAGTCACTAAATAATTTCCTTGGTCCTCCGCTACGTGTCGTTAGCCGAAAACGCAAACCGCATCGCTAAACGTTAATTTTCTGCGTTTTTAATCTATATGAATCCTAATAAATTGGAAGTATGTTTAAAACATAATAATTATATAATATAATTATTTAAAATTAATTTACATTATGTTTTGGCTTGCTCGTACGCTAAGTGTGGTTCGTTTCTGGTTGCCGTTAACCGTACCGGGTTCCCGGAACGTTAACTGGTCGTTAAAACACATCCCACCAAGTTTAATTCATTAAATATATAATAAATTAAATATGTTTTTCTTAAAGTTAATAATTATTAAAAATAATTATTTAATCGTTTAACTGAGTGTCGTAAACTGAAAAGCTTTCTAGGCGATTATCTTAATCGTGTTGTTTTCTAGGTATTTCGTTATCCGAAACAAGTTCATCAATTAATATAACTATATTAATTCAAGTAATCCACTAGGATAAAGTATGCATCTAATACAGTTAAATACACAAAGTCTAAGTAATCACCGTTAAATACTTAATAGACAAGTAACGATAGTAACGAAAAAAGTCGGGTTGTTACACATTCTCTATCATTATATAGTTAATAACCAAGAAACATTATTCTTTTTCGATAAATCGATAGCTACACATCGTTCTGCAAACTCTAGTGAGAAAAGCACTCCCTGCTCCTTCCGGCGAGACATAGTTAATATTGCTATTCTGGAAGAAAAAAATAAAAGGAAAACCTCCAAAAGCAAATATTGTACAAAGACCATATTCAGATATGCTATAAATCAAAACAGAGAACAAAAACAGGTATGCAATAAATTAATGGGAACCAAAATATAAAATATGAAATTACCGCTAAAGGGAAAATATCACAGAAGCAAGCAAAAAAATCCAACGTCGACCTACAAAACACATCATCAACAATTAAAGCTTATGCAGCACATTGGAGGAAAATAAAACTAACACATTGATTTACAAAAACAAAAACCTTTAGTATTACAAAGATGAAGTAACCATTAAAATAGACAGTTGCAAACTCTAAAGATAGCAACGTTAAATACAACACAATAAAATGAACATAACCCTTATCCGATACACAAATGTAGAAAAATGGACCCATTAATATTATAGCGTTTAGATCAATCAACCACCCATTAACCCATACATATTTTACAATAGCTGAACTAAAGCGGTGGATAAAAGATGCACTCCTCCATGTTAAATATTCATCTTCATTGGAGTTTAACATAAACTTTGGCTAATACACAATATGTTAAAAGGTTACAGAGTAATATAGTAGACTAAAGGTTAATTAACCACTCATTAAAACAAAAACACATCCTACAACAGCAGAGATCATAAAGATAAGTATACAAAATTAATCTTTAAGATTAGTCGAAAAGGTAAAGACGTGCACTTTCCCGAAAATGACAGAAATATAGGAAATTTTTGTAAATCAAATTATAAGGTGTCTGATGGTTGTAATTAACCATTAGCAGTCTGAAATTTGTTTGCTTATCATAGAACATAATTTTAATGTGTTTATACCATTGTCATCAGTATCAAATAGCTAAAAAACTTCTTTCATGTCTTGGTTTTTCTGCTCTGTTAATTCATGATGACGTCCTTTGGGACCATCTCGTCTTGATTCTCCGTAAACCCGCTGTAAACTTGTGTGATATTTGTAACGACCCAACCCGTTATCCAACCGATTACGCAAAACATTTTTTATTTTTATTTTTTATACAGGAGGGTGCGCGGCGCGCAACCCTCAATGTGCGCGGCGCGCACAAGTCCAAATCAGTTCTATCCGAATTTTCCAATTTTTGTTTAATGATCTCGCACTTCCCGACACTTTTAGACTAAATGCTTTTCACAACATTTTATAATATGTAAAACTAACACGTTTCAATAATAAAACAAGTTTTACGACACCGAGCCCACATCGGCCGTTTTACGACTTTCGTACAAAATACAAGTTTTCGACTACAAGAGTTTAAGTTCCAAACACAACTACGAGCAAGATGTTTGGGGATAAACTACCCAATCCTAAGTCGAAACCAAAAGTAATCCAAGCAAGCATCAAAAGTGTCGTGACCCATCTTAATCCATCTAGACGAATACATTACATATGGTTACATCGCGAGGTACTTGACCTCTATATGATACATTTTGCAAACATTGCATTCGTTTTTAAAAGAAAAACTTTCATTTCATCGAAAGTTGACAGACATGCATACCATTTCATAATATCCATCTATAAATGATCTAATCTGTCATTTACTTAATCATAATCTTTACTGAACTCAACGAATTAAATGCAACGTCTTTTGAAATATGCCATGAATGACTCCAAGTAATATCTTTAAAATGAGCAAATGCACAGCGGAAGATTTCTTTCATACCTGAGAATAAACATGCTTTCAAGTGTCAACCAAAAGGTTATTGAGTTTATTAGTTTATCATAACAATCATTTCCATTATTTTAATAGACCACAAGATTTCTATTTTCATTTATCATAACAATCATTTCCATTATTTTAATAGACCACAAGATTTATGCATAGAGACAAAAATATCATTCATATGGATTGAACACCTGGTAACCGACATTAAAAAGATGCATATAAGAATATCCCCTGTCATTTCGGGAAATCCATCGAACATGATAAAAACGAATTCGAAGTACTAAAGCATCCGGTACTTTGGATGGGGTTCGTTAGGCCCAATAGATCTATCTTTAGGATTTGCGTCAATTAGGCGTGCACTAATTCTCAAATTTAGTGATGTTCCCTAATTTTTAGGCTACCAAGCAAAAAGGGGCATATTCGGCTTTGATCATTCAATCATATAATGTAGTTTCGATTACTTGTGTCTATTTCGTAAAACAGTTATAAAAGCCGCGCATGTATTCTCAGTCCCAAAAATATATATTGCAAAAGCATTTAAAAAGGGAGTAATGAAACTCACCATACTGTATTTTGTAGTAAAAATACATATGACGACATTGAACAAGTGTAGGGTTGGCCTCGGATTCACGAACCTATATTATTTGTGTATTCATCAATATATATAATCGTAATTGAATAAATATATATATTATTATTAGTAATATGCTTGTTAAATTATTTGTTATATGGATGTAGATATATTCAATTTACATATTTTATTTAACTAGTGTTTATCTTTCATTATAACATGTTAATAATAATAATTTATATTAGGGTTTCTATATGATAAAATATATATGTATATATTAGTTGATATATTTTATATGTATATATTTCATTTGTTTGTTAAAATAGTAATTATAATAATACTAAAATAATATTAGTAGTGATTAAAATAATGATAATTAATAATACTAGTATTAATAATAATGATAATGAAAATAATAACTTTTATAATAATACATACTAATAATTATTATAACAATTTTGTTAATAATGGTAATCTTAATAATAATACTTTCGTTAATAATAATAAGTCTAAAATGATACTAATACTAGTATTAATAATAGAAATAATAGTTTGTATTGTGTTCATAATAATAATAATAATAATGATTCTAATCGTAATAATACTTATATCAAATCAATATTAATATACTAATAATAACATTAATAATACATAATGGTGTTACTTAATAACAAAATGATAATAATTTAATCTTAGTATTTGTGTTTACATAGTAATAATGATAATGCTTATATTAGTCGTTAATAAATATAATATTAATGATAACTAATACTTAAATGATAAAATTCATAATAACAATCACATTAATAATGTTACTAATAATAACAATAGTGTTCATTTTACTTGTAATCATGGTAATAATAATAATAATAACAATTATTATAATCCTAATAATATTTAGTAATAATATCATTAATAAATTATAACAATAATAATAATAACAATATCAACATTAATGATAATAATAATAATAATAATAATAATAATAATAATAATAATAATAATAATAATAATAATAATAATAATAATAAATATAATAACTTTGATAATAAAACTACCTTCTAAGATTTTCCCCAAAAAGAATGGCTGAGACCAGGCTCGAACCCTAGACCTCCCGCTCACCACTAACACCCTTAACCATCTGACCATTCTAGTTTATCTGTTTTAAACTGTACCCAGTTATTTATAACCCATTCCTGTTTATATTCGTGTTCTTCTTCTTCCCAAACATCCCAATCGACCAGCACCCAAGAATAATATTTAGCACGAATTACTAATTAAAATTAGGACTTGAAATAAGTTTATAAATAACCCTAATTGGATAAATTACTTAAATCAAACAACAAAACACAAAACAAAAAAAAATAAAGAAGAGCAGCCTTGCTGCTGTCGCTGATATATATGAGAAAAAAAATATGATTTCCATTTTGTGAAAGTTTTAGGCAAAGGTTTCTTCACAGATTTGGTAGCAAAACTCTTTTGAAAACTAACTGTATCCTTAATTGTATCTGAAACATCAAAACAAAAGCTAATTTCGTGAATAACAAATCTTTTGACTTTTTATTTTGAAAGTTTGACCTCGAAATTAATAATCAATTTGATAAATTGAGGCTTGCAATTTTACAGAGAGTTTATATGAACAATTTATAACATCATCACATTAATAGATTTTGAAATATCACACGAATTCGATTCATTGAACATACCAGACACGAATAGAAGAACAGGTCAGTTTCTTGGCCTTTCAAATTAATTAAAACAGATAGTAGAAGATGATTAAAATTAATATAGATACTGAAAAATGGAAGGAATCTGAAAGGACCCATTCATATACATTATAAACGATTCACAATAGTTGATTACATCGCGAGGTATTTGACCTCTATATGATACATTTTACAAACATTGCATTCGTTTTTAAAAGACAAACTTTCTTTACAACGAAAGTTGACGGCATGCACACCATTTCATAATACATCCAACTATAATTGGCTTAATAATAATCTTGATGAACTCAATGACTCGAATGCAACGTCTTTCAAAATATGCCATGAATGACTCCAAGTAATATCCTTAAAATGAGCTAATGCACAGCGGAAGATTTCTTTAATACCTGAGAATAAACATGCTTTAATGTGTCAACCAAAAGGTTGGTGAGTTCATAGGTTTATCATAACAATCATTTCAATATATTAATAGACCACAAGATTTCCGTTTATAAATATATGTACACTCGCAAGTGTATAAAAGTATTCTATAAGTTGTAGGCACCCGGTAACAAGCCTTAACGTTCATGTTTTACCCTCTGAAGTACACCAGATCAGGTGTGTTTAAAATAACCTCGAAGTACTAAAGCATCCCATAGTCAGGATGGGGTTTGTCAGGCCCAATAGATCTATCTTTAGGATTCGCGCCTACCGTACATAGACAAGTAGTTTAATGTTACCAAGCTAAGGGTATATTTCTGGTTTAAACCCACATAGAATTAGTTTTAGTACTTGTGCCTATTTCGTAAAACATTTATAAAACAGCGCATGTATACTCAGCCCAAAAATATATATAAAAAGGGAGTAATGAAACTCACAATACTGTATTTCGTAGTAAAAATACATATAACGTCATTTAACAAGTACAAGGTTGGCCTCGGATTCACGAACGTATCAATGTTGAGATTCAATATTGCAGGAAAGTACGTAGACGCAACGGAGATGATAAACACTAGATTGACCTCACGAGCATACCCATGAACCATACCCATCACCTCCATAGCTATAACCCATAATTTCCTTAGCTTCGACTCATTAAAAAAAAACTGTTTTGAAATCACTCGGACAGCACTCCGTCGTAATATTTTATGTATACTAATAATATCTTGAAATAATACAGAGCAATATATATATATATATATATATATATATATATATATATATATATATATATATATATATATATATATATATATATATATAAATCGATTGAGAGAGTTTAGAGAAATACATTTTCAAGTTTCTATGAAATAATGAAACATATTGAATTATATTTATAATAGATTTTTGAATTATTAAAGTGAATTATTAAAGTATGAATTATTAAAGTAAATTATTAAAGTATGAATTAATAAAGTGATTTATTAAAGTATGAATTATTAAAGTATGAATTATTAAAGTGAATTATCAAAGTATGAATTATTAAAGTGAATTATTAAAGTATGAATTATTAAAGTATGAATTATTAAGGTAAATTATTAAAGTATGAATTATTAAAGTGAATTATTAAAGTATGAATTATTAAAGTGAATTATTAAAGTTAAAGTAAAGTAAAAGTAAAGTAAAGGTAAAGTTAAAGTATAGTAAAAGTATAAAAACTATGTATGTATAATACGCGTATAAATATATATAATATTAATTTAAATAGTTATATATATTTAATGAAATAAAATATAAATATCATTATATTTATTATACTGGTTAAGTAATGAGTTATCAAAAGTGATTCTAGATATTTATAAAAGTTATATATGTTTTAATAATAAAGTTCTTTTTAAACTGAAAACGTCTTTGTACGTTTGAAAATAGATTAATAGAATATTATGGAAACCAATTCTCCACTAACTTTTGTCTAACTTTCGTAAATGACACTTTTTGTTTTTATTTATAAATAGCTTTACAAATTATTCTGAATATCGTTAAGAGGAATAGATTTTCTCAAATCATAGTGGACCTCTAAACAGAGACTTGTAATCATAATTCAATGTTTCTGATAATTCAATTATTAATATATTTTTTTTTTATTTCATCAAAAATCATATTGAAACAAATACGTTCGTGTAAATTATTATACGTTTAATACTTTATTAATATTCTCAAGTTATAATATATATATACATATACGTATCTATTTATATATAACGATTCGTGAATCGTCGGAATTTGGTCGAGGTTATAATGAATGTATGAACACAGTTTAAAATTCTTGAGATTTAACTTAACAAACTTTGCTTATCGTGTCGGAATAATATAAAGATTAAAGTTTAAATTTGGTCAGAAATTTCCGGGTCATCACAGTACCTACCCGTTAAAGAAATTTCGTCCCCGAAATTTGATAGAGGTCGTCATGACTAACAATGAGAATGTTATTATAACGATTATAGAGTTTTATCATGTTCAAGAAGAATGGATAAAATAATTCGATTACTCGAAGCGTGTGAGTGAAGTTATCGTAAATGAATGAAATAAGATAATAGTGATTCGTCGTATCTTTTGACGTCATCACGATTGATCTCCGAAAAGAAAATCTTTGTAATCTATATTGGATTTGATTATTCGGCGATTAAGGAAATTATGATCCTCTTCGAATTAATGCGATAATCCATTTTGATTTCTCTGTCGGATATTTCACTATAAATCCACCTCATTTGTTTTCTTACAACTCACACCTTCTCAACTCATATTTTAAAGTATTTTTCAATATGCTTCATCAAGTGCTGATTCTTGATATACTCCTCACTTTCATATCTGTCGCTCTTCTTTTTCATCTGCCTCCGGAAGAATCCATTTACTTCTACTATACTCTTGGTTTTATAGTGTTTTTAGTTCTCCCATGTCTTTATATTGCTATATGCATTGATATATACGGTTTGTGATTTATGGGTTGTTGTTGGGTTTTATATCTTCCCTTATATTTCAAAGTCCTTGTTTCTTCTATAATCATTGTCATCCACAGTTAATGCTCTCTTCTATTTGCTATGATTTATACTCCCATTTCTAGTTCGGAGCTTTGTCCTTTCGTTTCTTCTTCTTGCGATTAAGCACCGCTTGTAATGGTCCAGAATTCGCAGATATAAATTTCGGAATGAACATTGTTAATGTTCTAGGAAGGAAATTGTAATGGCACGATCTTGACTTGTCAAATTACCAGAATACCTCGGAAAAGGCCGAATCATCAAGAAATATTTTCTTGATATTTAGAGATCAAAGAGAATACAAGAGTCGTGTAACATAGCACATGATGATGTTATGATCTGTGAATCATCATGTTCCATTTAGAAACTCAGCATGAATTACTGTAATATAATCACGTTGATCAAGTGTCATTATATTATACTAACTCATGCTTCAGCTCCCAACACTTCTTCAAGAATATTCCTATTTTAAACTCGAATGTTTTAGAATTTAGAAACTAAAATAGTTTCTTTTATGATATAATACAGATAGCGCGAAGAGGTAAATGATTTCAGATAAGAATAATTATAAAAATATCTTCAGAAGTATGGATGATATTTATAATGAAAGATACGATGATATCTTAGAATGTCTAATATCAGAGGATGATGAAGGATATTGTCTGCAGGGGTTTAGAGTCAGGAGCAAGGTATTTGTTAATGACTTCAGCAAATACTGAATCATTTAGATTCTTTGAAGGCAGGTTCAGCCTTTGTGATTTGTCCACAGCCTCCTTCATACTTTGCTCAATCTGTTTTCCAGTTCCAAAGCTTCTCTTTTTCTGAGCTTTGCCAATATACTATCCTTTATCATCCAATTTTTTACTGTTAAGGTCGTTTACAGTTTTTGCTGCTTCATCAGCATTTTTCAAAATTTCGAGAACTGGTTCGCAGTTTAGGGTGTTTTTCAGAAATTTCTCATTCAAAGAATGTAAGTCTTGGAGGTAGACGTTGTGTGTATATGTAGTTGTTGATGCAGACATGCTGCGAGGTTTCAAAATACTGATTGCTAATTCTCAATAATTGGTATGGCAATTCTTGTTATATGGTACGAATGAGTATATGATAGGGTTTCGATAATCATAATGATTTTTTTTTTTGGAAAGTCAAAGATCAATGAAGTTGTTGGTAAGTTTATTGCTAATGTGGTGAATATAAACGATTCCCCGGTAACGTTGGCGAAAGGGCAACGTATCTATCGAGGTTATAATAAGACTGTTTTGATTGAGAAGTCGAAGTTGACTTGCTGGAGCTGTGACAAAACTGTCTATTTTGAAACGGAATTGAAAAGTTGTTTTAGCTAGTAAATGCCAAAGGGTCTAACACGGATACGTGTCGAACTATGACTTGGGTTTTGAGAGTTTTTCAGGTGTATAACTGTGGGTAACATGTGGTTGGATCATCATCTCGATTGTTCCTTAGTTGAAGTGTCTTCAGGAATTTCGAAGGGTTTGAGCACATATTGTAATCGTTAATACATATGATGTTCTAACACAGTTTTGAAGTCAAAGTATAGCTTTGAAAGATATAGGAATCTAAGAGTGATGATACTGGTTATATTTCGAATTGAATTATGCGATTTCAAAATCAGAATATGTAATTGAATTTGAATGAGTATGATTGTTTTGATTTATATGAAAGAATGGAATATGTAATTGAATTTGAATGAGTATGATTGTTTTGATTTATATGATAGAATGGATATTGTTGTGAAAGTAGGGAGTATAGTTGATGATTGCTGAATCAGTTTCGAAAAATGTAATATATTAATTGTGAATTTATATATCTCTCGGGTATTACCTACGCGTTAAATTTTTTTCACAATTAATATTTTGTACAAAAGAAGTTTATTACAGTCTTTATGAAAATATATGTGTATATTTTCTTTAGATGTAATATAGATTTAATGAGTTAATATTAAATTAAACTCATTTGTTTTATGGTTGGAACTAGAATTGAGTAATCCCTAAAACTTTATAAATTGCATAAGTATTTCTTCAATAATATTGAAATTATGAATTATTACTTTGTTATTTGTTGGTTTTCATGAAATTCTTGTGAACTTCGCAAGGTACGAATGATGTTATTTGAAAAGTTTCGAGTACATCGATGATGAAAGTGTAAAATCAAACATATATTCGAATAATACACTTGATTTATTATGAATTGGATTTTTATTGAATTGAGACAGAGATTGTAATTAACGATGGTTAAGTTGCGGACGAAGGACGTACATCATTGCATATTTGTAATATGAATTAACTGAGTAGTTAAGATTCACACATAATAGCTTAGTACGGGAAGATTTATTACGGTTTAAAATTTTATACATATAAAATATACATATAAATCTTTCGATTGGAAATGAGTTAATACTTCATAACTCGTTGATACAATATATTTGTTGTTGATTCGTAATGATGTCCATAATGATTCTTGAACTGACAGAGTTTGTGATGTTACAGGTGCTGTTGATTCTGACGATACTGACGGCACTGACTGTGTTGATGATGCTACGGTCCTGTTGATGCTGTTGTTAAAACAATTCTAGCTTGTAAATCGTACACCATTTTCGATCAAAGTTTCTACTCTACCATCTCCATTCACTCATCTGATTTACGGTCAGAATTAAATAATCTCTAAGATTTTGGAGATTACATAACTGCCGCAGAGATATATCTTCAATGAAGTTTATGAATTAATACTTCATCGTTTGTTGTTGTTGATATTCCTGGATATTTACAGGGCGTATGACGTTGATGTTTGAGATACAGATTGTGATGTTGCGGTGTGGGATGTGGATGTTGTGTTGGTGGTAGTGATGGTACTGTTGGTGTTGCTGATGGTGGTACTGTTTATGCTGCTGGTGCTGCTGCTGGTGTTTGTAACCTTTGCACCATATTCTCCAAAGTCACTACCTGAGCGCGAAGCTCGTTGACTTCTTCTATTACACCGGGGTGATTGTCGGTTCGGATGAGCGGATAAATAAAATCTAGAATTTGGTGTAGTAAGTAATCGTGACGAGATACTCTAGAAATAAGAGAGAAAATGGTGTTTCGGATAGGTTCGCCGGTAAGTGCTTTAGGTTCTTCGCCAAGAGGTCAATGTGGTGGATGGAAGGGATCACCTTCTTCTTGTCTCCAATGATTAAGGAGGCTACGAACCCATCCCCAATTCATCCAGAATAGATGATGACTAATTGGTTGATCCATTCCGGTCACACTGCTTTCGGAACTTGAGTGGGATTCCATTTCGGAATCCGAGGGACTTGAACTAATGACGAATTCCATTTCGTACGATTGAATAAAGAATTTTTCGATATGAAATGATTTTCCGGCTATCGGGTGGTATTCTAATTATATAGAGCAAAAGGTTTCGTAGATTACGGAGGAATTTACGGAATATGTCAGGCAAAGTTTACAGTAACAGATACGCTAAGATATGAATTAGCAGATACGCTAAGATATGAATTTAGTCTATACACTATTCATGCAATCAATGCAATAAGATGTGTCTAGACTAAGAATGATAAGCAGGTAATTTTCGACAAAAATGATGAGCAAAACTTTTGGCATGCAGACACGGTCGAAGTCCAGACTCACTAATGCATCCTAACGACTATCAGTTAGACACACTAATGCAGACCTGGTTCGCTAAGACCACCGCTCTGATACCAACTGAAAGGACCAGTTCATATACATTATAAGCGATTCACAATAGTTGATTACATCGCGAGGTATTTGACCTCTATATGATACATTTTACAAACATTGCATTCGTTTTTAAAAGACAAACTTTCTTTACAACGAAATTTGACAGCATGCACACCATTTCATAATACATCCAACTATAATTGGCTTAATAATAATCTTGATGAACTCAATGACTCGAATGCAACGTCTTTCAAAATATGCCATGAATGACTCCAAGTAATATCCTTAAAATGAGCTAATGCACAGCGGAAGATTTCTTTAATACCTGAGAATAAACATGCTTTAATGTGTCAACCAAAAGGTTGGTGAGTTCATAGGTTTATCATAACAATCATTTCAATATATTAATAGACCACAAGATTTCCGTTTATAAATATATGTACACTCGCAAGTGTATAAAAGTATTCTATAAGTTGTAGGCACCCGGTAACAAGCCTTAACGTTCATGTTATACCCTCTGAAGTACACCAGATCAGGTGTGTTTAAAATAACCTCGAAGTACTAAAGCATCCCATAGTCAGGATGGGGTTTGTAAGGCCCAATAGATCTATCTTTAGGATTCGCGCCTATCGTACATAGACAAGTAGTTTAATGTTACCAAGCTAAGGGTATATTTCTCGTTTAAACCCGCATAGAATTAGTTTTAGTACTTGTGCCTATTTCGTAAAACATTTATAAAACAGCGCATGTATTCTCAGCCCAAAAATATATATAAAAAGGGAGTAATGAAACTCACAATACTGTATTTCGTAGTAAAAATACATATAACGTCATTTAACAAGTGCAAGGTTGGCCTCGGATTCACGAACGTATCAATGTTGAGATTCAATATTGCAGGAAAGTACGTAGACGCAACGGAGATGATAAACACTAGATTGACCTCACGAGCATACCCATGAACCATACCCATCACCTCCATAGCTATAACCCATAATTTCCTTAGCTTCGACTCATTCAAAAAAAACTATTTTGAAATCACTCTTACAACACTCCGTCGTAATATTTTATGTATACTAATGATATCTTGAAATAATACAGAGCAAATATATATATATATATATATATATATATATATATATATATATATATATATATATATATATATATATATATATATATATATATAAATCGATTGAGAGAGTTTAGAGAAATACATTTTCAAGTTTCTATGAAATAATGAAACCTATTGAATTATATTTATAATAGATTTTTGAATTATTAAAGTATGAATTATTAAAGTG
This sequence comes from Rutidosis leptorrhynchoides, assembly GCF_046630445.1. Lineage (NCBI taxonomy): Eukaryota > Viridiplantae > Streptophyta > Magnoliopsida > Asterales > Asteraceae > Rutidosis > Rutidosis leptorrhynchoides. The sequence goes on from NC_092343.1 coordinate 323,421,690, forward strand.
AATTATTAAAGTATGAATTATTAAAGCATGAATTATTAAAGTGAATTATTAAAGTATGAATTATTAAAGTAAATTATTAAAGTACATTATTAAAGTATGAATTATTAAAGTATGAATTATTAAAGTGAATTATTAAAGTATGAATTATTAAAGTGAATTATTAAAGTATTATATACGTTTTAATAATAAAGTTCTTTTTAAACTGAAAACGTCTTTGTACGTTTGAAAATAGATTAATAGAATATTATGGAAACCAATTCTCCACTAACTTTTGTCTAACTTTCGTAAATGACACTTTTTGTTTTTATTTATAAATAGCTTTACAAATTATTCTGAATATCGTTAAGAGGAATAGATTTTCTCAAATCATAGTGGACCTCTCAACAGAGACTTGTAATCATAATTCAATGTTTCTGATAATTCAATCATTAATATATATTTTTTTTTATTTCATCAAAAATCATATTGAAACAAATACGTTCGTGTAAATTATTATACGTTTAATACTTTATTAATATTCTCAAGTTATAATATATATATACATATACGTATCTATTTATATATAACGGTTCGTGAATCGTCGGAATTTGGTCGAGGTTATAATGAATGTATGAACACAGTTTAAAATTCTTGAGATTTAACTTAACAAACTTTGCTTATCGTGTCGGAATAATATAAAGATTAAAGTTTAAATTTGGTCAGAAATTTCCGGGTCGTCACATAATCTCTTTTATCAATAATATAATTCGATCGATTGATATAGATGGAGGGATGTCGACAGGTTCACGAGCGTAATAGGAAGACAGAAACAAGTAACAGACTGATAGAGATATATACTTATTTTACACGTATTTTTCTCTTTATCATTTATAATTAATATTAACTAATAAATATAGATATATTATTAATAATATTGTTTTTATTAATAAATAACATTAATAATAATATTAATAATAATAATAATAATGTCAATAATATTAATATTTAATAATAATACTAGTAGTAGTAAAGATATAGTGAAGTACATGTATCAAATTCCATATCTATATACTTTATATTTAGTAGTATTAATAATACTGATATTAATATTAATATTAAATGTTTACTTTTATAATGATAATGAAAGTAATAAACTACTTAACAACTAAATTTCAGCTTGTAATTAAATTTAATACCTTAACCTTATATTTTATTAATTTTAAAACATATATTATATAAGAACATATACTGAATATTTGGATCTTTATACATTTTACATATATATTATTATATAATTGTATTTGCATTTTAGTTATCTAATGCATATATTAATGTTGTTATATATATATATATATATATATATATATATATATATATATATATATATATATATATATATATATATATATATATATATATATATATATATATATATATATATATATATATATATATATATATGATGTTGTTTCATCATAGCAATAGATATTATTAAATTTTAACATATAATATTTATATCTTGTATATACATTTATTTTTATTAATTATTTATATAATATATATTTTATATTTTATACCTTTTAACAATATACATATACTACTAATTATGTATGGATATTACATAAATATTTCAACTATTATATATAATTATGTTTCCATTATCAAGTAGATAAATATATTATATATATTGAAACAATTAATCTTAGAGTATAACATTTAATACTTTGTTAATATTAACAAATTATGTATATTCAATCTACTATCTATGTTTACATAAACAATTTTAAATAACAAAGTTAAGTTTTCTTTCACATTCGCATAATAGTTCATTATTATATTTAATAAATATTTATTTACATGTATAGTTATTTATATATATACATTTCTATTTACAATTAAAGGTTCGTGAATCGTCGGGAAAAGTCGAATGGTAATTGAATACATGAACATAGTTTCAAAGTTTTCGAGACTCAACATTATAGACTTTGCTTATCGTGTCAGAAACATATAAAGATTAAGTTTAAATTTAGTCGGAAATTCCCGGGTCATCACAGTACCTACCCGTTAAAGAAATTTCGTCCCGAAATTTGAGTGAGGTAGTCATGGCTAACAATAAAAATGTTTTCATGACAATTATGAGTTGATAAAAGGAGTTTTATCATTATTGACTAATATAGATAAAACGATTCGATTAGGTGAAGCGTATGAATGAAGTTATCACTAAATAGTGAAATGAGAAAGACAAGTTTCATCATAACTTTTGACTAGTCATGGTTGAATTTAGAAAATAAGGTGCGTCTTAGCTTTTGACGTTGTCTTGGTTGAATTCTGAAATTCAAGGGATTTAGAGAAAATCTTCGAAATCTAAAAGATTTGATTCTTCGGGATTTATGGAAATTAAGATTTCTATAATTAAATACGATTATCTGTCTCGATTGCTTTGTCTGGTATTTTCACTATAAATGAACTTCTTCCGTTTCATTATTTTCACCACTCCAATACTTTCTTTCTCGATCCATACTTTTAATGATTATGAATATGCTTAATCCAACTCTGGTTCTTAATCTCATTCTGACTATCGCAACAATCATTCTTCTATTCCAACTCCCACCAGAGGAATCTGTTTACTTCTACTTCGTTCTTGGGGTTATTGTGTTTATCATACTCCTGTGTCTTTATATTGCTATTCGTATTAATGTACACGGTTTGTGATTTCTGTGTTGTTGTTGAGTTTTATATCTTCCCTTATGTTTCAGAGCTCATTGCCTTTTTATTCTCTTCTCGACCTCTAGTAAAACGAGTAACAGTCCATAATTTGTAAGTATGGAGTTTCGAATGAACTTAATGTTCTAAACAAGAAAGAACGTAATAGCACGATTTGATTTGTCAAATTACCAGAATCACTAAGAATAGAGCTATCAAGAATATATTTTCTTGATATGTTCAGAAGTTAAGCAGAATGAAAGAGTTATGTAACATGGCACGTGATGACGTTATGATCTGTGAATCATCACGTTCCATTAGAAACTCAGCATGACTTACTGTAATATAATCACGTTGATCAAGTGTCATTATATTATACTAACTCATGCTTCAGTTCCCAACACTACTTCAGACCTCATTCATAGTTTATACTTAGATTTTATAGAAACTTCCAATATAATGTATTACAGATCGCACGAAGAGGTATGTAATTTCGGACGAGAATATTTATGAAAATATCTTCAGAAGTATCGAAGATATTTATGATGATATTTTGGAATTTCTAAGTTCGAAAGGTGATAAGGAAAAATTTTCCGCAAGATTTTAACATGACTTCAGAGCAGGATATTCTCTAAAGATTTCATCGGATCCAGAATTACCTAGATTCTTTGAATATAGGGTTTGGTGCTTGTATTTGTCCTTGGTCTCCTTCATGATTAGCTCAATCTGTTTTTCAGTACTAAATTTTCTATCGAGCGTTTCCAACATTCCATTCTTTATTATCAAACTTTTGGCCGTTTAGACCATCTACGATTTTGCTGTTTCCTCTGCATTTAATGTTACCATATCTGAATCATCGGTTATCAATCCGAGGTGGTTTCAAGAGAATTGTATTTTTAGATGATTAAACGCTGATGGTAATATGGTGGAATATAAAAGGTTCCCCGGTAACAATAAAAGAGCAGGCAGATATATCAAGATTATAATAAGGTTGTTTCGAACAAAAAGTCGAAATTAACTTGCTGGAGCTGTGACAAAATTTGCTACTTTGAACGGGATTACCAATTTATTTTGGGTAATAATAACACTAAAGGAATTAGCACAGCTACGTGTTAAACGTTTACTCAGTTTTCGAAAGTTTTTCAGGTGCATAACTATATGCATCAATCTTTTCTTTCATAGATGGAGTGCGATTGGTTTATCCTCCCGGTTGAGGTGTTTTCAAGTTTCATGAAAGGTTTGAACGCAGATTGTAATCGTCAAGATACAAACGAAGTTTAAGATGAAATCAAGTGGCAAACTTGAAGAAATGTTTAGTTTCATATGTTATAATCAATATTTTAATTCATTTTAATTGTCCAGTGTTAGTAGTCTGCAGTTGATAGTCCACAATTTGTAGTTCAACAATTCATATATAGTTTAATATATAATATTCGAATTAATTAATACGTATCGTGACCCATTGTATACATGTCTCAGACTCGATCACAACTCAAAGTATATATATTATTGTAGAATCAACATCAACCCTGTATAGCTAACTCGATCATTACTGCATATAGAGTGTCTATGGTTATTCCAAATAATATATATAGATGCGTCGATATTATATGTCAAAACCTTGTATACGTGTCCCGATATTTAAAGTGTGTAAAATAAATAACAGAAATTAAATGACGATAAATAAAATTGCAAGAATATAAATTGCGATAAATAAATTGAGATAAATAAAATGTAATCAGTTAGCTAGGAACAGTTAGCTAGGAACAGTTAGCGTGGATTCTTAACAATTTTTTTTCATAGTTAATTTGTTTGTTTCTAACAAATTTTATTTTGTCCAATGTTTTCTTCATTATGCCACTTGTTGGATTCTGATAGGTCAAAATCCAAATATGAAATTGAACGAAAATGGTTATTCTGTGATGAACGGATTCGTACTTCTGTGGTTGTAAGTAGGATAGTAAATGACTATTGAATCAGATTCGAAAAATGTACAGTGTAACTTATTAATGTGAAATCTAAATATTTTTAGGGTATTACCTACCCGTTAAAATATTTTCACCATTAACAGTTTGTACAAAAGAATTTTTAATTACAATCTTTATGAAAATATACTTACATATATATTTTCCTCAGATGTAATCATGGATTTAATGAGTTAATATGATATTAACTCATCTGATTTATCGTTAGAACATTAATATATAATCTCTAAAACAGTAGAGATTACATAATCACCATGTCGAACGAAGATAAATGATGTAGAACGATATGTAGAATGATGATTATGCTCGAGGTACATAATGAGATGTTGAGGCGTGTGATGTTGAAACTTGGGTTGTTGGTGGTACTGGTATTGATGTTGGTGGTACTGTTGGTGCCGGTGATATTGCTGAAGCTAGTACGTTTTTCACCATATTCTCCAAATTGATTACTCGAGCGAGAAGTTCGCTGACTTCCTCTATTATTCCGGGATGATTATCGATCGAAACGAGCGGATTAATAAGGTTTAGAATTTTAGATAAAATATAATTGTGGCAAGATACTCTGGAAACAAGTATGAAAATGGTGTTTTGAATGGGTTCGCCGGTAAGTGCTTCAGGTTCTTCACCAAGAGGTGAATTCGGTTTGTGGAAGGGATCACCTTCTGCGCGTCTCCATCGATTAAGTTTACTTCGAACCCATTAGATGAATTGGGGATGGCTGATTGGTTGATCCATTCCAGTCACACTGCTTTCGGAGCTTGAGTGGGATTCCATTTCAGAATCGAATGGCTTGAACTAATGATGAATTCCATTTCGTACGATTGAATAAAGAATTTTTCGATATGAAATAGATTATAGGATGTAGATTAGTACTCTGCAATACATGATTTACATATGCATATATAATACTAAAATCCCATACGTTAAAAGGAATTTACGAAATATGCCAGGCAAGGTTTACAGTAACAGATACGCTAAGATATGATTTAGCAAGTATGATAAGATATGAATTTTGTCTATACACTATTCATGCAATCAATGCAGTAAGATGTGTCTAGACTAAGAATAGTAAACAGGTAATTTCCTAAGGAGGATAAGCAGATGATTTTCGACTAGAAATGGTAAGCAAAACTTTTGACATGCAGACACGGTCGAAGTCCAGACTCATTAATGCATCCTAACAGCTACTAGTTAGACACACTAATGTAAGACCTGGTTTGCTAAGACCATCGCTCTGATACCACATGTCGTGACCCGTCCTAATCCATCTGGACGAATACATTACATTTGGTTACATCGCGAGGTACTTGACCTCTATATGATACATTTTGCAAACATTGCATTCGTTTTTAAAAGACCAACTTTTATTTCATCGAAAGTTGACAGGCATGCATACCATTTCATAATATCTATCTATAAATGATCTAATCTGTCATTTACTTAATCATAATCTTTACTGAACTCAACGAATTGAATGCAACGTCTTTTGAAATATGCCATGAATGACTCTAAGTAATATCTTTAAAATGAGCAAATGCACAGCGAAAGATTTCTTTCATACCTGAGAATAAACATGCTTTCAAGTGTCAACCAAAAGGTTGGTGAGTTCATTAGTTTATCATAACAATCATTTCTATTATTTTAATAGACCACAAGATTTCTATTTTCATTTCTCATAAATATACGTCCCATGCATAGAGACAAAAATATCATTCATATGGATTGAACACCTGGTAACCGACATTAACAAGATGCATATAAGAATATCCCCTATCATTCCGGGAAATCCATTGGACATGATAAAAATGAATTCGAAGTTCTAAAGCATCCGGTACTTTGGATGGGGTTCGTTAGGCCCAATAGATCTATCTTTAGGATTCGCGTCAATTAGGCGTGCACTAATTCTCAAAATTAGTGATGTTCCCTAATTCTTATGCTACCAAGCAAAAATGGGCATATTCGGCTTCGATCATTCAACCATATAATGTAGTTTCGATTACTTATGTCTATTTCGTAAAACAGTTATAAAAGCAGCGCATGTATTCTCAGTCCCAAAAATATATATTGCAAAAGCATTTAAAAAGGGAGTAATGAAACTCACCATACTGTATTTTGTAGTAAAAATACATATGACGACATTGAACAAGTGTAGGGTTGGCCTCGGATTCACGAACCTATATTATTTGTGTATTCATCAATATATATAATCGTAATTGAATATTTATATTTATATATATATATATATATATATATATATATATATATATATATATATATATATTATTAGTAATATGCTTGTTAAATTATTTGTTATATGGATGTAGATATATTCAATTTACATATTTTATTTAACTAGTGTTTATCTTTCATTATAACATGTTAATAATAATAATTTATATTAGGGTTTCTATATGATAAAATATATATGTATATATTAGTTGATATATTTTATATGTATATATTTCATTTGTTTTTTAAAATAGTAATTATAATAATACTAAAATAATATTAGTAGTGATTAAAATAATGATAATTAATAATACTAGTATTAATAATAATGATAATGAAAATAATAACTTATATAATAATACATACTAATAATTATTATAACAATTTTGTTACTAATGGTAATCTTAATAATAATACTTTTGTTAATAATAATAAGTCTAAAATGATACTAATACTAGTATTAATAATAGAAATAATAGTTTGTATTGTGTTCATAATAATAATAATAATAATAATAATAATAATAATAATAATAATAATAATAATAATAATAATAATAATGATTCTAATCGTAATAATACTTATATCAAATCAATATTATTATACTAATAATAACATTAATAATACATAATGGTGTTACTTAATAACAATATGATAATAATTTTAATCTTAGTATTTGTGTTTACAAAGTAATAATGATAATGCTATATTAGTCGTTAATAAATATAATATTAATGATAACTAATACTTAAATGATAAAATTCATAATAACAATCACATTAATAATGTTACTAATAATAACAATAGTGTTCATTTTACTTGTAATCATGGTAATAATAATAATAATAATTATAATCCTAATAATATTTAGTAATAATATTATTAATAAATTATAACAATAATAATAATAACAATAACAACATTAATGATAATAATAATGATAGTAATAATAATAATAATAATAATAATAATAATAATAATAATAATAATAATAATAATAATAATAAATATAATAACTTTGGTAATAAAACTACCTTCTAAGCTTTTCCCCAAAAAGAATGGCCGAGACCAGGCTCGAACCCTAGACCTCCCACTCACCACTAACACCCTTAACCATCTGACCATTCTAGTTTATTTGTTTTAAAATGTACCCAGTTATTTATAGCCCATTCATGTTTATATTCGTGTTCTTCTTCTTCCCACACATCCCAATCGACCAGCACCCAAGAATAATATTTAACACGAATTACTAATTAAAATTAGGACTTGAAATAAGTTTATAAATAACCCTAATTGGATAAATTACTTAAATCAAACAACAAAACACAAAACAAAATAAAAATTAATAAAAAAAATAAAGAAGAGCAGCCTTGCTGCTGTCGCTGATATATATGAATAAAAAAAATATGATTTCCATTTTGTGAAAGTTTTAGGCAAAGGTTGCTTCATAGATTTGGTAGCAAAACTCTTTTGAAAACTAACTGTATCTTTAATTATATATGAAACATCAAAACAAAAGCTAATTTCGCGACGAACAAAGCTTTTGACTTTTTATTTTGAAAGCTTGACCTCGAAATTAATAATCAATTTGATAAATTGAGGCTTACAATTTTACAGAGAGTTTATAAGAACGATTTATAACATCATCACATTAATAGATTTTGAAAACTCACACGAATTCGATTCATTGAACATACCAGACACGAACAGAAGAACAGGTCAGTTTCTTGGCCTTTCAAATTAATTAAAACAGATAGTAGAAGATGATTAAAATTAATATAGATACTGGAAACTCGAAGGCATCTCGTTTATTAATAATATAAGTCAATCGATTGATATAGATGGAGGGATGTCGATAGGTTCACGAGCGTAATAGGAAGACAGAAAAAAGTAACATACTGATAGAGATATATACTTATTTTACACGTATTTTTCTCTTTATCATTTATAATTAATATTAACAAATAAATATAGATATATTATTTATAATATTGTTTTTATTAATAAATAACATTAATAATAATATTAATAATAATAATAATAATAATGTCAATAATATTAATAATGATAGTAATAATAATGTTTAATAATAATACTAGTAGTAGTAAAGATATAGTGAAGTATATATATCAAATTCCATATCTATATATTTTATATTTAGTAGTATTAATAATACTAATATTAATATTAATATTAAATGTTTACTTTTATAATGATAATGAAAGTAATAAACTACTTAACAACTAAATTTCAGCTTGTAATTAAATTTAATACCTTAACCTTATATTTTATTAATTTTAAAACATATATTATATAAGAACATATACTGAATATTTGGATCTTTATACATTTTACATATATATTATTATATAATTGTATTTGCATTTTAGTTATCTAATGCATATATTAATGTTGTTATATATATATATATATATATATATATATATATATATATATATATATATAGTATGTTGTTTCATCATAGCAATAGATATTATTAAATTTTAACATATAATATTTATATCTTGTATATACATTTATTTTTATTAATTATTTATATAATATATATTATATATTTTATACCTTTTAACAATATACATATACTACTAATTATGTATGGATATTACATAAATATTTCAACTATTATATTTAATTATGTTTCCATTATCAAGTAGATAAATATATTATATATATTGAAACAATTAATCTTAGAGTATAACATTTAATACTTTGTTAACATTATCAAATTATGTATATTCAATCTACTATCTATGTTTACATAAACAGTTTTAAATAACAAAGTTAAGTTTTCTTTCACATTCGCATAATAGTTCATTATTATATTTAATAAATATTTATTTACATGTATAGTTATTTATATATATACATTTCTATTTACAATTAAAGGTTCGTGAATCGTCGGGAAAAGTTGAATGGTAATTGAATACATGAACATAGTTTCAAAGTTTTCGAGACTCAACATTATAGACTTTGCTTATCGTGTCGGAAACATATAAAGATTAAGTTTAAATTTAGTCCGAAATTCCCGGGTCGTCACAAAAAGGGGAAATCATCTAATCCCGAGCATACCCTTGCCACGTCTGCCTCCGAACCTAAAAATGTAAACAACGAGAGGGTAAGCTAATGCTTAGTGAATGCAATACTTATATGCATACATACATAATTCAATCACTTGCATACACCTACACAAACAACACAATATCATTAGTAAACCGCAATAAACGTATAATCGTACGTACAACAAGTCAACACCATTAGAATAGAGATCTCAACAATAACACGAGCCAACAACAAAATACGTACAATGCTAGTGAAACTTACACACCCCATCATGCACAATGTAGACATTCGACTCGATGGTGGCCGACGAAGAGCGGTAGATCAAATACGTTAACCACTCACCACCCATCGCAACGCGTACGTGGCCGACGAAGAGCGGTAAGTCAAATACGTTAACCACTCACCACTATGCACCATGAGGCTGATGAAAAGCGCACCCGAAACGTTAACAGTTACCTCAATCACAAGGATGGCTGACGAAAAGCGAAATCGCTTACGATCCTACGATAAGTGGCCAACGAAGAGCGGATCCCTAAACGGATAACACTCACCACTTACCCCAACACACATATGTGGCCGATGAAGAGCGATAGGTCAAACATTAATCACTCGCCACATAACCAAACATACACATGTGATTGATGAAGAGTGATAGGTCAAGCATTAATCACTCGTCACATAACCAAATGCACACATGTAGCCAACGAAGAGTGATAGGTTAAATATTAATCACTTGCTACATAACCAACCACACATATGTGACCAACGAAGAGCGATAGGTCAAACATTAATCACTCGTCACATGCCTTACCTCCAATCGTGGTCGACAAAGAGTTATACCTTCCGAAGGTCACTCACCACATATCGCAACCAAATATAGCCAACAAAGAGCTATCCATACGTATATCGCTCACTATATTTTCCAACCCAGTTGTGGTCCCCGAAAAGTGAATCCTAACGGATGTCACTTACCACGCCGCACACAAGCAACCAAATTATATACATAAACGTATAAATATTCCACTTACCTCGATTACTTGAAAAGCAATCCCGCTTGAGCTCCTAAACGTCCAAATGCAAATCACCTAAGTAATTCACAAACAAATAAGCTAAACACTAGCTTATGCCCAAAACACCATAAGTGCAATTTCGATCCATTAGCACTTACTTCCACTTTGACTAAGTCAAATCTCACACGAAAACCCCCATAATCACAATCGACTAGTGATTATGTTCCAACAACTCATTTTACTCACGGTTTCATCATTAAAACATATTACTTGTATCAATTTACACAAAACCCATTTTGACCTAATCTCAAGTCAAAACACCCATTTTGCAAGCTTACACAATTAATCACTTATAACCTAAGTTAACTAGTGATATTAACACCCGAACATGATTATCAACTAATCGATTTCATCATCCAACCCAACACCCACCAACAATGGTTATCAACACCATTTACTAGCTCAATAACCCAATTATACACTAGTGGGTTTACTCAAGAACACCCAAATCAAAACCCCAATTATGAACACTAAATCAAACTATGAAAACTCAGAGTTAGAACTTACCAATACTACCACAACATAGCCGTGAACGAGATGAATAACTTTAATACCCAAGCTTTGGTGAGAATCCAACTCATTCTCCTCCAAATCAAGCTTTATCTCTCTAAGCTCTTTCTCACTCTAGGGTTGGAGGTTGAAGATGAAAGAATGAAGATAAGGTTGTGGACTTGAAAGAGTCCACCAATCTGCCATTTTGTGGCCTAAAACTGACCCCCAAGTGAAAAGACCAGTATGCCCCTCATTTAACTTTAAATAAAAAGCAAGAAGCTGTCGCCAGGTATAGTGCGCGGAGCGCACCACTGCATGTGCGCGGCGCGTACAAGCTCAAACACAGTATGTCAGCTTCTGTTTAACTCAGTTTGATTAATCGACATTTATGCACCCTGTACACTTGGGTTTTGGGTCTTACAACTCTCCCCCACTTAAATTGGATCACGTCCCCGTGATCCTCGTCACTGAACAAAAGGACCCACGCTCTATGGTCCTCCGACATACGTCCAAACTCGATGTCCACGACAATTTCCACAAATCCGAAGATTTCACACAGTTCCTTTAGGCGACTTTACTCAAAGTTTCCCCACCGATTTAAATCATCATCCGTGATTTACCAAATCTATCAAACCGAGCACTAAGTCTCGCTTCATTCCCAAAATGGAACGAACTCACGCCTCGTCCGCATGAAAAACACATGCTAACATTCCAAAATCTCGTACCGAGTTAGCAATCCCTTTAGCGTACCCTTATCATGTACATCGCTAAAGTAACAACACACCAATAATATGGCCAACAAACAACACAATGGAGCCGACTAAAAGTGAATCCTCACGATTGGATACCACTTGTGAAATGTCCCATTCTTATTGATTAAAAACGTTCCATATTAATTGATTTCGTTGCGAGGTTTTGACCTCTATATGAGACGTTTTTCAAAGACTGCATTCATTTTAAAACAAACCATAACCTTTATTTCATCAATAAAGGTTTAAAAAGCTTTACGTAGATTATCAAATAATGATAATCTAAAATATCCTGTTTACACACGACCATTACATAATGGTTTACAATACAAATATGTTACAACAAAATAAGTATCTTGAATGCAGTTTTTACACAATATCATACAAGCATGGACTCCAAATCTAGTGCTTATTTAAGTATGCGACAGCGGAAGCTCTTAATAATCACCTGAGAATAAACATGCTTAAAACGTCAACAAAAATGTTGGTGAGTTATAGGTTTAACCTATATATATCAAATCATAATAATAGACCACAAGATTTCATATTTCAATACACATCCCATACATAGAGATAAAAATCATTCATATGGTGAACACCTGGTAACCGACATTAACAAGATGCATATATAAGAATATCCCCATCATTCCGGGACACCCTTCGGATATGATATAAATTTCAAAGTACTAAAGCATCCGGTACTTTGGATGGGGTTTGTTAGGCCCAATAGATCTATCTTTAGGATTCGCGTTAATTAGGGTGTCTGTTCCCTAATTCTTAGATTACCAGACTTAATAAAAAGGGGCATATTCGATTTCGATAATTCAACCATAGAATGTAGTTTCACGTACTTGTGTCTATTTTGTAAATCATTTATAAAACCTGCATGTATTCTCATCCCAAAAATATTAGATTTTAAAAGTGGGACTATAACTCACTTTCACAGATTTTTATTTCGTCGGGAAGTAAGACTTGGCCACTGGTTGATTCACGAACCTATAACAATATATACATATATATCAAAGTATGTTCAAAATATATTTACAACACTTTTAATATATTTTGATGTTTTAAGTTTATTAAGTCAGCTGTCCTCGTTAGTAACCTACAACTAGTTGTACACAGTTAGATGTACAGAAATAAATCGATAAATATTATCTTGAATCAATCCACGACCCAGTGTATACGTATCTCAGTATTGATCACAACTCAAACTATATATATTTTGGAATCAACCTCAACCCTGTATAGCTAACTCCAACATTCACATATAGAGTGTCTATGGTTGTTTCGAAATATATATAGATGTGTCGACATGATAGGTCGAAACATTGTATACGTGTCTATGGTATCTCAAGATTACATAATATACAATACAAGTTGATTAAGTTATGGTTGGAATAGATTTGTTACCAATTTTCACGTAGCTAAAATGAGAAAAATTATCCAATCTTGTTTTACCCATAACTTCTTCATTTTAAATCCGTTTTGAGTGAATCAAATTGCTATGGTTTCATATTGAACTCTATTTTATGAATCGAAACAGAAATGTATAGGTTTATAGTCGAAAAAATAAGTTACAAGTCGTTTTTGTAAAGGTAGTCATTTCAGTCGAAAGAACGACGTCTAGATGACCATTTTAGAAAACATACTTCCACTTTGAGTTTAACCATAATTTTTGGATATAGTTTCATGTTCATAATAAAAATCATTTTCTCAGAATAACAACTTTTAAATCAAAGTTTATCATAGTTTTTAATTAACTAACCCAAAACAGCCCGCGGTGTTACTACGACGGCGTAAATCCGGTTTTACGGTGTTTTTCGTGTTTCCAGGTTTTAAATCATTAAGTTAGCATATCATATAGATATAGAACATGTATTTAGTTGATTTTAAAAGTCAAGTTAGAAGGATTAACTTTTGTTTGCGAACAAGTTTAGAATTAACTAAACTATGTTCTAGTGATTACAAGTTTAAACCTTCGAATAAGATAGCTTTATATGTATGAATCGAATGATGTTATGAACATCATTACTACCTTAAGTTCCTTGGATAAACCTACTGGAAAAGAGAAAAATGGATCTAGCTTCAACGGATCCTTGGATGGCTCGAAGTTCTTGAAGCAGAATCATGACACGAAAACAAGTTCAAGTAAGATCATCACTTGAAATAAGATTGTTATAGTTATAGAAATTGAACCAAAGTTTGAATATGATTATTACCTTGTATTAGAATGATAACCTACTGTAAGAAACAAAGATTTCTTGAGGTTGGATGATCACCTTACAAGATTGGAAGTGAGCTAGCAAACTTGAAAGTATTCTTGATTTTATGTAACTAGAACTTGTAGAATATATGAAGAACACTTAGAACTTGAAGATAGAACTTGAGAGAGATCAATTAGATGAAGAAAATTGAAGAATGAAAGTGTTTGTAGGTGTTTTTGGTCGTTGGTGTATGGATTAGATATAAAGGATATGTAATTTTGTTTTCATGTAAATAAGTCATGAATGATTACTCATATTTTTGTAATTTTATGAGATATTTCATGCTAGTTGCCAAACGATGGTTCCCACATGTGTTAGGTGACTCACATGGGCTGCTAAGAGCTGATCATTGGAGTGTATATACCAATAGTACATACATCTAAAAGCCGTGTATTGTACGAGTACGAATACGGGTGCATACGAGTAGAATTGTTGATGAAACTGAACGAGGATGTAATTGTAAGCATTTTTGTTAAGTAGAAGTATTTTGATAAGTGTATTGAAGTCTTTCAAAAGTGTATAAATACATATTAAAATACTACATGTATATACATTTTAACTGAGTTGTTAAGTCATCGTTAGTCGTTACATGTAAGTGTTGTTTTGAAACCTTTAGGTTAACGATCTTGTTAAATGTTGTTAACCCAATGTTTATAATATCAAATGAGATTTTAAATTATTATATTATCATGATATTATCATGTATGAATATCTCTTAATATGATATATATACATTAAATTTCTTTACAACGATAATCGTTACATATATGTCTCGTTTAAAAATCATTTAGTAGTCTTGTTTTTACATATGTAGTTCATTGTTAATATACTTAATGATATGTTTACTTATCATAGTATCATGTTAACTATATATATATATATATATATATATCCATATATATTTCATCATATAGTTTTTACAAGTTTTAACGTTCGTGAATCACCGGTCAACTTGGGTGGTCAATTGTCTATATGAAACATATTTCAATTAATCAAGTCTTAACAAGTTTGATTGCTTAACATATTGGAAACATTTAATCATGTAAATATCAATCTCAATTAATATATATAAACATGGAAAAGTTCGGGTCACTACAGTACCTACCCGTTAAATAAATTTTGTCCCGAAATTTTAAGCAGTTGGAGGTGTTGACGTATCTTCTGGAAATAAATGCGGGTATTTCTTCTTCATCTGATCTTCACGCTCCCAGGTGAACTCGGGTCCTCTACGAGCATTCCATCGAACCTTAACAATCGGTATCTTGTTTTGTTTAAGTCTCTTAACCTCACGATCCATTATTTCGACGGGTTCTTCAATGAATTGAAGTTTTTCATTGATTTGGATTTCGTCCAACAGAATAGTGAGATCTTCTTTAGCAAAACATTTCTTCAAATTTGAGACGTGGAAAGTGTTATGTACAGCCACGAGTTGTTGAGGTAACTCAAGTCGGTAAGCTACTGGTCCGACACGATCAATAATCTTGAATGGTCCAATATACCTTGGATTTAATTTACCTCATTTACCAAATCGAACAACACCTTTCCAAGGTGCAACCTTAAGCATGACCATCTCTCCAATTTCAAATTCTATATCTTTTCTTTTAATGTCAGCGTAGCTCTTTTATCGACTTTGGGCGGTTTTCAATCGTTGTTGAATTTGGAAGATCTTCTCAGTAGTTTCTTGTATTATCTCCGGACCGGTAATCTGTCTATCCCCCACTTCACTCCAACAAATCGGAGACCTGCACTTTCTACCATAAAGTGCTTCAAACGGAGCCATCTCAATGCTTGAATGGTAGCTGTTGTTGTAGGAAAATTCTGCTAACGGTAGATGTCGATCCCAACTGTTTCCAAAATCAATAACACATGCTCGTAGCATGTCTTTAAGCGTTTGTATCGTCCTTTCGCTCTGCCCATCAGTTTGTGGATGATAGGAAGTACTCATGTCTAGACGAGTTCCTAATGCTTGCTGTAATGTCTGCGAGAATCTTGAAATAAATCTGCCATCCCTATCAGAGATAATAGAGATTGGTATTCCATGTCTGGAGACGACTTCCTTCAAATACAGTCGTGCTAACTTCTCTATCTTATCATCTTCTCTTATTGGCAGGAAGTGTGCTGATTTGGTGAGACGATCAACTATTACCCAAATAGTATCAAAACCACTTGCAGTCCTTGGCAATTTAGTGATGAAATCCATGGTAATGTTTTCCCATTTCCATTCCGGGATTTCGGATTGTTGAAGTAGACCTGATGGTTTCTGATGCTCAGCTTTGACCTTAGAACACGTCAAACATTCTCCTACGTATTTAGCAACATCGGCTTTCATACCCGGCCACCAAAAATGTTTCTTGAGATCCTTGTACATCTTTCCCGTTCTAGGATGTATTGAGTATCTGGTTTTATGAGCTTCTCTAAGTACCATTTCTCTCATATCTCCAAATTTTTGTACCCAAATCCTTTCAGCCCTATACCGGGTTCCGTCTTCCCGAATATTAAGATGCTTCTCCGATCCTTTGGGTATTTCATCCTTTAAATTTCCATCTTTTAAAACTCCTTGTTGCGCCTCCTTTATTTGAGTAGTAAGGTTATTATGAATCATTATATTCATAGATTTTACTCGAATGGGTTCTCTGTCCTTCCTGCTCAAGGCATCGGCTACCACATTTGCCTTCCCCGGGTGGTAACGAATCTCAAAGTCGTAATCATTCAACAATTCAATCCACCTACGCTGCCTCATATTCAGTTGTTTCTGATTAAATATGTGTTGAAGACTTTTGTGGTCGGTATATATAATACTTTTGACCCCATATAAGTAGTGCCTCCAAGTCTTTAATGCAAAAACAACCGCACCTAATTCCAAATCATGCGTCGTATAATTTTGTTCGTGAATCTTCAATTGTCTAGATGCATAAGCAATCACCTTCGTTCATTGCATTAATACACAACCGAGACCTTGCTTTGATGCGTCACAATAAATCACAAAATCATCATTCCCTTCAGGCAATGACAATATAGGTGCCGTAGTTAGCTTTTTCTTCAATAACTGAAACGCTTTCTCTTGTTCATCATTCCATTCAAATTTCTTCCCTTTATGCGTTAATGCAGTCAAGGGTTTTGCTATTCTGGAAAAGTCTTGGATGAACCTTCTGTAGTAACCAGCCAATCCTAAAAATTGACGTATATGCTTCGGAGTTTTTGGGGTTTCCCACTTTTCAACGGTTTCGATCTTTGCCGGGTCCACCTGGATACCTTCTTTGTTCACTATGTGACCGAGGAATTGAACTTCTTCCAACCAAAATGCACACTTTAAAAACTTAGCGTATAGTTTTTCTTTCCTCAATACTTCTAGCACTTTTCTCAAATGTTCTTCGTGCTCTTGATCATTCTTTGAGTAAATAAGTATGTCATCGATGAAAACAATGACAAACTTGTCAAGATATGGCCTACACACTCGGTTCATAAGGTCCATGAACACAGCTGGTGCGTTAGTCAATCCAAACGGCATAACCATAAACTCGTAATGACCATAACGCGTCCTAAAAGCAGTTTTTGGAATATGATCCTCCTTTACTCGTATTTGATGATATCCAGAACGTAAATCGATCTTCGAATAAACCGACGAGCCTTGTAGTTGATCAAATAAGTCGTCGATTCTCGGTAGTGGGTAGCGGTTCTTGATGGTAAGTTTATTCAACTCTCGGTAGTCGATACACAACCTGAATGTACCATCTTTCTTCTTGACAAACAAAACAGGAGCTCCCCACGGTGATGTGCTTGGTCGAATGAAACCATGCTCTAAAAGTTCTTGTAATTGGCTTTGCAGTTCTTTCATCTCGCTGGGTGCGAGTCTGTAAGGAGCACGAGCTATTGGTGCAGCTCCTGGTACAAGATCTATTTGAAATTCAACGGATCGATGTGGGGGTAATCCCGGTAATTCTTTCGGAAATACATCGGGAAATTCTTTTGCAATGGGAACATCATTGATGCTCTTTTCTTCAGTTTGTACTTTCTCGACGTGTGCTAGAACAGCATAGCAACCTTTTTTTATTAGTTTTGTACCTTCAAATTACTAATAAGATGTAGCTTCGTGTTGCCCTTTTCTCCGTACACCATTAAGGGTTTTCCTTTTTCTCGTATAATGAGAATTGCATTTTTGTAACAAACGATCTCTGCTTTCACTTCTTTCAACCAGTCCATACCGATTATCACATCAAAACTCCCTAACTCTACTGGTATCAAATCAATCTTAAATGTTTCGCTAACCAGTTTAATTTCTCGATTCCGACATATATTATCTGCTGAAATTAATTTACCATTTGCTAATTCGAGTAAAAATTTACTATCCAAAGGCGTCAATGGACAACTTAATTTAGCACAAAAATCTCTACTCATATAGCTTCTATCCGCACCCGAATCAAATAAAACGTAAGTAGATTTATTGTCAATAAGAAACGTACCCGTAACAAGCTCCGGGTCTTCCTGTGCCTCTGCCGCATTAATATTGAAAACTCTTCCGCGGCCTTGTCCATTCGTGTTCTCCTAGTTCGGGCAATTTCTAATAATGTGGCCCGGTTTTCCACATTTATAACAAACTACATTGGCATAACTTGCTCCGACACTACTTGCTCTGCCATTACTCGTTCCGACACCATTTGTTCCTTTCGTTCTATTAACCCCTGGTCCGTAGACCTCACACTTCACCGCGCTATGACCATTTCTTTTACACTTGTTGCAAAATTTGGTGCAGAACCCCGAGTGATACTTTTCACACCTTTGGCATAGCTGCTTCTGATTGTTGTTGTTGTTGAGGTTATTATTGTTGTTGGGATGATTGTTGTAGTTGCTGTTGTTGTTGTTGTTGTTGTTGTTGGGCCGTTTGTTGTAGTTGTGATTGATGTTGCGATTGTTGGGATAATTGTTGCGATTATTGTTGTAATTGCTGTTGTTGTTGTATTGGTGATTCTTATCACCATTTTTCTCCCACTTTCTTTTGACTTGCTTCACATTGGCCTCTTCAGCAGTCTGTTCTTTAATTTTTTCTTCAATCTGGTTCACTAGTTTGTGAGCCATTCTACATGCCTGTTGTATGGAGGCGGGGTCGTGTGAACTTATATCTTCTTGGATTCTTTTCGGTAATCCTTTCACAAACGCGTCGATCTTCTCTTCCTCATCTTCGAATGCTCCCGGACACAATAGGCACAATTCTGTGAATCGTCTTTTGTACATGGTAATATCAAATCCTTGGGTTCGTAACCCTCTAAGTTCTGTCTTGAGCTTATTGACCTCAGTTCTGGGACGGTACTTCCCGTTCATCAAGTGCTTGAATGCTGACCACGGTAGTGCGTACGCATCGTCTTGTCCCACTTGCTCTTGATAGGTATTCCACCATGTTAACGCAGAACCTATGAAGGTATGCGTAGCGTACTTCACTTTGTCCTCTTCAGTACACTTACTTATGGCAAACACTGATTCGACCTTCTCGGTCCACCGTTTCAATCCGATCGGTCCTTCGGTTCCATCAAATTCCAAAGGTTTGCAGGCAGTGAATTCTTTGTAGGTGCATCCTACACGATTTCCTGTACTGCTAGATCCAAGGTTATTGTTGGTATGTAGCGTAGCCTGTACTGCGGCTATGTTTGAAGCTAGAAAAGTACGGAATTCCTCTTCATTCATATTCACGGTGTGTCGAGTAGTCGGTGCCATTTCCTTCAAAATAGTCAAATGGAACAAGTTAATCATACAGAATATTAAGAGTAGTTAATAGTATTTCGTAGCATAATATGAACTCATTTATAAAAGCTTTTTCTTCATATTAGCGTTTTATAAGTTTAAATTCGGGTAGTACCTACCCGTTAAGTTCATACTTAGTAGCTAATATACAATTCAACTACTACAATTCTATATGAAAAACTGATTATAATAATATTTCGCGTTCAAACTTTTACACAATATTTTACAAACTTACAATACCGCTTAGTTTACATATAGCATGAAATATAGCACACAATAAATTTGATACAAGATGGTTGTGAAGATAATTCTAGCTAGTACACAAGTCGTTCAGCAAAGGCAATAAAGACACGTAATTCATACGTCCAGAAACAAGTCATGCATTCTGGTTTTATTAGGACTACTTCCCATCCTTGGTCTTGTGGAACATAACCGTTATGGCCGTTGATAAGACAGCGTGTTGTAACGTCGTCAAAGGGACGAGGGTTACGTAATGACCAACAGTCTCGTAATAACCTAAAAACCTCATTTCTTACCCCAATTACCGACTCTGTCACTTGTGGGAACGTTTTGTTTAATAGTTGTAGCCCGATGTTCTTTTTCTCACTTTGGTGAGAAGCGAACATTACTAACCCGTAAGCATAGCATGCTTCTTTATGTTGCATGTTAGCCGCTTTTTCTAAATCATGAAGTCCTATATTCGGATACATTGAGTCAAAATAATTTCTTAACCCGTTGCGTAAAATAGCATTTGGGTTCCCCGCAATATATGCGTCAAAGTAAACACATCATAACTTATGGGTTTCCCAATGTGATATCCCCCATCTTTCAAACGAAAGTCTCTTATAAACCAAGACATTCTTGGAACGTTCTTTGAATGTCTTACAAACTGATTTCGTCGTAAATAGTTGTGCCGAAGAATTCTGACCGATTCTAGACAAGATTTCATCAATCATGTCTCCGGGTAGGTCTCTTAAAATATTGGGTTGTCTATCCATTTTGTGTTTTTATACTGTAAAATAGACAAGAGTTAGATTCATAAAAAAAAAATTATTAATACAAGCAATTTTTACATATATCATAAAGCATAAACACACTATATTACATATATTACACCACACGAATACAACTATCTTATTCCAACTCGCTCGTTTCTTTTTCTTCGGTTTTGGTTCGTTTTGCCAAGTTTCTAGGGATATATGATGTTCCCCTAATACGAGCTGTCGTTTTCCACAACGGTTTAGAAAAACCTGGTGGTTTAGAGGTTCTCGGGTCATTGTTACAACTTAAGGGCTTCGGGGGTTAACGATACATATAAAGTTCATCGGGGTTGGAATTAGATTTCTCTATTTTTATGCCCTTTCCCTTATTATTTTCTTTTGCCTTTTTAAATTCAGTTGGGGTAATTTCTATAACATCATCGGAATTCTCGTCGAAATTCGATTCATCGGAGAATTGGTAATCCTCCCAATATTTTGCTTCCTTGGCGGAAACACCATTGACCATAATTAACCTTGGTCGGTTGGTTGAGGATTTTCTTTTACTTAACCGTTTTATTATTTCCCCCATCGGTTCTATTTCCTCCTCCGGTTCCTCCTCTTCCGGTTCTGATTCTTCTTCCGGTTCTTCTTCGGGAACTTGTGAATCAGTCCAATATATATTCGACTCTTCGTTATTATTAGGTGAGTCAATGGGATTTGTGCTAGAGGTAGGCATCTATCACACAATATCAAACATGTTAAGAGATTAATATATCACATAATATATACATGTTAATAATATATAGTTTTCAACAAAAATGTTAAGCAATCATTTTTAAAGAAAACACGGTCGAAGTGCAGACTCACTAATGCATCCTAACCAACTCGATAAGATACACTAATGCAAATTTTCTGGTTCTCTAAGACCAACGCTCTGATACCAACTGAAATGTCCCGTTCTTATTGATTAAAAACGTTCCATATTAATTGATTTCGTTGCGAGGTTTTGACCTCTATATGAGACGTTTTTCAAAGACTGCATTTATTTTAAAACAAACCATAACCTTTATTTCATCAATAAAGGTTTAAAAAGCTTTACGTAGATTATCAAATAATGATAATCTAAAATATCCTGTTTACACACGACCATTACATAATGGTTTACAATACAAATATGTTACAACAAAATAAGTTTCTTGAATGCAGTTTTTACACAATATCATACAAGCATGGACTCCAAATCTCGTCCTTATTTAAGTATGCGATAGCGAAAGCTCTTAATAATCACCTGAGAATAAACATGCTTAAAACGTCAACAAAAATGTTGGTGAGTTATAGGTTTAACCTATATATATCAAATCATAATAATAGACCACAAGATTTCATATTTCAATACACATCCCATACATAGAGATAAAAATCATTCATATGGTGAACACCTGGTAACCGACATTAACAAGATGCATATATAAGAATATCCCCATCATTCCGGGACACCCTTCGGATATGATATAAATTTCGAAGTACTAAAGCATCCGGTACTTTGGATGGGGTTTGTTAGGCCCAATAGATCTATCTTTAGGATTCGCGTCAATTAGGGTGTCTGTTCCCTAATTCTTAGATTACCAGACTTAATAAAAAGGGGCATATTCGATTTCGATAATTCAACCATAGAATGTAGTTTCACGTACTTGTGTCTATTTTGTAAATCATTTATAAAACCTGCATGTATTCTCATCCCAAAAATATTAGATTTTAAAAGTGAGACTATAACTCACTTTCACAGATTTTTACTTCGTCGGGAAGTAAGACTTGGCCACTGGTTGATTCACGAACCTATAACAATATATACATATATATCAAAGTATGTTCAAAATATATTTACAACACTTTTAATATATTTTGATGTTTTAAGTTTATTAAGTCAGCTGTCCTCGTTAGTAACCTACAACTAGTTGTCCACAGTTAGATGTACAGAAATAAATCGATAAATATTATCTTGAATCAATCCACGACCCAGTGTATACGTATCTCAGTATTGATCACAACTCAAACTATATATATTTTGGAATCAACCTCAACCCTGTATAGCTAACTCCAACATTCACATATAGAGTGTCTATGGTTGTTTCGAAATATATATAGATGTGTCGACATGATAGGTCGAAACATTGTATACGTGTCTATGGTATCTCAAGATTACATAATATACAATACAAGTTGATTAAGTTATGGTTGGAATAGATTTGTTACCAATTTTCACGTAGCTAAAATGAGAAAAATTATCCAATCTTGTTTTACCCATAACTTCTTCATTTTAAATCCGTTTTGAGTGAATCAAATTGCTATGGTTTCATATTGAACTCTATTTTATGAATCAAAACAGAAAAAGTATAGGTTTATAGTCGGAAAAATAAGTTACAAGTCGTTTTTGTAAAGGTAGTCATTTCAGTCGAAAGAACGACGTCTAGATGACAATTTTAGAAAACATACTTCCACTTTGAGTTTAACCTTAATTTTTGGATATAGTTTCATGTTAATAATAAAAATCATTTTCTCAGAATAACAACTTTTAAATCAAAGTTTATCATAGTTTTTAATTAACTAACCAAAAACAGCCCGCGGTGTTACTACGACGGCGTAAATCCGGTTTTACGGTGTTTTTCGTGTTTCCAGGTTTTAAATCATTAAGTTAGCATATCATATAGATATAGAACATGTGTTTAGTTGATTTTAAAAGTCAAGTTAGAAGGATTAACTTTTGTTTGCGAACAACTTTAGAATTAACTAAACTATGTTCTAGTGATTACAAGTTTAAACCTTCGAATAAGATAGCTTTATATGTATGAATCGAATGATGTTATGAACATCATTACTACCTTAAGTTCCTTGGATAAACCTACTGGAAAAGAGAAAAATGGATCTAGCTTCAACGGATCCTTGGATGGCTCGAAGTTCTTGAAGCAGAATCATGACACGAAAACAAGTTCAAGTAAGATCATCACTTGAAATAAGATTGTTATAGTTATAGAAATTGAACCAAAGTTTGAATATGATTATTACCTTGTATTAGAATGATAACCTACTGTAAGAAACAAAGATTTCTTGAGGTTGGATGATCACCTTACAAGATTGGAAGTGAGCTAGCAAACTTGAAAGTATTCTTGATTTTATGTAACTAGAACTTGTAGAATATATGAAGAACACTTAGAACTTGAAGATAGAACTTGAGAGAGATCAATTAGATGAAGAAAATTGAAGAATGAAAGTGTTTGTAGGTGTTTTTGGTCGTTGGTGTATGGATTAGATATAAAGGATATGTAATTTTGTTTTCATGTAAATAAGTCATGAATGATTACTCATATTTTTGTAATTTTATGAGATATTTCATGCTAGTTGCCAAACGATGGTTCCCACATGTGTTAGGTGACTCACATGGGATGCTAAGAGCTGATCATTGGAGTGTATATACCAATAGTACATACATCTAAAAGCTGTGTATTGTACGAGTACGAATACGGGTGCATACGAGTAGAATTGTTGATGAAACTGAACGAGGATGTAATTGTAAGCATTTTTGTTAAGTAGAGGTATTTTGATAAGTGTATTGAAGTCTTTCAAAAGTGTATAAATACATATTAAAATACTACATGTATATACATTTTAACTGAGTCGTTAAGTCATCGTTAGTCGTTACATGTAAGTGTTGTTTTGAAACCTTTAGGTTAACGATCTTGTTAAATGTTGTTGACCCAATGTTTATAATATCAAATGAGATTTTAAATTATTATATTATCATGATATTATCATGTATGAATATCTCTTAATATGATATATATACATTAAATGTCTTTACAACGATAATCGTTACATATATGTCTCGTTTAAAAATCATTAAGTTAGTAGTCTTGTTTTTACATATGTAGTTCATTGTTAATATACTTAATGATATGTTTACTTATCATAGTATCATGTTAACTATATATATATATATCCATATATATTTCATCATATAGTTTTTACAAGTTTTAACGTTCGTGAATCACCAGTCAACTTGGGTGGTCAATTGTCTATATGAAACATATTTCAATTAATCAAGTCTTAACAAGTTTGATTGCTTAACATGTTGGAAACATTTAATCATGTAAATATCAATCTCAATTAATATATATAAACATGGAAAAGTTCGGGTCACTACAACTTGCCCCACATCTTCACGCGTACGTGGCCGACGAAAAGCGGTAGATCAAACGTTAACCACTTACCACTGCGCAACAAGAGGCCGACAAAAAGTGCATCCTTACGGATCACACTTACCTCTCCCCACACATGGCCAAACAAAAGCGATTCCTAACGGAAAACGCATTCCACACAATAATAAGTAGCCGACGAAAAGTGAATCCTAATGGATAACACTTACTACTTATCACACCTCAACTGTGGCCAACGAAAAGTGAATCCTCGCAATTGGATAGCACTTGCCACAATACATACAAACAAACTAAGTATATACGCATACTTAAAATCATTCCAATCAATGTGGAATCTCCCGCACATGAACCATACGAATGCACAAACATCGCTAACACGATCACGTAAATCATAACCTATATCACGCATAGGTTCAAGAATACATTTCTCTAAAAGAGAAATAGGCATACCATCCCTCGATTAGGGGACCCTACCTTGCTCAACGAGCCCGCCCAGTTGTCTCTTAATGAGCTCAACCACATTACCACCTCAAGTAGTATTTCACATTCAAACCAATCAATACAATTTAGCCAAAATTGTACTTTACGACAAATTGACCAATCTAGGTCCCGACACTAGTCTCCGG
This sequence comes from Rutidosis leptorrhynchoides, assembly GCF_046630445.1. Taxonomy (NCBI): domain Eukaryota; kingdom Viridiplantae; phylum Streptophyta; class Magnoliopsida; order Asterales; family Asteraceae; genus Rutidosis; species Rutidosis leptorrhynchoides. The sequence goes on from NC_092343.1 coordinate 323,447,795, forward strand.
ATCTACCATGAGCATTATCCGAAATTTCACACTAAAACCTCCTCGTGTGGGAGTGTAACTCCCCCACTTGGAACTACGTTCCATAACCACATCGTCGTGGTAACAACATCCCGCGATAATTACCACATTCCAAAATACGTGACTAATCTAACCATCGGTCGTAGTACCCGAATTCCCAAGAATTCATTTCGCACACTAGAAATTGACGCTCACCGTCACCAGTTGGCGTCATTTAAGCAACGACAAAAAGCCAACACAACACGCACCTTGTACAACCGTATAATGCTACCCAATGTAGACTTTTCTAACCATTGGGTTCACACGACCCATTACCATATCTTGCTCCAACCTTGAGCATACAAAGGATCTTAACATATCCATAATTACTTCGAACGAAGACTTCATCACAAATTACACAAAATTTATTCTTGCAGTTCTCTGATTGCCATAGCTTGTTAAAGTTCCACCTAGTCACTCATGTACCTAAGGGTTTCTCTCCAGTACCCTAAGTACAATGTAACCACAACGCCGTCAGAGTCGAACATTACGCTTGCAGGTATGAAAGAGGCACCTGACTTCGCGTCACATAGACTCCACTATCAACACTCATCGAGTCCGAAAAGCTCGACCTCGAGGGTTCCATTCATCCGATGTCACCCATGACAACACTAAAGTGACCTTAAGTCATCCATACCCGACGAAACTCATGTTTCATTAATTACGACACAAGAGCGAGTACGCGCGACCAAAACAACACCAAATCCCATTTCCATGGCTTGGTAAAATCTTTCGCCCAACACTAAGGAATGCTTGGAAGCACCAAGTCTTACGCCCTTCGCCCGTCATTCCGACCATCATCATAGGGTAATTCCATAAGGAACGCTACACCACATCACACTACACATTAACACAAAATGCATTAAACAAAATCATAAGTACATTTCAAAAGAAATATCGAAAAGTACCTGAACATCATCGTCAGGTTCTCATGCATCACCAACTTGTTTCGGACACGCCGACTTTCGGTGTCCCTCCTTTCGACAATTAAAACACATAACCTTGTTAGACTTCGCATTCGTACATTCGCGCGACAAATGACCCCGTTGTCTGCAATTATAACACGTGGGTATAAAACCACCGGTACCACTCTTCTTCACGCTTCCAACACCCTCGGAAACACTCTTACTCTTTTTGTTCGAAAACATCGTAGTTTCAGACTTTCGCTTACTAACATCGGAACCACTCTTCTTCAGGACAAGCGTCTCAAAACCCTTCGCCATATCAAACAGTTTGTCAAAAGTTTTCACCTCGTTCCTACTAATCTTCTCTTGGTAGTGGTCATTTAAAGTTCGGTAAAAGTCTTCCTTCAACATATGATCATTACCGACATACTCCTGGCAAAATTGGGTCTTCGATAAGAAAACGGATTTGAGAGTGTTTAAATCCATTGACCCTTGTCTCAAAGCACGCAAATCGTCTTTAAGCTTAGAAAGATCGACCGAAGTCCGATACTCCTTGAAAAATTCCGCCTTAAACTCGTCCCATGTGAACTCCATACATTGTTCCTCACCATAGAGTTGGATTTTTGCATCCCACCACAACTTGGCGTCACCCCTTAACATACTACTACCATACCTCGTCTTCTTATCGAGAGGGCACTCACTAGTACGAAAGGCCCCCTCCATATCGGAGATCCATCGAGCACTCTTGAGTGGGTCTCGTTCTCCCTCAAAAGTGGGAGGTTGAGCATCCTTGAAGTTTTTGTAGTAAAAGTCTCGTCTTCCCACATTATCCTCGTGAAGAACAACCTTAACTTGTTCCTTGACTAGATTGACTACTTGCTCGTCAATCGTATCTAAGGACATCTTTTTAACATCCTCTAGAAACTCCGCCTTTTAACACTCAAAGATGGCCTCAACCTTGGCTGTGAACTCGGAGTCCTCGCCTTGATCACCATTATCGTGTCCGTTCCTCGTCTTCATTCTAAGAAATGAACGCGGTTAGGAATGCAACATGAATAAATTACATACACCGCCACGATCAATATTCACAATCATATAATTATGCCACCGTTCGTACATCCCATCTAGTTCAATACTTGTTGTACATCACTTGCATGAATTGGCTTGCAACCGTAATAATGGTCGCGAATTATTATTACGCTCACACGCCATGCCGAGCTCATGAATACAACAACTATCTCGCTAGACATTCAACACAAAATAACATGATTAGTAACAATGTAATCAATACATAGTTAGTTCACCTATTCTCTAAGGCACTAACTAAAACCCGAACCGACCCGTAAACCTACAAGTCCCGCAACAAATAAGCGCACACAAAAAGTCTAAGTCTAGGCGCCTATCTCAAGTCACCTAAATCCCTTAGACCATACTCTGATACCACTTGTAACAACCCAACCCGTTATCCAACCGATTACGCAAAACATTTTTTTTTATACAGAAGGGTGCACGGCCCGCAACCCTCAATGTGCGTGGCGCGCACAAGGCCAAATCAGTTCTGTCCGAATTTTCTAATTTTCGTTTGATGATCTCGCACTTCCCGGCACTTTTAGACTAAACGCTTTTCACAACATTTTATAATATGTAAAACTAACACGTTTCAATAATAAAACAAGTTTTACTACACCGGGCCCACATCGGCCGTTTTACGACTTTCGTACAAAATACAAGTTTTCGACTACACGAGTTTAAGTTCCAAACACAACTACAAGCATGATGTTTGGGGATAAACTACCCAATCCTAAGTCGAAACCAAAAGTAATCCAAGCAAGCATCAAAAGGGGAAATCATCTAATCCCGAGCATACCCTTGCCACGTCCACCTTCGAACCTAAAAATGTAAATAACGAGAGGGTAAGCTAATGCTTAGTGAATGCAATACTTATACGCATATATACATAATTCAATCACTTGCATACACCTACACAAACAACACAATATCATTAGCAAACCGCAATAAACGTATAATCGTACGTACAACAAGTCAGCACCATTAGCATAGAGATCTCAACAATAACACGAGCCAACAACAAAATACGTACAATGCTAGTGAAACTTACACACCCCATCATATACAATGTCGACATTCGACTCGATGGTGGCCGACGAAGAGCTGTAGGTCAAATACGTTATCCACTCACCACCCATCGCAACGCGTACGTGGCCGACGAAGAGCGGTAGGTCAAATACGTTAACCACTCACCACTACGCACCATGAGGTCGACGAAAAGTGCACCCGAAACGTTAACATTTGCCTCAATAACAAGGATGGTCGACGAAAAGCGAAACCGCTTACCATCCTACGATAAGTGGCCAATGAAGAGCGGATCCCTAAACGGATAACACTCACCACTTACCCCAACACACATATGTGGCCGACGAAGAGCGATAGGTCAAACATTAATCACTCGCCACATAACCAAACATACACATGTGACCAACGAAGAGTGATAGGCCAAGCATTAATCACTCGTCACATAACCAAACGCACACATGTAGCCGACGAAGAGTGATAGGTCAAACATTAATCACTCGCTACATAACCAAACACACACATGTGACCAACGAAGAGCGATAGGTCAAACATTAATCACTCGTCACATGCCTCACCTCCAATCGTGTTCGACAAAGAGTTATTCCTTCCGGAGGTCACTCACCACATATCGCAACCAAATATAGCCAACAAAGAGCTATCCATACGGATATCACTCACTATATTTTCCAACCCAATTGTGGTCCCCGAAAAGTGAACCCTAACAGATGTCACTTACCACGCCGCACACAAGCAACCAAATTATATACATAAACGTATAAATATTCCACTCACCTCGATTAGTTGAAAAGCAATCCCGCTTGAGCTCCTAAATGTCCAAATGCAAATCACCTTAGTAATTCACAAACAAATAAGCTAAACACTCTAGCTTATGCCCAAAACACCATAAGTGCAATTTCGACCCATTAGCACTTACTTCCACTTTGACTAAGTCAAATCTCACACGAAAACCCCCATAATCACAATCGACTAGTGATTATGTTCCAACAACTCATTTTATTCACGGTTTCATCATCAAAACATATTACTTGTATCAATTTACACAAAACCCATTTTGACCTAATCTCAAGTCAAAACACCCATTTTGCAAGCTTACACAATTAATCACTTATAACCTAAGTTAACTAGTGATATTAACACCCGAACATGATTATCAACTAATCAATTTCATCATCCAACCCAACACCAACCAACAATGGTTATCAACACCATTTACTAGCTCAATCACCCAATTATCCACTAGTGGGTTTACTCAAGAACACCCAAATCAAAACCCCAATTATGAACACTAAATCAAGCTATGAAAACTCGGAGTTAGAACTTACCAATACTACCACAACTTAGCCGTGAGCGAGATGAACAACTTTAATACCCAAGCTTTGGTGAGAATCCAACTCTTTCTCCTCCAAATCAAGCTTTCTCTCTCTAAGCTCGTTCTCACTCTAGGGTTGGAGGTTGAAGATGAAAGAATGAATATAAGGTTGTGGACTTGAAAGAGTCCACCAATCTGCCATTTTGTGGCCTAAAACCGACCCCCAAGTGGAAAGACCAGTATGTCCCTCATTTAACTTTAAATAAAAAGCAAGAAGCTGTCGCCAGGTATAGTGCGCGGCGCGCACCACTGCTTGTGCGCGGCACACACATGCTCAAACACAGCCTGTCAGCTCCTGTTTAACTCAGTTTGATTAATCGACATTTATGCACCCTGTACACTTGGGTTTTGGGTCTTACAATATTTTATCGAACTTATAGATAGATGTGCAAAAACTGAAAAATCACTGAAAAACAATGGTGCAATTAAACATTTTTTTTAGAAAATAAGAAAGGTATAGTAAGCATATAGTAAAAAAGGATCTCTTCATAAAATATAATCTCAATCAGAATGCAATAAATAGCAATGCAAAAGTTTAATAATTCATATCTAATTTAGCAACTGGAATTCAAAAATTGTTACCCAAACATCAAACTTCCAAGTATATAAATTCTTTAGCACATCATCATCTTGTAAATTTTGTCACCTTGTTACCCAAACCAAATCAATATTTGAACAAACTCTATTTTTACTAACAACTTTAAATTGAAGTAGAAATTAGATGAAAATTGTGAAAACTACATACCTGAAGATGCGACTTCAAATGATAAAGAGTGACCTTTTACCCCCATTGTCCTCTTAATCGTCTTTGGAGTTGTGATAACCCGAAATCAAGCAAATAAAAATACTATTTGAGATAACAACCCGATTCAAAATAACGGAACAACAGAAGGATGTCGTAGAAGAGCACCATAAATTTTTTGTAACGAATGGAGTCGAATTGCGTCAAATCTAAATTAATCGACTGAAACCCTAATTTGCACACAGATGTTTCGTAGATTCAAATAAATCAGGGGGAACCCTAATTTTGTTCCCATCAGAACATCTTGCGGACCATTTGCTCCACCTCAGAAGGCTGTCGTCTACCACCGTCGCTCATCACCGCCTGTGTTAGCATTCGACGATCGCCGATCAGATCTACAGACATTTACAAATAATAATGATCATTATGTATGATTCAGGTTGAATTGTGAAGCAAATGAATCAGGAATTAAAACCCTAAGGTGCATAGAAAGTAGATGGAGAGAACGATGGTGGGAAAGAAAATAAGATGTAGTTACGGAAAGAGGGGGTTTTATATAAGTGGAAAGGATGTCGTTTGGAGGGTTTTTAGGAAGAGTACGACAAAAATTTGAGTGGCCATTAGTAGGTAAAGGCAAGGTTGTAAAAGTCGCTATTCGGAGATTAATCGGTCGGGACTTTAGAATGACTAATTGGTAATTCGGGGATTATTCGGGGATTAATCGGATGGTACTTTATACATTTAATATTAAATTTTAAAAATTATATGTGTAAATATAGAAAAAAAGCCATAAATATAAAAATAAACTTTAACATAATTGCCTAAAATTATTCATTTTGCTCAAAAACTATATAGTTCTAGTTTAAATTCATGTTAAAATATTAACCATTTTTAACATTGACCGACTTTGATTACCAAATTCGATTTTGACCCATCAATTGACGTTGATCGTTTAATTAAATGGATTTTTGAAAATCGGAACGGATTACTCTTAAAAATGATTAATCGGGGATTAATTTGCGAGCAATCGGGTTTTTTGCAACACTGGGTAAAGGTAATTAAAAAATAAATAGATAGATTTTATTAATAATATAAAAATAAAATTTAAAAAAGTAACTTCGAGAGTAAGATTTCCTCACCATAAATTAAAAGGCATTAACCTGCCTCTTTACTTCCACCGTCTCAAATTCAAATACTCTGCATTCACTCGAATAATAAATTTCTCTAAATTCATCTTCATCTTAATCCTCATTCATGAGCATTCACTACTATTCATTAAATTCATAAATTTTTCTTTCTATCTACTCACGAGAAATTCAGGCATACATGCTAAGAGTAACATTTAAGAAAGTATAATCAGGAGCATGATGCATGCTTCAGTTAGTTTGAGGTTTGTATTGTTAGATTTGAGTTGCTAAAGCACTATTATATTAATTTAGGGTTCTATTTCTGCTTGAATATATAAATTTGACATTTTTGGTGACATTTATGATTATGATTTTAGAATCAATTTAAAGTATAATTTTCCTTATGGATTTGTCTTTACATGTCAGATTTTGAAGGTGGATACGAGAACATTAAAGGATGATGCTGTAATTGAGAAGTTAACCTTAATTGAGAAGTTAGGGTTTATATTACTGAAAAATCAAACAATATGATGAATTGGCGACAAGGTAATAGATGCTTGATATTTTATGATTGTTATTTTGTGATTATTTTTTATTTGAAGAAAACAAATAATTTTGTTCAAGTTAATTGCCATATATTTAAATTATTCTTGGTTTGTGACTCAAACTGACTAAGATAATCATAGTTCTGTCGTATCTGAAGATTGTGAATGGTTCGTAAAGATACCTAAAGATGTTGAAAGATCTACTCAAACTGGGGAATCTAAAAAAATGGAAACATGATGGAAGTAGTGTTCATGTGCAATCATGTTGTGATTTAGGACTTTCTACAGAAAGTTTGGAGTTATATGAATGAAGCTTTATCTTTGTTCAGGTTCACTACTTTGGTTTTTTTTATTGTTGTATGCTATATTTTCAAATGGGTTATGTACTTATGTATGATTTGAACTTGGTGATAGATTCTTTATTTGGTTTCCAAATTCTATTTTAGTATTATAACTTTGCCATTAGTGTGATTTGCATAAACATGAAGTTTTAAAGTATTAATCTACTACTCCATCCATCCCATATTAATAGTGCAAAGATAAAAAATACACAATTTAAGGAAATCATAAAAGTACTGTACTTTGTACTTTCTGTTTACTTTCCAATTTTACCCTTACCTTTTCTTTCTCCTTTAATCTTATCCACATACATTAATGGCATAATAGAACTTAAGCTTCTTATTCTTTTCTATTTATGGAAATGGACTATTAATTTAGGACATTCCAAAATAGAATACTGGACTATTAATATGGGACGGAGGGAGTATATTTGAACTTTCAAGGAAATGGGCCTTAACTTATATGGTATATTGTTTATAAATTATTATAAATATGGTATGTAGGTGTATTTAAGTTTTACATACATGTTTACGATTATATATAAGGTCAAACGGGTATAACTTTTCCTCTCCTCTTGGCAAGGACCTTTGGCAAGCGGTTGTTTGGATCTCGGAATATATGATTTGACAAAACAGGAATTCAACCATCAGTAGCAACAAGAAATTGGGTAGCGTAATGCTACTACTTAACGAAATACATCTTAGAGTTGGAATCCGTTAACTTCATCGTGCTAATCTACTCGAATTAACTTCATCGTACAAAACAACATGTCTCCTACTTTTAGCCCATGCGTACTGCTTATTCAAAACAGCCGAGTTCAGTTTACTTGTCGCTGCTGTAGTTTTGGCTCTTCACAAAATCGATTGTGCAGGCTGAACAAATTTTTTGTCCAGTTCTCTTCTTCCACCCTAAATAATGTGTTTTGTGATTTAATATTACCATGTATATGCACTTGAGGCTATATCGCCTGAATGTAGTGGACTGTATCAATGATCGGGTGTAAATATTTTATAGTATTAAAAAGAATTCTTTCAGGGATTTTAGAAAGAAAAAAAATGTAAAATAATATCTACTAAATGAGACTTCATGATGCTCTGTGGCAATATCAATTGTGTTGCTATGTTGTTATTTATATTGATTATCTTTTTGTAAAACTGCGATTTGATTAAATTATTACCAACATGATTTTATAAACATTATTTTGTTAGTTTTTTTTTTTATTTTTTCATAAGTAAACCCGTGAATACACGAGTCCCTAAACTAGTTATTATTATTATTTTTATATTTAGGGTTTTCTTGTTTCTGATAGGTTTTAGGGTTTATTATTTCTGTATCATAATTTGAATCATGGTGTCGAAGCTCACTTAGTTTATCAGGCTAATTTGTTTATATGAAATTGTTCAAATTGTCATTTCAAACCAATTAATTTGATTTACTTTACTTATGCTTTTATTGTAATGTTTGCTAGCTGCCGTTTATTAACTATAACGTGAACATTGATAAATGATTGTACTTTTTGGTGTTAATCTCTAGGTTAACCTAAAAGATACCAATTTTATTAAACCTTTACTTTAAACTTAGTCCATGTTGTATTCAATTTGATTGTTTGTTAAAATTGATACCTAACTATTGATATATCTATGCATAGGTGTAAGCATGTTTGATATATTAAGTTAGTCCAACTGCATCTTGATTTGAACTGTGAGGCATCAACTGTCTACTATTGTTTATTTGGCTACATGTTAAGTTTTTCTTGGAGACATATTTAAATTATGGTAATTATGTTTTTCTTTCTTCTGATTCCATTTTTAGGGTTTTCTTATTTCATACATGCTGATAGGTTTTAGGGTTTATTATTTTTGTATCATTTTTATGGTGTCGAAGCTCACTTAGTTTATCAGGCTAATTAGTTTATAAGAAATTGTTTACACAACATTTTTTTCCCTTATGGTTTTTGTTGAGTCCCCAAAATAGTTAAGGATTTAATTATGACAAAACAATATTTATTTGCACTAAAGTGTTATGTGCAGCCAGCACACGTTTGTTTATGTATAGTCAGCTAATATAGCTGTGTCGAGTGTTTAGTATGCTGCCTAGTCTATCAGCACAAGGTAGAAATGTATTCTTCGAATCAGCACAGGATGTGCACCCAGCAAATCAAGAATATCAAGTGACTCAGCATATGAAGGACCAGTAAGTCTGGATATTAGCATACAACACAAGACAGCCATGCTCCATTACAAGCATGGTAGTTTCCCAGAGTGGTCTACATCAACGCACTATTCAACAGAAGTCGAAGACAAAGTTGAACAGAAAAGGACAGGAGTCGGCGGCTGACAAGTGACCTTACAAGACCACGTGGGAATGCAGAAGTGGAACGCATGTGCAGACATGTGTTATACTTTATTCATACCTAGGGAACACAACATTCCATTTGTTTAAATCAAATGGTAGTGCCAAACCGAATTGGTGTGTTCCTGCAAATAGCTACCTAAGAGGAAAGAAGGAGAGCACGCCTTCTGACACAATTGTCCCCACAAGTACAAGGAATCCAATGTACTAGTGGACAATAGATTAATTACACGGTTAATAGAACTACTATATATATTGTTGTATCCACTATTGTAAAAACTAGTGGTGTGGGTTTATCTGTTAGAGTCCAAACCGTGTAATAGCTTTAGTTTATCTCTTAGCTATAATCTAGGTAATCTGTATCAACCAACTATCATTTCCGCCAAGGATAGTTGTGATTCTTTCTGATTTAATCAATAAAGAATAACAGTTGAAAATTACCTGTGACTCTATCTTATTTACTACAGAATACTAAACGTGTTTAACTGACTAGTTAATTAAGAAAAGAATTGTATTCACCCCCCCTCTACAATACTCCTGTTGTTATTAAGGGACCAACAACTGGTATCAGAGCGTCAGTCTTGATAATTAATATCTTGGATCTGAATTCTCTTATGGCTTCGTATTCAAACTCAGCTTACCTTGAGAATGGCTCTTCTAACAGACCACCAAAGTTTGATGAAGATGAGTATGAAACCTGGAAGGCAAGGTTCATGCTCCATCTTGAGTCTGTGGATTCACTCATGCCTGGAATTGCCAAAGATGGCCCTTTTGTTCCCACTGAGACAGTTGGTAGTGCACCAGCAACAGCTGACACTCCTGCCATCCCTGGCAGAGAGGTTATTCTCACTCCCTCTAGATGGGATGATGAGGATAAACGTCGAGTTGGTCTTGACCCTAAAATCAGAACCCTGTTAGCCATAACTTTGCCTAACCCACTGTTCAAACTGATCAAGGGAAAAGAAAATGCTAAGCTTATGCTTGACTACCTAGATGTCACCTATGAGGGTATGGGAGAAGTTAGGCAGAACAGGATGATTGCTCTTAAAAGAGAATATGAAATGTTCTTTGCCTATAAGAATGAAACCCTTAAGCAAACCTTCATTAGGTTTAACTCTTTGATAGCTGACCTGACCACTTTAAATGTAACCTACACTGAATTTGAACAAGTGAACAAATTCATTGATGCACTGCCATGTAAATGGAAACCTGTTACTGACCCATTAAGAACCACACAGACCCTAAAGAACTTTAACCTGTCTTCTCTCTACAGTTCCCTTTGGAATCATGAGAAGGCAGAAGCCAAGTTTGAACTTAACATGAAAGAAAACTTTAGGTCTGCCCCCACCACTTCAAAATCATCTAAAAATGATGATGCTGCTCTTATTGCTGCTGCTAAATGGAAGAAAGCTCAAAAAGCTTTACTGGTTCAAAAGTTACTGGCAGAACAAGAGTCAGCTGATAGTGTTGAGGAAAGTGGTACTGGGTCTGAAGAAAGCAGTACAGATGAAAGTGATGTAGAAGGGTTTGCTGAAGGTATGGCTCTGCTGGCTAGGCAGTTCAAAAGGTTCAATCGTAGTAGAACCAGCAAGTCATACAAAGGGAGCAAAAAGCCAAATGCTAGGTATAACAGCAAGTCAGTCAAGGGTCCTAAATCTGAGTGCTTTAATTGTGGGAAGGTTGGACATTTTGCTGCTGAATGCATGTCCAAGAAACCTTCCACGTCACATGCTAACTCTTTCTCAAAAGCTGATAAGTACAAAAACAAGTACAAAGCTATGAAAGCTCAGATGAAGGAAAGTGCAAAGACTGACAAGAAGGGTAAACAGCCAGAAAAGGTTCTAGTTGCTGAACATCATGACTGGGATGAAGCCAGCACGTCCTCATCTTCTGATAGTGATACCGATGATGATGGTGCTGGTTATGCTACTGGTAAAAAGCTGTGTTTGATGGCCAAAGAGGTCGAGGAGTCTGATGAGGATGATGGTGGTAGTACGTTTTTGGCTGATATGAGGGAAGCTGATCATAACAGAGATTCTCCTCAATGGAAAACTGAAATGATGTATAAGGTTGATAATTTTCGAACTTATACTGATGATGAAAAAGCTGAAATGTTTGACTACCTAAGAATTGATTTATGCAGAAGCTGCAAACGTGAAGAGAGTTTGAAATCTAATAACAAATCTTTAAATGAAAAACTCAAAGGCAAAAATGATGAAATTAATATCTTAAAAGATACAATTTCCAAACTTGAAAAACAAAACTTTGCTTTAGAAACTCTTCACGTTGAGGCAGCAGAAGTCAAGACCCAGCTGGACAATCTCAAAAGAGTTGTTGCTTCATGGTTCACATCTGCTCAACGCACGGCTAAATGTGTTAACGAGCAGGTGCCTGCCCAAGTTCAAGCCTTCTTTGCTGGTGACTATGCTGCTGCTGCTGCTATTGCAGAAGTTACTTTCATGGACCCGATTCTTGAAACTGATCCTGAAGCTGTCTTGCCAAATACTTTTGCCAAGATAGTTGAAGGTAAAAAGGTTGTGACAAACAAATTTGTTAGACCTACTGTGTCCCCACCACCTGCCATGAAAGAAATTTTGGAGGATGAAGTTAGAGCAAGAGAAGCCAGTAACTCAATTGATGAGACTACTGACCCCTCAAGCATCCACTACATGACTCCGAAAGAAAGACGTATTAAAAGGGAAATCACTGAAAACAATTTGAAAAAAGTTAAACCAACTGATTCCCCTTCGTGTTCGAGTTCTACCAGTGCTAAGCCAACTGATGACCAATCTACTGGTTACCCAGTAGCTGCAGACAAGCCAATGAAACGAAATACTGGCAAATCTAAGGCAGCAGTTAAGATACCTACTGGTTCATCAGCATCAGAAGACAAGCCAGCAACTTCCCATGCTAACTTGTCAAATGATAAAGGAAAGACAGTTCGCCATGGTCATGGTACTGGTTCCAAAAGGAAAGCTGCCCATAAGGGAAAAGCAAAAATTGACTCGACTGATGAGCTGTCTATCACTGAGATAATGACAGCCAAGCTTGACCAGCTAATTGAGGCAGTAACTAAAAGTCGACCCGATCCTACTGCCCTTATTAGATCTGTGCATGACCAGCCACAAAAGCCAAAAGTGAGAAAATGCTACAAATGTGGCAGCAAAGCTCACCTGGCTAACCAGTGTACTCAAACCCAAACCCCATCTGCTGCTCCTTCTAGCAAGCCAGTAGAAAAGAAGAAGTCATCAAAGGTGACTCCTTCAGAACCCATCCTTGGATGGGTTCCCAAAAAGAACTAATCTCTAAGTTATTGTGCAGGGCATTCAAAACAAGCAAATCTGGTATCTCGACAGTGGTTGTTCGAGACATATGACCGGAAGTAAGTCCCTGCTGATGGACTATCAGGAAAAGGATGGTCCAGTTGTTTCGTATGGAGATAATTCGTTGGGTTACACAAAGGGTTTTGGTACTTTGACAAATGGGAATGTCACGTTCTCAAATGTTGCATATGTAGTTGGGCTTAAACATAACTTACTCAGCATAAGCCAACTGACAAGCAAGAATAAGATAGTCCAATTCAAAAAGAAAATTGGTACTATTTTTGATAATACAGGGAAGCCACTGCTGACTGCAAAACGTCATGAAAACATGTATCAAATTGACATGAACACAGCAGTCACAACAACTGATACTTGTTTCTATTCGAAGGCAGCAGACAACCTGAAGTGGTTATGGCACAAGAGACTCTCACATCTCAACTTCAAAGATATTCACAAATTATCCAGTAGAAGTTTGGTGTCTGGGCTTCCCACAATGTCTTATGTGAAGGACAGATTGTGTCCTGGTTGTGAAAAGGGGAAACATCACCATGCCTCGTTCAAATCCAAGCAAATCTCATCTGTTGAGAAACCATTTCACTTACTTCATATGGATCTATTTGGTCCAGTGAATGTGGCCAGCTGTAGTGGGAAGAAGTATACACTGGTCATTGTTGATGAATACTCGAGATTCACTTGGGTGTTCTTTCTGAGGCAAAAGAGTGAAGCTGCTGATGAAATCATCAATTTTATCAAAAGAATGGAGCTTTTGAATGGGCAACTGGTGAAGCAACTAAGAAGTGATCATGGTACAGAATTCAGAAATGCTACATTAGAAGAATTTTGTGCTGACAAAGGTATTTCCCAAAATTTCTCTGCTGTGAGAACACCTCAGCAAAATGGTGTTGCAGAAAGAAGAAACAGAACTCTCATTGAAGCAGCAAGATCTATGTTGGCTGAGTCTGGGTTGAAGAATTACTACTGGGCAGAAGCTGTGAATACTGCCTGTTTTACCCAGAATAGATCTCTTATTGTGAAAAGACATCAGAAAACTGCTTATGAAGTTCTCAAAGAAAGAAGACCCTCAATTTCATTTCTTCATGTATTTGGCACTCCCTGTTACATTCTAAATAATAGGGATCAGCTGGGCAAATTCGATGCTAAAGCTGATGAAGGTATATTCCTTGGATATTCCAACATGTCAAAGGCATATAGGGTCTACAACAAAAGAAGAGGTTGTTTTGAAGAATCCATTAATGTTACATTCGATGAAACTGCCTCTGCTTCATCTACTGATCGTGAAGATGAAGTGTTACTGTTTGAAGAGCCTACTCAGCAAGCTCTTGATGATGAAGTGCCAGCAGCACAACCCTCACCAATCAATGCTGCTGGGTTCTCTGATGATGAAATGGAACATTCTGTTCCATCTGTGTCTAAACCAAGTGGACCTACTGGCTCTACTGAAGTGCTGCAACTTGAGCCTAGGTCTGCTGGTTCTGAGAGATCACAAGCTGGTACTGATTCTACTGATATTGATCAGCAACCTTCTGTTACTGCTCACTCATCTGAACCAGCTGATGATCAAGATGCTGTGTGTTCTACTACCAGCTCACCTGTTCATAACACCAAATGGACAAGGGAGCATCCGATTGAGCAGATTATTGGTAATCTTGCGAGTGGTGTTAAAACACGGAGGCATGCTACCAGTAACTTTTGTATGCATGTTAATTTTGTGTCTACCATTGAGCCCACGTGTCCTGAGGAAGCACTTCAAGATCCTAGCTGGGTTGGTTCAATGCAAGAAGAAATTACTCAGTTTGATAGGAACAAAGTGTGGACATTGGTACCTGAACCTGAGGATAAGACAAAGAAGATCATTGGTACTAAGTGGGTGTTTAAAAACAAGATGGATGAAGATGGTGTCGTTATCAGAAACAAAGCAAGATTGGTTGCTCAAGGGTTTAGACAGGAAGAAGGATTGGATTATGGGGAAACTTATGTACCAGTGGCTAGGATGGAAGCTATCAGATTGTTCTTAGCATATGCTGCTAGGATGAACTTTAGAGTATTTCAGATGGATGTTAAATCTGCATTTCTGAATGGGAAGCTGCAAGAAGAAGTTTATGTCAAACAGCCTCCTGGTTTTGTAAGCAGTAAATATCCAGACCATGTCTACAAGTTAGACAAAGCTCTTTATGGCCTTAAACAGGCTCCAAGAGCATGGTATGAGACACTTCATGTGTATCTCACTGGTATAGGTTTTAAAGTTGGAACAATTGATACCACTCTATTCTCAAAAGAGATAGATGGTGATCTCTTGTTGGTACAGATATATGTGGATGATATTATTTATGGTTCTAAAAATGAAAAACATTGTCAAGATTTTTCAAAACGTATGTCAAAGGCATATGAAATGAGTTTACAAAGAGATCTGCAATACTTTTTAGGATTGCAGATCAAACAACTTGATGATGGAATATTCATAAGTCAAGATAAATATATCAAAGATATGTTAAAGAAATTTGGTCTGACCTGTTTAAAAGACATAGGGACTCCAATGGCAGCATCCATTAAAATAGATGCTGATCCAAATGGTGAACCAGTCAATATCACTGAATATAGAGGTATGATTGGATCCCTACTTTATCTCACAGCCAGCAGACCAGATATTATGTTCGCCACATGTCTCTGTGCCAGATATCAAGCTGATCCTAAAGAGTCACACTTGCTGGCAGTAAAAAGAATATTCAGATACCTAAAAGGTACTGCTAAACGTGGTCTTTGGTATCCCAAAGACCAGGATTTTGAACTAATTGGATATTCAGATGCTGACTTTGCAGGGTGTAAAATAGACAGGAAAAGTACTACTGGTGGGTGCCAGTTACTGGGTAGTAGGCTAGTCAGCTGGACAAGCAAAAAGCAAAATACTGTGTCCACATCCACTGCTGAAGCAGAATATGTCTCTGCTGGTAGTTGTACTGCTCAAGTACTGTGGATGCAAAGCCAGCTAAAGGACTATGGTGTTCATGTTACAAAAACTCCAATCTACTGTGACAACACCAGTGCAATTGCTATCACCAACAATCCTGTGATGCACTCAAGGACTAAGCACATCGATGTTCGGTATCATTTCATAAGGGATCATGTTCAAAAGGGTGATGTTGAGTTACATTTTATTTCTACAGACCAGCAATTAGCAGACCTATTTACAAAGCCATTAGATGAGAAACGTTTTAACTATCTCATCTCTGAGCTGGGTATGCTTGAGCTTTAAATAAAAGACAACTTTTGTTGGTGTGCTGGCTCTACAACGTGTAGGGCAAACCAGTAAGTCACATTTATTTACTTACTGCCTACATGTCAAACAACCAGCACAGCAAGGTCTTTTATATTTTGGTTACTTAAATGTTTTAAATGAAATAATAAATAGCTCTCCAAATTTAATGATTCCTTAAAACTGGAAACTCATTTACTTCCAATGATTTAAATTAAATTCATGACATATTAAATGTAACAAAAGTATTTTGTATTTATTACAAAAAATTATTTTTGAGGTTTTAAATCAATTTTTTTGAAATGAAATCTGATGCATTTAATGGTGTATGGGAGTAATGAGTGTTTAAGCCGTATAAATGTCATGTCAACCGTCTGTCTCCCTTTGAAAACGTGCCAGTCTGTCACATCTGCCCACGCGCCTGCAGATGACAGTAATTTTCTCTCTCCTGCACTTTTTCACCCAATCACAACGGATAAAAGTGTGTTTCATCTTACAAAATAACCTTCGGTTATTCATTTTTCAAAACACACACACTTTTACTCTCAAAATCTTTTCAATCTTCAAATCTTCATCCTACACTCATCAATGGCAGAACAACAACAGCAATCACCACGTGCTGCAAGCCAGCAAGAGGAACAACAGCAACAACAACCTCAAACAGTCGAACCACAACCTGCCCCACAACCGGCACCGGCACCGGAGGAACCGGTGGTTCAAGAACACGTCGTTCAAGGACCACTGTTCAATCTCCACCCCAACCTGATTAGGGCTCCCAATGCACCTGATCACTCACTGATTCGCCTTTCTAGAGGCAATGCTGCACATGCCCTCTCTATTCCCAAATCGAAGGTTAACAAAGGGTATGAGGCCCTCATCGAATACATCCGTCAATCACCTTTGGCAAGAGCCATCACCGGTGTACCTTCCCGATTCTATGCTGCCTGTTTGGCACGATTTTGGTATACTGCCACTGTTGCCACCACTCCTGGCAACGTTCCATGTATTCGTGGCATGGTGACTGAAACCCTAAATTGCTCTGTCACCGTCGAAGCTATTAGACGTGCTCTTCAATTGCCCGGTGGACCATTTGTTGCTTCACCTACTAGTGACGAATTAAGAAGGGAGGTGTTGGAGACCATTGGGTTTGCTGGACCAGTGGCACATACACCATTGAGAAAGCATATGCCACCTCTGTGGTACTACTTCTTTGGGTTGATGACTCAGTGCATGAGTCAAAAGTCAGGAAGCTTTGACCAATGCTCAGATTTTGAGCTCAAGCTTGGTCATGGGTTGTTGTTCAACAGGAACATCGATTACGCCCTTGAAATTTATTTGAGGCTAAGGGAAATGGTGACTGCTAGAGTAAGAACCAACTTGATTCCATTTCCACGATTCTTAAGCCTGGTATTTGAAAGTGAACTGGGTGAAGCTTATCAGCAAATTGATGATCAATCATTTGAGGTCCCAGTAAAACAAGGGGGTATGCCAAAGGATGTACCTGCTGCTCCATATGCTGAGTTGACACCAGCAATGAACGAGTATCTTGCTGCTCGTCGTGGAGCCACCCAATCGACTGCCTCTGGTTCTGCACCAGCTGAGGGGGAGGGTCCTCAGCGAAAGCCAGCAACGCGAAGGAAGCAGCCAGCTACCTCAACTAGTACAGCCACCGTCTCATATACTGGTAAAGCAGTAGTTGTATTAGAATCTAGTGCTCTCTAATCATAAAGAACAGCCCTAGTCTTATATACTGACTACCCAATTCTAGTGTTGGAATCCGTTGCTCATCTATTTCTTGGTAACAGGCAAACCTAAGTGTGCTAAAGCTGGCTCCAAGCGAACCACAGGGGAGATTGCACCAGTCTCAGCTGCTGCTCCTGCAAAGGATGTAGCTATGGAACCTGGTGCGTTTCTAGACCAAACAGCTGAACAATCTAACTTAATTGAAAATTTTTTAACTGCTGACTTGAAAAATGTTGAGGGAGTTAACGGTATAACCCTGGCTCCCAAGCTGACTGGTTTTAAAACTGGTGTCAAGAAGAGTAGCAACCCATACTCGTCTAACCAGGCACTTCCACATTTTTCTGAAATGAACTTATTGCAATACTCTCTGCTGACAGTACAACCAGCAGAGAACATAACTGACCCCCAAAGCAGGCTTGAGCTGGGTTTTCATCGTGTTGAACCAGCTCAGGTGACTGCACAGCCAGTATGTTACTCGGATACTGATAAGAGTCGCACTCCTACATCATTACCAGCCAGATCTCTTACACTATCTGGGTCAACATGTGTTGCCAATGAGTCAGCAGAGTCACCGCTGTACTTACAGACACCTTCTTCTGTCTCATTCGAAGGGCTGACCAAATCACAAGTCTGTCCCCAGAGACCAAAAACAGATGCAATTGTTGAGTCAAATTTATTTGGTTCTACAGTTGCTAACATAACTTGTTCTATTGTTTCAGTTCTTAGCAGGGTAGATGAACAGGCAGAGGGGGAGCAAAATAAAGATGTTGTTATTCCTACTGGTGATATTGCTGCCTCTGCTACTGGTGTTGGCGCCACTAATTCTGTTACTGGTGGTGCTGATGCTCGTACTGTTGATTCTGCTGCTGCTGGTGTGGAAGATGTTATCATGGAAGAACCTCCTGTTCTTGAGAAGGTTATTGACAATATTGTCAAGGATGTTCTTCTTGATGAACCTGTCACCCAGCCAAGAGTGGACTCTGCATTAATGTCTGATGAGCCTGCTGATTCTTCTTATTCTTCTTCTATGGAACGTCAAGTTCTTACAGAATCGGCAGTTCGTCATCCTATTGGTCCGATTTTGGTTGCTACTGAACCAACTGCTGAGATGGAGTTTGAAACCATTCAGCCGAATGCAGCTAATGTTATTGTCATTCCTGGTTCTGATTCTGGTGCACAGGTTGCCGATGTTAAGGATGCTGGTACCTCTGCTGACACAACTACTGATTCGACTAAGGCTTCTGTTACTGAGGAAACAAAGCCATATGTTGTGCAGGTACCAGATCCAGATGAAGTTGTTCCTAACTTCATTTTCAAGGGAGCTTCAATCTCTCCCAAGATTGCTATGCTGGTCGATCAGCTGACCATTGATCCCGAATCTGCGATAGTCTCAGCCAGCAGATTACCTCGTGAAGAGATGGTTGAGCTATTATCTCAGCTTGATAGACCAGCTAGAGAAGAAATTTATGAGAGGATAGCCCTGCTGGAGCAAATCAATGAACAGCCTTACTATCATGTTTTTGGTATGGCTCCAGCTGCTTCGCCATTTCCTGGTACATGGAGGCCTCTCAAGTTTGTCATCGATCCTACTACTGGTAAGTGTGTTATGCAAAATGTCCCTGATTCGCCAGTACCTTCTTCTTCCTCAGCTTCTTCCTCCTCATCTTCTTCTGATGAGGATGCTGATGAAGGTACTGGTAAGGGCGAACCAGTCATTCATGATAACGTGACTGGTTCCAAAGACAAACCAGTGGATCTTACTGATGACAATGCTGATAGTAATGCTGACAAGGATATCAGTGGTTCTAACCCTTCGGGCGAAGGTAAAAATGATGGTGATCATGGTGATGAGTCAGCTCCTGACCTTCCATCTCCACCACCCCACGGTGATACTCCTCTGTTAGCTTGTGCTGACCAACCTTCAACCTCTGCATACTTAAAGTTCAATGCAGATGAGGTTGCTGATATTTCCACCTTTGCTGTCTATAAGACACTGCAAGGGATCACACCAAATTTGGAGGAAACTATTCGCAGAGCTATTGTTGATAGTGTCTCTGATGCTGTCAGATCTGCTGGAGAGGCTGTTACAACTCCTATTGATCTTAAACTCCAGCAGGTGTGTGCTTTTGCTGATGTGGCAGTCGAAGCCATCACAAAGCACCACGAAGATGAAGAGGAGCTTGCAAGGCGAATTATCTCTCACAATGAGTACTGTGAAAATATCACCCGACTCCAAGCTGATTTGGATGCTGCTAACCGCAGAAATACTTTCTTAAATGAGGAGAACAGGGTGTTACACGAGAGATTGGAATCGCAGGAAGCTCAAATGGCTAACATGATTCCTGCTGCTGCCTATGTTCAGATGGTTGAAAACATGCAACGAATGGCTGCTTTGCAAGGTGATGTTCGGGCCATCGTTGAACAAATGGCTATGGGTGTAGCCAGGAATGAAGTTAGATCCTCCAATCTTCTGCTAAGACAATTTGGTGTGGATCCTGGTGCCCATCTTACTCCAGAGGTTGCTGAGTGGAACAATTTTGCCTTCTCTGCTCCTCAGTCAGACAGTGATCTTGATGCTACTGTCTCCCCTTCTATTTACCCTACTGCCCGTGCTGATGACAAAAAGGGGGAGAAAACGTCCAAAAAGAAATCTAAAAAGAGAAAACAGTCTGAGGGGGAGCATGAACATGAAAAGGCTCCTAAACAACCCAGGAGAGATGGAGATGGTGATGGTGATGATCAAGACACTGGCCCTAAGCCCAGCAACGCTCATACTGAAGCTGGTGGTGCACAGGCAACTGGTGGTACTCAACCCAGTGTGTCTGCCACACCAGTGGATGATATTGGTTCTGGCAGTAAGCCCAGTGATGTTTCTGATATGGCTGTAGCTGAAGCTTTTGTGCTGTCTCAATCTATTGAACGTAAAATGAAGAGGAAGTTAGAGAGACATCAAAAGCGACAGCAGGAACTAGATGATGCCTTCAATGCCAAGTTTGAGGCCTTTGCTGAACTTAAACATCGTAAGATTATGCACAGAAGATGGCTGAGTCCAAAAGCAATGGAAGTCGATGATGACCTGACTGTCTTTGATAAACACAGAAAAGAGGCAAGAAAAAGAAATGCCAAGTTCATGGTCAAATACGACAAACAGAGGGCAAAGCTGTATGCACAGAGAGCAGAAAGAATCAGGAACATGACTCCTGCTGAGATGAAGGATTACCTTGATTCTACTGAGTCAACTGGTGGAGTTAGAGCTGATATTTTCATGAAATGGGTTGATGCTATGTTAGAAGCCAGCTCTACTCCTCAACCAGCATCTGCTGCTCAGCCAGCTACACAACAAACACAGCCAGCAGAAACAATCATCCTTAATGATGATGATGTTATTAGACAGGGGGAGCATCTTGCTATTGTTCCTTACCTGCCTCCTATTCAACCAGTATCAACACAAGAACCATCAGCTGAACCCAGGCCTATTGACAAATACAGGGTGAAATCTGCTCCTAGGGACAATCAGCCCCTAAGGAAAGGACCCCTATTCGTGGCAGCTGATGAAGGTACTGAAGTGGTTGAGCCAGCTGATACTAATCAGTCAGCTGGCATTGAAGACACAGCAAGGAGTGCTGTGATAGAAGACCCAGCCAGAAGTGTGCTGCTGGGTAGTACAAGTGTTGAAGACCCAGCAAAGTCGGTTGAGCTGGGTGCTAAACAAGTAGATGATGAAACGGTTGATCCTGCTCACTTCACAGTCTGGGGAAGAGACGGCCAAACATTTGTTCTATCTCCTCTTCCTCCCCAGATTCAAGTTTACTTTGACAAAACACAGGATAACCGGGTCAATCAGCATCCAGTTAGTTCATCTGGCAGCTATGAATCATCTATGTATCCTCCATCTTCCCCAAGGGTTCATGACAAACATATCACTTGGGAAGATGACTCAGTAACCCATGGTGAGCCGAACATCAGAAAAATGAACCCAGATGAAAGAGATGCCTACAGACTTCAGATCACTGTTCCAGAGTTGCTTGAACAAAGACAAATTGAACTTAATGAAAGAATTCGTCAAGTCAGGCTGCTGCATCACCCTCTTGATCAGCCACGCTATATTGCTGCACTAACCTTTAGCGTTGACATTAGGGTATACTTGAATAACAGTGGTCTCAGGCTCTCCACTACTGATGAAAGAATTCATTTTGAAGATGCTCTCCAGCTGGGTATGGATATAAGGGAGTATTGTGCTGCCCTTAGTACTGAAGAGGGTAGAAAGATAGTTGAAGCAGTAAGATCCCTGAACATTTCTTATGATGATTATCTGATGGGTTTAGCTGCTGAAAGGGAAGCCAGAGAAGCTGCTGATGCTGAACTTGCTGAACGATCAAGGCTTCAGGATATTGAAGACAGATTGGCTGCTGACAGAGAGCAACAGGCTGAGTCCCTCAAACTAGCCAGAGCCATTGTCAAAGAACAGGATAAGGTTTTTGATAAGATAGAAACTGCTGAGAAAGTTCCTACCACTGCTCCTGTAGTACCTGATCACAATATTGAGTTTCCTGATACTTATTATAAGAGCAGGTATGGTAATGTGATGAATAGAAGATCTAATCCCTGCAGAATTATCAAGGTAAACAGGGGGACAAAAAGGGCTTTCAATGTTGTCAGGGATAACAATGTTCAAGAAAGGATTAGTTTTGATGACTTAAGAACTCTTGGATTCAGTGAATGGATAGAAATCTTGGAGTATTTCATTGGTAAAGGTGAGAGTGCTATCAAGAGTGCTCTTAAGACTGAACTCCAACAGCTGTTCAAGAAGGCAACTAAGTTTGGGAATGCACCAGTAGTTGATGTCGATGAATTTCTTGCTCAAAAGCCTAAAGGGAAGCAACCTACTGGTGAAGGACCAACTGGGAGAAGCCGAATTGTTCTACCTCCTTCCATCCCTGTTTTTGACCCTGCTGAATTACCTCTCCTGTTCCCTGAAGCCTGGAAGATTAAACAAGAGGAGCTATCTGATGAAGAAAGAGAAAGAGAAAGGGATAAAGATAGATAGTCTCCTATGTGCTTAACTTGTATCTTTGCAATTTACTTTTTATTATGAACTATCTTGTAATTATTGTATATATCTGATGTAATGTAAGTAAAGTGAGTTTATCTTCAAAATCATATCAAATTATAAGATATAGATAACTCATCAAAAGATCCCAAAACAAACTTAAAGGGACGAATTTACTGTCTACTCTCTCTAGGTCCCTAAGTGCTGGCTTTAGTGTTTTCTCTTCAAGTCATAGGTTTTGTCATCATCAAATAGGGGGAGATTGTTGAGTCCCCAAAATAGTTAAGGATTTAATTATGACAAAACAATATTTATTTGCACTAAAGTGTTATGTGCAGCCAGCACACGTTTGTTTATGTATAGTCAGCTAATATAGCTGTGTCGAGTGTTTAGTATGCTGCCTAGTCTATCAGCACAAGGTAGAAATGTATTCTTCGAATCAGCACAGGATGTGCACCCAGCAAATCAAGAATATCAAGTGACTCAGCATATGAAGGACCAGTAAGTCTGGATATTAGCATACAACACAAGACAGCCATGCTCCATTACAAGCATGGTAGTTTCCCAGAGTGGTCTACATCAACGCACTATTCAACAGAAGTCGAAGACAAAGTTGAACAGAAAAGGACAGGAGTCGGCGGCTGACAAGTGACCTTACAAGACCACGTGGGAATGCAGAAGTGGAACGCATGTGCAGACATGTGTTATACTTTATTCATACCTAGGGAACACAACATTCCATTTGTTTAAATCAAATGGTAGTGCCAAACCGAATTGGTGTGTTCCTGCAAATAGCTACCTAAGAGGAAAGAAGGAGAGCACGCCTTCTGACACAATTGTCCCCACAAGTACAAGGCATCCAATGTACTAGTGGACAATAGATTAATTACACGGTTAATAGAACTACTATATATATTGTTGTATCCACTATTGTAAAAACTAGTGGTGTGGGTTTATCTGTTAGAGTCCAAACCGTGTAATAGCTTTAGTTTATCTCTTAGCTATAATCTAGGTAATCTGTATCAACCAACTATCATTTCCGCCAAGGATAGTTGTGATTCTTTCTGATTTAATCAATAAAGAATAACAGTTGAAAATTACCTGTGACTCTATCTTATTTACTACAGAATACTAAACGTGTTTAACTGACTAGTTAATTAAGAAAAGAATTGTATTCACCCCCCCTCTACAATACTCCTGTTGTTATTAAGGGACCAACAGTTTTTATAAACAGAAAATGACTGCTTCAAATGCAAACAACTATTACATTCCAGAAAACTTGGAGGGAAAATGTGATTACTAGTTAGCAATATTGGAAAACCATGTACTTCACACAGCGTTTACAAGAAAAACAAGTGTTCCAAGACTTCACTTGGAATCATTATTTTGGTCAATAAGGTTTGTAGATGAAGTTCCAGCACAATATAAAGAAGCTACACAAGCTGTCTCAGCAGCTTATTTTGAGTTTCGACTACATGGAATAAACGAGACATTTAGAATCACGCTCGATGATTTCAATACTTTGTTTAATCTACCAACACAAGTGGACAACTGTGTTAAGTTACCAAGCCAACCCGAGATGATGAACGCAATCAGAGATCTTGGATAAGATGGAGGGCTTGGAATCAGTGTGAGAGATTTTAGTAAGAGAAATCTTGATACGAGGTGGTATGTTATCTACTCAATCTTCAACAGATGTTTTTTGATGACACCAAGAGGATCAAACTTCATTACTACCGTAATGTTGAAGATATTTTACGCGTTTGTGATGGGAGCATATGTGGACTACAGTAAACTACTATGGGAGATGGTCCAACAACAAGTCGAGAAACCGAAACAAAACCCAACTGAGGTTAAATATATTCCATGTGAACGTTTCTTCTCGGTTATGGTAGAACATGCACTAACCGTCTGCAGGCACCAAAATGTACAAGTTCCTGACTTGTTCGAATATCCTCAAGTACGTTTATCCAAAGTGAAACTCTACATGCCAAAAAGGCCAATCATTACAGATTCAGTGAAGATACCCGACCACTTAGTCCGACTAGTTCCCATAACTGACGAGCGTATTAAAAGATACTTTTTAGAGATTGCAGTTGGACCCACACGGGAGCCTACCCGAAGATCTATTAGGCTTCGTGGTGTGGGGTCTGTAGTGACCCGAACTTTTCCATGCTTATATATTAATTGAGATTGATATTTACATGACTAAATGTTTCCAACGTGTTAAGCAATCAAACTTGTTAAGACTTGATTAAATGAAATAAGTTTCATATAGGCAATTGATCACCCAAGTTGACCAGCGATTCACGAACGTAACAAAATCGTAAAAACTACATGTTGTGGTATATATAGACATATATATATATGGTTGACATGAGATTATGATGAGTAAGTATCTCACTAAGTATATTAAAAATGTGTGATATACATAAGAAATGAGACTACTAAGTTAAGAAACTCAAAATGATATATATAACGATTATCGTTATGATAACGTCTACTAAATACATATGTATCATATTAAGATATTGATACACTATATTTAACATGATAAAATGATATTTAAATATATCATTAAGTGTGTTAACAATGAACTACATATGTAAAAACAACACTGCTAACTCAAGAATTACGAAACAACACTTATATGTAACGATTATCGTTGTAACGATATTTTAATGTATTCATCATATTAAGAGATATTCATACATCATAATATCATGATAATATAATAATTTAACATCTAATTTGATATAATAAACATTGGGTTAACAATATTAATTGAGATCGTTAACTTAAAGGTTTCAAAACAACACTTACATGTAACGACTAACGAAGACTTAACGACTCCATTAGAATGTATATACATGTTGTGTTTTGATATGTATTCTTACACTTTTGAAAGACTTCAAGACACATATCAAAGTACTTCTACTTAACAAAAATGCTTACAATTACATCCTCGTTCAGTTTCATCAACAATTCTACTCGTATACACCCGTATTCGTACTCGTACAATACACAGCTTTTAGATGTATGTACTATTTGTATATACACTCCAATGATCAGCTCTTAGCCACCCATGTGAGTCACCTAACACATATGTGAACCATCATTTGGCAAATATCATGAAATATCTCATAAAATTACAAAAATATTAGTAATCATTCATGATTTATTTACATGAAAACAAAATTACGTATCCTTTATATCTAATCCATGTACCAACGACCAGAAACACCTACAAACACTTTCATTCTTCAATTTTCTTCATCTAATTAATCTCTCTCAAGTTCCATCTTCAAGTTCTAAGTGTTCTTCATAAATTCCATAAGTATAGTTTCATAAAAATCAAGAATACTTCCAAGTTTGCAAGTCTACTTCCAAGCTTTCTAATCCATTCCAAGTAATCATCTAAGATCAAGGAACCTTTGTTATTTACAGTAGGTTATCTTTCTAATTCAAGGAATATTCATATTCAAACTTTGATTCAATTTCTACAACTAAAACAATCTTATTTCGAGTGAAAATCTTACTTGAACTGTTTTCGTGTCATTATTCTGCTTCAAGAACTTTCAAGCCATCCAAGGATCCTTTGAAGCTAGATCCATTTTTCTCACTTCCAGTAGTTTTATCCAGAAAACTTGAGGTAGTAATGATGTTCATAACATCATTCGATTCATACATTTAAAGCTATCTTATTCGAAGGTTTAAACTTGTAATCACTAGAACATAGTTTAGTTAATTCTAAACTTGTTCGCAAACAAAAGCTAATCCTTCTAACTTGACTTTTAAAATCAACTAAACACATGTTCTATATCTATATGATATGCTAACTTATTGATTTAAAACTTGGAAACACGATGAACACCATAAAATCGGATATACGCCGTCGTAGTGAAACCGGGGGCTGTTTTGGTTTGGATAATTAAAAACTATGATAAACTTTGATTTAAAAGTTGTTCTTCTAGGAAAATGATTTTTCATATGAACATGAAACTATATCCAAAAATCTTGGTTAAACTCAAAGTGAAAGTATGTTTTTCAAAATGGTCATCAAGATGTCGTTTTTTCGACGGAAATGACTACCTCTTTAGTAATTGACATGTAACTTAAATTTCTGACTATAAACCTATACTTTTTCTGTTTGGATTCTTAAATTAGAGTTCAATATAAAACCATAGCAATTTGATTCACTCAAAACGGATTTAAAATGAAGAAATTATGGGTAAAACAAGATTGGATATTTTTGATCTTTTTAGCTACGGGAAATATTTAACAAATCTATACAAATCATATCCTAGCTAACTTATATTGTATTATACATGTATTCTAATATATTATGTAATCTTGGGATACCATAGACACGTATGCAAATGTTTTGACATATCATATCGACCCATGTATATTTATTATTTGGAACTACCATAGACACTCTATATGCAGTAATGTTGGAGTTAGCTATACAGGGTTGAGGTTGATTCCAAAAATATATATACTTTGAGTTGTGATCTAGCCTGAGACGTGTATACACTGGGTCGTGGATTGATTCAAGATAATATATATCGATTTATTTCTGTACATCTAAATGTGGACAACTAGTTGTAGGTTACTAACGAGGACAACTGACTTAATACACTCAAATCTTTAAAACATAATAAAAATAGTTGTAATTATATTTTGATCATACTTTGATATATATGTACATATTTGTATAGGTTCGTGAATCGATTCGTGGCCAAGTCTTATTACCGAGGAAGGAAATATCTGTGAAAGTGAGTTATAGTCCCACTTTTCAAATCTAATATTTTTGGGATGAGAATATATGCAGGTTTTATAAATAATTTACAAAATAGACACAAGTACGTGAAACTACATTCTATGGTCGAATTATCGAAATCGAATATGCCCCTTTTTATTAAGTCTGGTAATATAAGAATTAGGGAACAGACACCCTAATTGATGCGAATCCTAAAGATAGATCTATTGGGCCTAACAAACCCCATCCAAAGTACCGGATGCTTTAGTACTTCGAAATTTATATCATATCCGAAGGGTGTCCCGAAATGATGGGGATATTCTTATATATGCATCTTGTTAATGTCGGTTACCAGGTGTTCACCATATGAATGATTTTTATCTCTATGTATGGGATGTGTATTGAAATATGAAATCTTGTGGTCTATTGTTACGATTTGATATATATAGGTTAAACCTATAACTCACCAACATTTTTGTTGACGTTTAAAGCATGTTTATTCTCAGGTGAATACTAAGAGCTTCTGTTGTTGCATACTAAAATAAGGACAAGATTTGGAGTCCATGTTTGTATGATATTGTGTAAAAACTGCATTCAAGAAACATATGTCGATGTAATATATTTCTATTGTAAACCATTATGTAATGGTCGTGTGTAAACAGTATATTTTAGATTATCATTATTTGATAATCTACGTAATGTTTTTAAAACCTTTATTGATAAAATAAAGGTTATGGTTGTTTTAAAAATGAATACAGTCTTTGAAAAATGTCTCATATAGAGGTCAAAACCTCGCAACGAAATCAATTAATATGGAACGTTTATAATCAATATGAACGGGACATTTTAGTTGGTATTCGAGCGTTGGTCTTAGAGAACCAGAAAATTTGCATTAGTGTGTCTTATCGAGTTTGTTAGGATGCATTAGTGAGTCTGGACTTTGACCGTGTTTTCTTTAAAAATGTTTGCTTAACATTTTTGTTGGAAACTATATATTATTAACATGTAAATATTATGTGATATATTAATCTCTTAACATGTTTGATATTGTGTGATAGATGTCTACCTCTAGCACAAATCCCATTGACTCACCTAATAATAATGAAGAGTCGAATATATATTGGCAAGATTCACAAGTTCCCGAAGAACCGGAAGAAGAGAAAACGGAACCGGAAGAAGAGGAACCGGAAGAAGAGGAACCAGAAGAAGAGGAACCGGAATAAGAAGAGGTTCCGGAGGGGGGAATAGTAGGAACCTCAGAAAACGGTCAAATAAAAGAAAATCCTCAACCAATGGACCAAAGTTAATAATGGTCAATGGTGTTTCCGCTAAGGAAGCAAAATATTGGGAAAATTACCAATTTTCTGATGAATCGGATCCTGATGAGGATTCCGATGATGTTATAGAAATTACCCCGACCTAATTTAATGAGGCAAAAGAAAATAATAAGGGAAAAGGCATCAAAATAGAGAAATTTGATTTCGACCCCGATGAACTTTATATGTACCATCAACACCCGTATTTTCAATATCGTGACAATAATCCGAGAACCTCTAAACCACCAGGTTTTTCTAAACCAATGTGGAAAATGACGACTCATATTAGAGGAACATCATATATCCCTAGAAGATTAGGAAAAAGAACCAAGTCCGAAGAAGAAGAAACCAGTGATTCAGATTAGAGGGGTGTGAGCATGTTGTGTAATAAATGTATTGTAGTGTGCTTGTACTTTTATGTTCTATGTAAAAATTGCTTGTATTATTCGTTATTACGAATCTAATCCTTGTCTATTTTACAGTATAAAAACAAAATGGACGTTAAGGGTAGACAACCGAATATTTTAGAAGACCTACCAGAGGATATGATTGAGGAAATCTTGTCTAGAGTCGGTCAGAATTCATCAGCACATTTAGTTATGGAGAAATTAACTTGTCAAACATTTGAAAGACTTTCCAGAAATGCCTTAGTTTATAAAAGGCTTTCCTTTGATAGGTGGGGTATATCACATTGGGGAGACTTTAAGTTACGCCATGTTTTCTTTAAAGCGTTAAATGCGGGGAACCCAAATGCAATTTTACGCTACGGGTTACGAACCTATTTTGACTCAACATATCCCAACATAGGATTTCGTGAATTAGAAAGAGCTTCTAACATGAAACATAAAGAAGCATGTTATGCTTACGGGTTAGTGATGTTCGCTTTTTACCAAAGTGAGAAAAAGAACATCGGATTGCAGCTTTTAAATAAAACTTTCCCACAAGTGACGGATTCAGTAGTTGGGGTGAGAAACAAGGTTTTTAGATTATTACGGGGCTGTTGGACATTACAAAATCCTCGTCCTTTTGACGACATTACAACATGCTGCCTAGCCAATGGTCATAACGGTTATTTTTCACAAGACCAAGGATGGGAAGTCGTCTTAGTAAAACTAGAATGCATGACTTGTTTCTGGACTTATGAATTACGTGTCTTTATTTCCTTTGCTGAACAACTTGCGTATTAACTAGATTTATCTTCAAAACTGACCTGTATCATAGTGTACTATATTTCATGTTATATGTAATATAGCGAAGTTGTAAGTTTGAAGAATATTTGTATGTGATATATTATTATAATCAGTTTTTCATATGGAATTGTAGTAGTTGAATTGTATATTAGCTACTAAGTATGAGCTTAACGGTTAGGTAGTACCCGAATTTAAACTTATAAAACGCTAATATGAAGAAAAAGCTTTTATAAATGAGTTCATATTATGCTACGAGATAATATTGACTACTCTTAATATTCTGTATGATTAAATTGTTTCATTTGACTATTTTGAAGGAAATGGCACCGACTACTCGACACACCTTGAATATGAGCGAAGAGGAATTTCGTGCCTTTCTTGCTTCAAACATAGCCGGTGTACAGGCCGCGCTACATACCAACAATAACTCTGAATCTAGCAATACAGCTAACGGCGCAAGAAATCGTGTAGGATGATCCTACAAGGAATT
Source organism: Rutidosis leptorrhynchoides (assembly GCF_046630445.1). Taxonomy (NCBI): domain Eukaryota; kingdom Viridiplantae; phylum Streptophyta; class Magnoliopsida; order Asterales; family Asteraceae; genus Rutidosis; species Rutidosis leptorrhynchoides. The sequence continues at coordinate 323,478,491 of NC_092343.1, forward strand.
CACTGCCTGCAAACCTTCAAAATTTGATGGGACCGAAGGACCAATCGAATTGAAACGGTGGACCGAGAAAGTTGAATCGGTGTTTGCCATAAGTAAGTGTGCTGAAGGAGACAAAGTGAAGTACGCTATGTATACCTTCACAGGTATTGCGTTAACATGGTGGAATACCTATCTAGAGCAAGTGGGACAAGATGCTGCTTACGCGCTACCGTGGTCAGCATTCAAGCACTTGATGAACGAGAAGTACCGTCCCAGAACCGAGGTCAATAAGCTCAAGTCAGAACTTAGAGGGTTACGAACACAGGGATTCGATATTACTTCGTACAAAAGACGATTCACAGAATTGTGCCTATTGTGTCCGAGAACGTTCGAAGATGAGGAAGAGAAGATCGACGCGTTTGTGAAAGGGTTACCGGAGAGAATCCAAGAAGATATAAGTTCACACGAGCCTTCCTCCATACAAAAGGCATATAGAATGGCTCACAAACTAGTGAACCAGATAGAGGGGAGAATTAAAGAACAGGCGGCCGAAGAGGCCAACGTGAAGTTAGTCAAAAGAAAGTGGGAGGAAAACGATGATAAGAGTCACTAAAACAACAACAACTATCCCAACAATCGCAACATCAATCGCAACTACAACAAACGGCACAACAACAACAAGAACAACTACAACAATCATCCCAACAACAATAACAACCGTAACAACAACAACAATCAGAAGCAGCTATGACAAAGGTGTGAAAAGTATCACTCGGGGTTCTACACCAAATTTTGCAACAAGTGTAAAAGAAATGGTCATAGCGTGGCGAAGTGTGAGGTCTACGGACCAGGGGTTAACAGAACGAAAGGAACAAATGGTGTCGGAATGAGTAATGGCAGAGCAAGTAGTGTCAGAGCAAGTTATGCCAATGTAGTTTGTTATAAATGTGGAAAACCGGGCCACATTATTAGAAATTGTCCGAACCAGGAGAACACGAATGGACAAGGCCGCGGAAGAGTTTTTAATATAAATGCGGCAGAGGCACAGGAAGACCCAGAGCTTGTTACGGGTACGTTTCTTATTGACAATAAATCTGCTTACGTTTTATTTGATTCGGGTGCGGATAGAAGCTATATGAGTAGAGATTTTTGTGCTAAATTAAGTTGTCCATTGACGCCATTGGATAGTAAATTTTTACTCGAATTAGCAAACGGTAAATTAATTTCAGCAGATTATATATGCCGGAATCGAGAAATTAAACTTGGTAGCGAAATATTTAAGATTGATTTGATACCAGTAGAGTTAGGGAGTTTTGATGTAATAATTGGCATGGACTGGCTGAAGGAGATGAAAGCAGAGATCGTATGTTACAAAAATGCAATTCGCATTGTACAAGAAGAAGGAGAACCCTTAATGGTGTACGGAGAAAAGGGCAACACGAAGCTACATCTTATTAGTAATTTAAAAGCACAAAAACTAATAAGAAAAGGTTGCTATGCTGTTCTAGCACACATCGAGAAAGTACAAACTGAAGAAAAGAGCATCAATGATGTTCCCGTCGCAAAAGAATTTTCCGATGTATTTCCGAAAGAATTACCGGGACTACCTCCACATCGATCTGTTGAATTTCAAATAGATCTTGTACCAGGAGCTGCACCAATAGCTCGTGCTCCTTATAGACTCGCACCCAGCGAGATGAAAGAACTGCAAAGCCAACTGCAAGAACTATTAGAATGTGGTTTCATTCGACCAAGCACATCACCATGGGGAGCTCCTGTTTTGTTTGTCAAGAAGAAGGATGGTACATTTAGGTTGTGTATTGACTACAGAGAGTTGAATAAACTTACCATCAAAAACTGTTATCCACTGCCGAGAATTGACGACTTATTTGATCAACTACAAGGCTCGTCGGTTTATTCGAAAATTGATTTACGTTCTGGATATCATCAAATGCGAGTAAAGGAGGATGATATTCCAAAAACTGCTTTTAGGACGCGTTATGGTCATTACGAGTTTATGGTTATGCCATTTGGATTGACTAACGCCCCAGCTGTGTTCATGGACCTTATGAACCGAGTGTGTGGGCCATATCTTGACAAGTTTGTCATTGTTTTCATCGATGACATACTTATTTACTCAAAGAATGATCAAGAGCACGAATAACATTTGAGAAAAGTGCTAGAAGTATTGAGGAAAGAAAAACTGTACGCTAAGTTTTCAAAGTGTGCATTTTGGTTGGAAGAAGTTCAATTCCTCGGTCACATAGTGAACAAAGAAGGTATCCAGGTGGACCCGGCAAAGATCAAAACCGTTGAAAAGTGGGAAACCCCAAAAACTCCGAAGCATATACGTCAATTTTTAGGATTGGCTGGTTACTACAGAAGATTCATCCAAGATTTCTCCAAAATAGCAAAACCCTTGACTGCATTAACGCATAAAGGGAAGAAATTTGAATGGAAGGATGAACAAGAGAAGGCGTTTCAGTTATTGAAGAAAAAGCTAACTACGGCACCTATATTGTCATTGCCTGAAGGGAATTCTAATTTTGTGATTTATTGTGATGCATCAAAGCATGGTCTCGGTTGTGTATTAATGCAACGAACGAAGGTGATTGCTTATGCGTCTAGACAATTGAAGATTCACGAACAAAATTATACAACTCATGATTTGGAATTGGGTGCTGTTGTTTTTGTATTAAAGACTTGGAGGCATTATTTATATGGGGTCAAAAGTATTATATATACCGGCCACAAAAGTCTCCAACATATATTTAATCAGAAGCAACTGAATATGAGACAACGCAGGTGGATTGAACTGTTGAATGACTATGATTTTGAGATTCGATACTACCCGGGGAAGGCGAATGTGGTAGCCGACACTTTGAGTAGAAAGGACAGAGAATCTATACGGGTAAAAGCTATGAATATAATTATTCGTACTAAGCTTACTACTCAAATAAAGGAGGCGCAACAGGGGGTTGTAAAAGAAGGAAAGTTAAAGAATGAGATACCCAAAGGATCAGAGAAACATCTTAATATTCGGGAAGACGGAACCCGATATAGGGCTGATAGAATTTGGGTACCAAGGTTTGGAGATGTGAGAGAAATGGTACTTAAAGAAGCATATAAAACCAGATATTCAATACATCCCGGATATTGCTAAATATGTGAGGGAAGATGTATAAAGATCTCAAGAAACACTTTTGGTGGCCAGGTATGAAAGTCGATATTGCTAAATATGTAGGAGAATGTTTGACGTGTTCTAAGGTCAAAGCTGAGCATCAGAAACCATCAGGTCTACTACAACAACCTGAAATCCCGGAATGGAAATGGGAAAACATTACCATGGATTTCATTACTAAATTGCCAATGACTGCAAGTGATTATGATACTATTTGGGAAACAGTTGATCATCTCACCAAGTCTGCACACTTCCTGCCAATAAGAGAAGATGACAAAATGGAGAAGTTGGCACGATTGTATTTGAAGGAGGTTGTCTCCAGACATGGAATACCCGTCTCTATTATCTCTGATAGGGATGGTAGATTTGTTTCAAGGTTCTGGCAGACGTTGCAACAAGCATTGGGGACTCGTCTAGACATGAGTACTGCCTATCATCCACAAACTGATGGGCAGAGCGAAAGGACGATACAAATGCTTGAAGACATGCTACGAGTATGTGTTATTGATTTCAGAAACAGTTGGGATTGACACCTACCGTTAGCAGAATTTTCCTACAACAACAGTTATCATTCTAGTATTGAGATGGCGCCGTTTGAGGCACTTTATGGTAGAAAGTGCAGGTTTCCGATTTGTTGGAATGAAGTGGGGGATAGACAGATTACGGGTCCGGAGATAATACAAGAAACTACCGAGAAAATCATCCAAATTCAACAACGATTGAAAACCGCCCAGAGTCGACAAAAGAGCTACGCAGACAGTAAAAGAAAAGATATAGAGTTTGAAATTGGAGAAATGGTCATGCTTAAGGTTTCACCTTGGAAAGGCATTGTTCGATTTTGTAAACGGGGGAAACTAAATCCAAGGTACATTGGACCATTCAAGATTATAGATCGTGTCAGACCAGTAGCTTACCAACTGGAGCTACCTCAACAACTCGCGGCTGTACATAACACTTTCCACGTCTCGAATTTAAAGAAATGTTTTGCTAAAGAAGATCTCACTATTCCGTTGGACGAAATCCAAATCAATGAAAAACTTCAATTCATTGAAGAACCCATCGAAATAATGGATCGTGAGGTTAAGAGACTTAAGCAAAACAAGATACCGATTGTTAAGGTTCGATGGAATACTCGTAGAGGACCCGAGTTCACCTGGGAGTGTGAAGATCAAATGAAGAAGAAATACCCGCATCTATTTCCAGAAGATTCAACAACACCTTCAACAGCTTAAAATTTCGGGACGAAATTTATTTAACGGGTAGGCACTGTAGTGACCCGAAATTTTCCATGTTTATATATATTAATTGAGATTGATATTTACATGACTAAATGTTTCCAACATGTTAAGCAATCAAACTTGTTAAGACTTGATTAAATGAAATAAGTTTCATATAGGCAATTGATCACCCAAGTTGACCGGCGATTCACGAACGTTACAAAATTGTAAAAACTACATGTTGTGGTATATATAGACATATATATATGGTTGACATGAGATTATGATGAGTAAGTATCTCACTAAGTATATTAACATTGTGTGATATACATAAAAAATGAGATTACTAAGTTAAGAAACTCGAAATGATATATATAACGATTATCGTTATGATAACGTCTACTAAATACATATGTATCATATTAAGATATTGATACACTATATTTAACATGATAAAATGATATTTAAATATATCATTAAGTGTGTTAACAATGAACTACATATGTAAAAACAAGACTGCTAACTCAAGAATTACGAAACAACACTTATATGTAACGATTATCGTTGTAACGATATTTTAATGTATTCATCATATTAAGAGATATTCATACATCATAATATCATGATAATATAATAATTTAACATCTCATTTGATATAATAAACATTGGGTTAACAACATTAATTGAGATCGTTAACTTAAAGGTTTCAAAACAACACTTACATGTAACGACTAACGAAGACTTAACGACTCCATTAGAATGTATATACATGTTGTGTTTTGATATGTATTCTTACACTTTTGAAAGACTTCAAGACACATATCAAAGTACTTCTACTTAACAAAAATGCTTACAATTACATCCTCGTTCAGTTTCATCAACAATTCTACTCGTATGCACCCGTATTCGTACTCGTACAATACACAGCTTTTAGATGTATGTACTATTGGTATATACACTCCAATGATCAGCTCTTAGTAGCCCAGGTGAGTCACCTAACACATGTGGGAACCATCATTTGGCAACTAGCATGAAATATCTCATAAAATTACAAAAATATTAGTAATCATTCATGACTTATTTACATGAAAACAAAATTACGTATCCTTTATATCTAATCCATGTACCAACGACCAAAAACACCTACAAACACTTTCATTCTTCAATTTTCTTCATCTAATTGATCTCTATCAAGTTCCATCTTCGAGTTCTAAGTGTTCTTCATAAATTCCATAAGTATAGTTTCATAAAAATCTAGAATACTTCCAAGTTTGCAAGTCTACTTCCAAGCTTTCTAATCCATTCCAAGTAATCATCTAAGATCAAGAAACCTTTGTTATTTACAGTAGGTTATCTTTCTAATTCAAGGAATATTCATATTCAAACTTTGATTCAATTTCTACAACTATAACAATCTTATTTCGAGTGAAAATCTTACTTGAACTGTTTTCGTGTCATGATTCTGCTTCAAGAACTTTCAAGCCATCCAAGGATACTTTAAAGCTAGATCCATTTTTCTCATTTCCAGTAGTTTTATCCAGAAAACTTGAGGTATTAATGATGTTCATAACATCATTCGATTCATACATATAAAGCTATCTTATTCGAAGGTTTAAACTTGTAATCACTAGAACATAGTTTAGTAAATTCTAAACTTGTTCGCAAACAAAAGCTAATCCTTCTAACTTGACTTTTAAAATCAACTAAGCACATGTTCTATATCTATATGATATGCTAACTTATTGATTTAAAACCTGGAAACACGATGAACACCATAAAATCGGATATACGCCGTCGTAGTGAAACCGGTGCCTGTTTTGGTTTGGATAATTAAAAACTATGATAAACTTTGATTTAAAAGTTGAACTTCTGGGAAAATGATTTTTCATATGAACATGAAACTATATCCAAAAATCTTGGTTAAACTCAAAGTGAAAGTATGTTTTTCAAAATGGTCATCAAGATGTCGTTCTTTCGACGGAAATGACTAACTCTTTAGTAATTGACATGTAACTTAAATTTCTGACTATAAACCTATTTTTTCTGTTTGGATTCTTAAATTAGAGTTCAATATGAAACCATAGCAATTTGATTCACTCAAAACGGATTTAAAATGAAGAAGTTATGGGTAAAACAAGATTAGATATTTTTGATCTTTTTAGCTACGGGAAATATTTAACAAATCTATACAAATCATATCCTAGCTAACTTATATTGTATTATACATGTATTCTAATATATTATGTAATCTTGGGCTACCATAGACACGTATGCAAATGTTTTGACATATCATATCGACCCATGTATATATATTATTTGGAACAACCATAGACACTCTATATGCAGTAATGTTGGAGTTAGCTATACAGGGTTGAGGTTGATTCCAAAAATATATATACTTTGAGTTGTGATCTAGCCTGAGACGTGTATACACTGGGTCGTGGATTGATTCAAGATAATATATATCGATTTATTTCTGTACATCTAACTGTGGACAACTAGTTGTAGGTTACTAACGAGGACAGCTGACTTAATACACTCAAATCTTTAAAACATAATAAAAATGGTTGTAATTATATTTTGATCATACTTTGATATATATGTACATATTTGTATAGGTTCGTGAATCGACCCGTGGCCAAGTCTTATTTCCGAGGAAGGAAATATCTGTGAAAGTGAGTTATAGTTCCACTTTTAAAATCTAATATTTTTGGGATGAGAATACATGCAGGTTTTATAAATGATTTACAAAATAGACACAAGTACGTGAAACTACATTCTATGGTCGAATTATCGAAATCGAATATGCACCTTTTTATTAAGTCTGGTAATCTAAGAATTAGGGAACAGACACCCTAATTGACGCGAATCCTAAAAATAGATCTATTGGGCCTAACAAACTCCATCCAAAGTACCGGATGCTTTAGTACTTCGAAATTTATATCATATCCGAAGGGTGTCCCGGAATGATGGGGATATTCTTATATATGCATCTTGTTAATGTCGGTTACCAGGTGTTCACCATATGAATGATTTTTATCTCTATGTATGGGATGTGTATTGAAATATGAAATCTTGTGGTCTATTGTTACGATTTGATATATATAGGTTAAACATATAACTCACCAACATTTTTGTTGACGTTTAAAGCATGTTTATTCTCAGGTGAATACTAAGAGCTTCCGCTGTTGCATACTAAAATAAGGACAAGATTTGGAGTCCATGTTTGTATGATATTGTGTAAAAACTGCATTCAAGAAACATATGTCGATGTAATATATTTCTATTGTAAACCATTATGTAATGGTCATGTGTAAATAGTATATTTTAGATTATCATTATTTGATAATCTACGTAATGTTTTTAAAACCTTTATTGATAAAATAAAGGTTATGGTTGTTTTAAAAATGAATACAGTCTTTGAAAAACGTCTCATATATAGGTCAAAACCTCGCAACGAAATCAATTAATATGGAACGTTTATAATCAATATGAACGGGAAATTTCAGGGTCGTCGTCAATAGCTAGGCATTTCTTGAAAAGAAAAAGACCGGACCTTAGTAGTAGTAGACAAACAATAAGGGACGAAACCGAATCGCCAGATCAATCGCTAAAGAGAACCAAAACTGACAGTGAGACACGAACTGTGAATATGTCTCAAAAAACAATAGCCAGCTATCAAACTAATAATGTTAATGAGAAACCAGCATCAAAACTCTCATTTCAAGAATTAGAAGAAACGTATATTGCCCATGCACTTGAAATTGAAGGTATCGATGAGCTTCGAAAAACTGTTTTTGATATTCTTCAGAAAGCACATAAAAAATATCCAAACACAACTTGCAAAATGATTAGTCCCAGTGTTAATGACGTTGCGTCTAAGAGTTCTTATTGATGTGTGCGAGGTGTTGTACGAAATAGATTATATTTTACTACGAAATACTATTAAATACGCTACAATTTTACACAAGTTATTTATTTATTTATTGAATTGATATACCTAAACCTTGCTACAACACTTATAGGCATTGTACCTGATCATAGAGTAGTGTAGTTTTTAGTAAGTTCGGTTCGTTCCACAGGGATCTGCTGAGTTTAACGCTATATTTTAAAACATTATATTTGTATAAATATATATATATATACATATATATATATATATATATATACATATATATATATATATATGAATATATATACATATATATATATATATGTATATATATACATATATATATATGTATATATATACATATATATATATGTATATATATACATATATATATATATATATATGTATATATATACATATATATATATATATATATATATATATATATATATATATATATATATATTATAAAAGGGGGTTTTACCGTTTAATGACCGGTTTGTCAATTTTAGGTCCTAATGCAAAATATTAAAAATAAATATAACTTAATTTAAAGCGTAAAGTAAATGACGATAAATAAAAATGCGATAATTAAAAGTACGATAAATAAAATGACAATAAATAAAAGTACGATGAGATATAAAATAAAGGAATTATGCTTATTTAAACTTCCGTAATCATGATGTTTGACGTGTTGATTTTAATTTATTACCATGGATTAATTGTCCTTTGTCCTGGATTATTCGATATGTCCATCTGGTTTTGTCCATAATAGTCCATCGGTCATAATTATAAAGTGCGAGGGTCTTCGCCAAATTAACCTTATACCCGAAGTCAAATATTCCAACTAATTGGGGACTTAAACTGTAACAAGGTCTTAATACTTTGTTTAATGAATACACCAAGTTATCGACTGCGTGTAATCCAAGGTTTTAATACTTTGTTAACAATTACACCAATTACCCTTGAATGTAATCCACCCCTATTTTAATGAGTCCATTGACTATTAATCCATCCCCGTGTCCGGTCAAATGAATAATTATTAGTATTTATAAATATCCCGCCTACCGTACCTAGTTAAGCGTATGTGGTTATATATAAATACGTCAAATTATAAATCTCTATATTAAATTAACGAGATATCATTTAATTAATATAAAGCACATTAATAGCCCATAGTCCAATTTCCACAAGTGTCAATTTTTTGTCCAAACCCCAATTATGGTCCAAAGCCCAATAACCCCATCTTAATATTTAGTCCAACATCACGATTACTTCGGCTTAAATAAACATAATAATAACTTAGCTACGAGACATTAATTTAAAAAGGTTGAACATAACATACAATGAGTATTAATCGCGTAGTGTTACAAGGACAGAATTTCGACTTACAAACTTAAAACATTCGCCACTATAACCTTATTATTATTAACTTAATATTAAAATTAAAATTATAAAATATAAATATAAATATATAATTGAGAGAGAGTTTGATGATTGATGATGGTGTACTCCTCTCGTCCAAATTCGATTGCTATTTATAGATGTGGCCAGGTTCTGGGTGCCATGCTGTGATGACCCGGGAATTTCCGATCAAATTTGAACTTAATCTTTATATGTTTCCGACACATAAACTGAGCCTCAGAACTTTTGAACTGTTTACATGAATGCATTTAACCTCAGACTATGCTCGACGATTCACGAACAATTATTTATAGTTAAATATAAATATATATATTTTAAATTTATCTGTTTCAATATATATAATTAATATAAACTTATCTATGTAATTAAATTTGAGAAAACATCATTATAGACATAGTAATTTGAAAATACATGAATATGAATTCAATACATAAATATAATTATATGTATATTGTAAAATATATAAAATTTATAAATATTAAACCTTCATTATATATAATTATAATAGTAAATATTACATACTTTATAATATGTAAAGTATATATATATTAAATTTTATTACAAGTTAAAATAAGATTTGTTATAGTAATAATATTATTTACTTCCAATATTATTGTCAACATTTATAATATTACTATTTTAAAGACATAACATATAAATATGAAATTTGATATAAAATGATATATTATTACTACTAATATTATTATTATCTTTATTAGTTAGTACTATGATTGTTATCAATAACAATATTAATGTTATCGTTTTCTTTATTATTATTATAATTATCAATATCATTATTATTACTATATATATATATATATATATATAAATAAATAATACAAAGTATTATTTTTTAATAAGATTATTATTATCATGGTTAATTACTATTATTATTATCATTATTATTTATTATATATATTAGTTATTAATATTAAACAAAATTTATAAATATAGATAAGTACGCGTATTTATTTGTACATCACTATCTGCATCTTTATTTTTTGTTTTCTTCTTTTATCTATATTCTTTTTCTGTTACGCCTGTGAGATGGAACCCCACCACAGCAATTAATTTTTTTTTGAAATCAATCTTTCGCACAGCAGGATTATAACCCAGTTCTGCATATTGAGCTAAAGAAGCAGATATGATTTATTTCTTTCTTTCTTTCTTCTTTTTTCAGAAAAACCTTTGTTCCAACTCGCTTACTATCAGAATTCAAATTCGATATAATTGTTAGAATCAATTAATGTAGCTTTGTTAGGAATCTTTTACTCAAAATATCTTCAAAATTTCAGTTTCCAATTCTTTAAAACGAATTCGAATTGTAGAGTCAAAGTTTATAATGAAAAAGTCAATAATTTTGTTCATAGAGAAATTTGAAATCGTTTTGATGTTATAGGTTCAATTGATGATCAAGATAGTTTCCAACAACGATTTAGAACTTATATTATTTAGGAATCTTTCATCTAAAACGTGCCCGTAGTCAAAATCAATTTTTTTTTTGTTTCAGTCGACGAACAGCTCAGCTGTTATTTTTATTTTTTTGTATGTTAATCAAATTACTCACTTAAAATTATTCTGGTACTGAATATTAAATCCTAACATCGATCCATTTCAAAGTTTTGCATCGATTGTATAAATTGGTCGATGTAGTGTTAGTTTTGGAAGAAGGAGAAGACAAGTGAAACAGAATTAAGATTGGTTTAATAATATATGGGTTGTATATTAAAACAGAAAAATTATATTGGATCAATGGTTTGAGAGAGTGTCGGTTTACAAGGACGTCTTGGGTTCGAGTCTCCTTCAGGACCATTCCTTTTAGAAAAGATTCTTAAAGGGTATACTTTTTTTTATATTTCATTTTTCATTATCATTATGATTATTATTATTATTGTTATGATTATTATTACAAGTTATTAATGTTATAATTATGATTATAATTATTATTGTTATTAGTGTTATTATTATTAGTATTATTATTATTATTATTATTAAGATCACCATTATGATAATTATCAATATTGTTAACATTAGTAATATATCTATTATTATTATTAAAAGTATTAAATATGATATTACAATTACATTTAAAACTTAAGTATTATTATCATTTTCGCAAGTATTAGTATTAATATCATTTTATAAATAGTAGAAGTGTTAATATTGACCAATGTAATATTACTATCCCGAGTGTTATTATTAAGCAAAAGTATCGTTATTAACAATATCACTATTATTATTAATATTATCATTATCATTAATATAATTATCATAACCGGTATTATATTATTAAAGTTTAGCATAATTATTATTAAAAGTATCATTACTTTTAAATCTATCATTTTTACTAAAAATTATTATTTTACTATCATTAATATTAGTATCGGTATTATCTATATCATTATTATTAAAATAATTATAACTATGAAAATAAAAGTTTTAACGACGTTGTTAAGATTATAAGTATATAACAACTATATTAATAAATTATTTTAGAAATATTCATATATAACAATTTAGGTATTCATAATATGACACTAAGCAGATATACATATATATTAAAATAATTATAAAATAATAACTATTTTGAATGTACATACAAATTAAAAATATATATTATTAACATAAAAATGGTGTAACCAATAAATTTATATATATATCTATTCATTCAATTACGATTATATGTATTAATAAATATACAAATGATATAGGTTCGTGAATCCGAGGCCAACCCTGCATTGTTCAATATAGTCATATGTATTTTTACTACAAAATACATTAGGTGAGTTTCATTTGCCCTTTTTACTCTTTACGTTTTTGGGCTGAGAATACATGCAAAATGCTTTATGAACTATTTTACAATATTTATATGTGTGAGTTTCATTTGCCCTTTTTACTCTTTACATTTTTGGGCTGAGAATACATGCAAATCCTTTATTAACTGTTTTACAATATTTATATGCGTGAGTTTCATTAATCCTTTTTTGAATGCATTTGCAATATATATTTTTGGGACTGAGAATACATGCACTGCTTTTATAAATGTTTTTACGAAATAGACACAAGTAATCAAAACTACATTATATGGTTGAATGATCGAAATTGAATATGCCCCTTTTTATTAAGTCTGGTAATCTAAGAATTAGGGAACAGACACCCTAATTGACGCGAACTCTAAAGATAGATCTATCGGGCCCAACAAGCCCCATCCAAAGTACCGAATGCTTTAGTACTTCGAAATTTATATCATGTCCGAAGGAGGATCCCAGAATGATGGGGATATTCTTATATACATATTGTGAATGTCGGTTACCAGGTGTTCAATCCATATGAATGATATTTTTGTCTCTATGCATGGGAGGTATGTTTATGAGAAATGGAAATATGAAATCTTGTGGTCTATTAAAATAATGGAAATGATTGTTATGATAAACTAATGAACTCACCAACCTTTTGGTTGACACTTTAAAGCATGTTTATTCTCAGGTACGAAAGAAATCTTCCGCTGTGCATTTCCTCATATTAGAGATATTACTTGGAGTCATTCATGACATATTTCAAAAGACGTTGCATTCGAGTCGTTGAATTCATCAAGATTATTATTAAGTCAATTATAGTTAGATATATTATGAAATGGTATGCATGCCATCAACTTTCGATGTTATGGAAGATTATCTTTTCAAAAATGAATGCAATGTTTGTAAAATGTATCATATAGAGGTCAAGTACCTCGCGATGTAACCAACTGTTATGAATCGTTTGTAATCGATGTGGACTTCGTCTGGATGGATTAGGACGGGTCATGAAAGTTGGTATCAGAGCGGTGGTCTTAGTGAACCAGGTCTTGCATTAGTATGTCTAACTGATAGTCGTTAGGATGCATTAGTGAGTCTGGACTTCGACCGTGTCTGCATGTCAAAAGTTTTGCTTATCATTTTTGTCGAAAATCATCTGCTTATCATCCTTAGGAAATTACCTACTCATTATTCTTAGTCTAGACACGTTTTACTGCATTGACTGCATGAATAGTGTATAGAAAAAATTCATATCTTAGCGTATCTGACAATTCATATCTTAGCATATCTGTCACTGTAGACTTTGTCTGATATCTCTCGTAAATTTCTCCTTAATTTAAGGGATCCTGGTACTATATATATCTATGCAAATTATGCATTGAGAATACTATCCAACTATCAATTGCTGTCACTAAACTCTTCATACAAAAAAAAAAAAAAAAAAAAAAAACTTTCCTGAGATCGCGTAATATGGCCTCTACGAATCGACCAACTACCGTGATTACTGGAGAAAATGGGGGTGGGTTCGCGACATACTCACCCTATGGAGAAAGGAAGAAGGTACTCCATATCATGAATCAAATCTACCACCTAACCTTGGAGTACTTGACCCGCTCACCGGCGAACCCGTTCGCAACACCGTTTATACCCTATTTACAAGAATCTTTCGTCTTGAAACTACCATTAACGGAACTAGAGAAGATATCCGACCTCTACCTCACACTGATAAACAACCAGGGTTAGTAGAAGAAGTTAGAGAACTCCGAGCTCGAGTATTAACTTTAGAGAGCACGGTATATAATTTGCAATCACCAACAGTATCACCAACACCAGTAACATCACCAGCCTCAGCACCAATGGCACCAGTACCACCAACAACCCAAGTTTCAACAACCCATGCCTCAACATCTCATTCTGTACCCCGAGTATAATTATCGTTCCATGAATCATTCTACATCATTTATCTTCGTTCGACATGACGATTATGTAAACTCTAATATTTTAGAGATTATGTATCATAGTTCTAATCGTAAATCTGATGAGTTTAATATCACATTGACTCATTAAATCCATGATTACGTCTGAAGAAAATATATATGTATGTGTATTTTTTCATAAAGATTGTAATTAAAATTCTTTTGTACCAACTGTTAATGGTGAAAATATTTTAACGGGTAGGTAATACCCGAGGAATATTTAGATTTCACATTAATAAGTTACACTCTACATTCTTAGAATCTGATTCAACGGTCGATTACCATCCTACCTACATCTATCGATATACGAATCCGTTCACCACAGAATAACCATTCTCATTCAAATTCAATTTCATATTTGGATTTTGACTTACCAGAATCCAACAAGTGGCATAATGAAGAAATAATGGACACAATAAAAATTGATTAGAAACAGACTAATTAACAATATGAAATTTTGTTAAGAAACCACGCTAACTGTTTCAGTTAACTGTTCCTAGCTAACTGATTACATTCTATTTATCGCATTTTATTTATCGCAATTTAATTATCGCAATTTACATTCTCGCAATTTTATTTATTGTCATCTAATTTCTGTTATTTACTTTACGCACTTTATTTATCGTTATTTAATTCCTGTTATTTATTTTACGCACTTTAAATATCAGGACACGTATACAAGGTTTTGACATATCATATCGACGCATCTATATATATTATTTGGAATCACCATAGACACTCTATATGCAGTAATGATCGAGTTCTCTATACAGGGTTGAGGTTGATTCTATAATAATATATATACTTTGAGTTGTGATCGAGTCTGAGACAAATACGGGTCACGATACGCATTAATTAATTCGAATATTATATATTAAATTATATATGAATTATTGGACTGTCAACTGTGGACTATCGACTGTGGACTAATGACATTGGACAATTAAAATGAATTAAAATATTGATTATAACATATGGAACTAAACAATTCTTCAAGTTTGCCACTTGATTTCATCTTAAACCCCATTTGTATCTTGACGACTACAATCTGCGATTCAAACCTTTCATGATTCTTGAAAACTCCTCAATTGATAGGATGAACCAACCGCACTTCATCTACGGAAGAAAAGATTAATGCATATAGTTATGCACTTGAAAAACTCTCGGAAACTGAGTAAACGTTTAATGCATATAGTTATGCACTTGAAAAACTCTCGGAAACTGAGTAAACGTTTAACACGTAACTGTGCTAATTTCTTTAGTATTATTATTACCTAAAATAACTTTGCAGTTCTTCTTCAAAATAGCCAATTTTGTCACTGATGTTTGAGCAGAGGGGTATAAAATGCTATTAAATTTTAGCAGAAAATACTATTAAATACGATACAATTTTACACAAGATATTTATTTATTTATTGAATGGATATACTTAAACCTTGCTACAACACTTATAGGCAGTGTACCTAATCGTACAGTAGTGTAGTTTTTAGTAAGTCCGGTTCGGTCCACAAGGAATCTTTTAAACAAAGCTTAACGCTATATTAGTTTTATTTTATAAAAATACAAATATATATATAAGTAATATTATTCTTATAAAGGGGGGTTTTTACCGTTTAATGACCGGTTTGTTGATTTTAAAACTTTAGTCGCAGTTAAAACCAAATGTAAAATATAAATAAAAGACTTAACTTAAAGCATAAAGTAAATAACGATAATGAAATTGCGAATAATAAAAGTGCGATAAAATAAACTTGCGATAATTAAAAAGTACGATAATTAAAAGTGCAATTAAATACAATAACAATAAAAATGCGATAATTAGAAGTGCAATTAAATATAAAATAAAGGAAATTAAATATGAAATAAAAGAATTATGCTTATTTAAACTTCCGTAATCATGATGTTTGACGTGTTGATTTTAGTTTTATGCCCATGGGTTAATTGTCCTTTGTCCTGGATTATTTAATATGTCCATACGGATTTGTTCATAATAGTCCAGCAGTCATAAATATAAAGAGCGAAAGCCTTCGTCAAATTATTCTTATTCCCGAAGTCAAATATTCCAACTAATTGGGGATTCGAATTGTAACAAGGTTTTAATACTTTGTTTAATGAATACACCAGGTTATCGACTGCGTGTAAACCAAGGTTTTACTACTTTGTTAACAATTACACCAATTACCCTTGAATGTAATTCACCCCTATTTCAACAAGTCTATTAACTATTAATCCAGTTCCGTGTCCGGTAAAATGAATAATTATTGGTATTTATAGATATCCCGCCCACCGTACCCAGTCAAGCGTATGTGGTTATATATAAATACGTCGAATTATAAGTTTGTATATTAAATTAACAAGGTATTGTTTAGTTAATATAAAACCCATTAATAGCCCATAGTCTAATTTCCACAAGTGTCGTTCTTTTATCCAAACCCCAATTATGGTACAAAGCCCAATTACCCAATTTTAGTAATTAGCCCAACATCATGATTACTTCGGATTAAATAAGCATAATAATAACTTAGCTACGAGACATTAAATTAAAAAGGTTGAACATAACTTACAATGATTAAAAATAGCGTAGCGTTACACGGACAGAATTTCGACTTACACCCTTACAACATTCGCTAACATACCCTTATTATTAGAATTAAAATTAAAATTAAAATTAAAATATAAATATAAATATATTTACGTATACATATATAGAGAGAGATTGAATTATGGTTATTATTTTGCGATCAAACTGCGTTTGCTTTATAGGCAGTTTCAAAATTTGGGGCTCCACGACTCGCGTCCCTTTTCTTCTTCAAACTCCGCAAGTCGCGGAGATCGTATTTCCAGCTCACACATCTTTGTCTTTTAATCTGCTGACGGAATTTAATATATAAATATAATATAAATATATAATTTATATAATTAATTATATATTATATTATATTTATATACATAATTAATTTATAACTTTCGGTCCGTTGCGTCGAGCGTTGAGAGTTGACTCTGGTCCCGGTTCCGGATTTTCGAACGTCCTTGCGTACTATTTTATATCTTGTACTTTGCGTTTTGAATCTTGTACTCTTGTAATTTCGAGACGTTTCTTATCAATAATTGGAACCTCTTTGATTGTATTTTGTACTTTTGAGCTTTTTGGTTGTTTGCGTCTTCAATTCGTCGAATCTGTCTTTTGTCTTCACCTTTTATTATTTAAACGAATATCACTTTTAAATAGAACAATTGCAACTAAAAGCTTGTCTTTCTTGGGGAATAATGCTATGAAATATATGTTCGTTTTTAGCATTATCAGTCACAGCTCCAGCAAGACAACTTCGACTTTTCGTACGAAACAACCTTATTATAACGTTGATATATACGCGTGCTCTTTTATTGTTACCAGGGAACCTTTCATATTCCACCATATTACCATCAGCATTTAATCATCTAAAAACACAATTCTCCTGAAACCACCTCTGATTAATAACCGATGATTTAGATATCATAGCATTAAATGCAGAGGAAACAGAAAAATGGTAGATGGTCTAAACGGCCAAAAGTCCGATGATAAAGAAAGGAGTGTTAGGAACGCAGATAGAAAATTGGGTATTGAAAGACAGATTGAGCTACCCATGGAGGAGACCAAGGACAAATACTGTAGTGACCCGAACTTTTCCATGTTTATATATATTAATTGAGATTGATATTTACATGATTAAATGTTTCCAACATGTTAAGCAATCAAACTTGTTAAGACTTGATTAATTGAAATATGTTTCATATAGACAATTGACCACCCAAGTTGACCGGTGATTCACGAACGTTAAAACTTGTAAAAACTATATGATGACATATATATGGATATATATATAGTTAACATGATACTATGATAAGTAAATATATCATTAAGTATATTAACAATGAACTACATATGTAAAAACAAGACTACTAACTTAATGATTTTTAAACGAGACATATATGTAACGATTATCGTTGTAAAGACATTTAATGTATATATATCATATTAAGAGATATTCATACATGATAATATCATGATAATATAATAATTTAAAATCTCATTTGATATTATAAACATTGGGTTAACAACATTTAACAAGATCGTTAACCTAAAGGTTTCAAAACAACACTTACATGTAACGACTAACGATGACTTAACGACTCAGTTAAAATGTATATACATGTAGTGTTTTAATATGTATTTATACACTTTTGAAAGACTTCAATACACTTATCAAAATACTTTTATTTAACAAAAATTCTTACAATTACATCCTCGTTCAGTTTCATCAACAATTCTACTCGTATGCACCCGTATTCGTACTCGTACAATACACAACTTTTAGATGTATGTACTATTGGTATATACACTCCAATGATCAGCTCTTAGCAGCCCATGTGAGTCACCTAACACATGTGGGAACCATCATTTGGCAACTAGCATGAAATATCTCATAAAATTACAAAAATATGAGTAATCATTCATGACTTATTTACATGAAAACAAAATTACATATCCTTTATATCTAATCCATACACCAACGACCAAAAACACCTACAAACACTTTCATTCTTCAATTTTCTTCATCTAATTGATCTCTCTCAAGTTCTATCTTCAAGTTCTAAGTGTTCTTCATATATTCTACAAGTTCTAGTTACATAAAATCAAGAATACTTTCAAGTTTGCTAGCTCACTTCCAATCTTGTAAGGTAATCATCCAACCTCAAGAAATCTTTGTTTCTTACAGTAGGTTATCATTCTAATACAAGGTAATAATCATATTCAAACTTTGGTTCAATTTCTATAACTATAACAATCTTATTTCAAGTGATGATCTTACTTGAACTTGTTTTCGTGTCATGATTCTGCTTCAAGAACTTCGAGCCATCCAAGGATCCGTTGAAGCTAGATCCATTTTTCTCTTTTCCAGTAGGTTTATCCAAGGAACTTAAGGTAGTAATGATGTTCATAACATCATTCGATTCATACATATAAAGCTATCTTATTCGAAGGTTTAAACTTGTAATCACTAGAACATAGTTTAGTTAATTCTAAACTTGTTCGCAAATAAAAGTTAATCCTTCTAACTTGACTTTTAAAATCAACTAAACACATGTTCTATATCTATATGATATGCTAACTTAATGATTTAAAACCTGGAAACACGAAAAACACCATAAAACCGGATTTACGCCGTCGTAGTAACACCGCGGGCTGTTTTGGGTTAGTTAATTAAAAAGTATGATAAACTTTGATTTAAAAGTTGTTATTCTGAGAAAATGATTTTTATTATGAACATGAAACTATATCCAAAAATTATGGTTAAACTCAAAGTGGAAGTATGTTTTCTAAAATGGTCATCTAGACGTCGTTCTTTCGACTGAAATGACTACCTTTACAAAAATGACTTGTAACTTATTTTTCCGACTATAAACCTATACTTTTTATGTTTAGATTCATAAAATAGAGTTCAATATGAAACCATAGCAATTTGATTCACTCAAAACGGATTTAAAATGAAGAAGTTATGGGTAAAACAAGATTGGATAATTTTTCTCATTTTAGCTACGTGAAAATTGGTAACAAATCTATTCCAACCATAACTTAATCAACTTGTATTGTATATTATGTAATCTTGAGATACCATAGACACGTATACAATGTTTCGACCTATCATGTTGACACATCTATATATATTTCGGAACAACCATAGACACTCTATATGTGAATGTTGGAGTTAGCTATACAGGGTTGAGGTTGATTCCAAAATATATATAGTTTGAGTTGTGATCAATACTGAGATACATATACACTGGGTCGTGGATTGATTCAAGATAATATTTATCGATTTATTTCTGTACATCTAACTGTGGACAACTAGTTGTAGGTTACTAACGAGGACAGCTGACTTAATAAACTTAAAACATCAAAATATATTAAAAGTGTTGTAAATATATTTTGAACATACTTTGATATATATGTATATATTGTTATAGGTTCGTGAATCAACAAGTGGTCAAGTCTTACTTCCCGACGAAGTAAAAATCTTTGAAAGTGAGTTATAGTCCCACTTTTAAAATCTAATATTTTTGGGATGAGAATACATGCAGGTTTTATAAATGATTTACAAAATAGACACAAGTACGTGAAACTACATTCTATGGTTGAATTATCGAAATCGAATATGCCCTTTTTTATTAAGTCTGGTAATCTAAGAATTAGGGAACAGACACCATAATTGACGCGAATCCTAAAGATAGATCTATTGGGCCTAACAAACCCCATCCAAAGTACCGGATGCTTTAGTACTTCGAAATTTATATCATATCCGAAGGGTGTCCTGGAATGATGGGGATATTCTTATATATGCATCTTGTTAATGTCGGTTACCAGGTGTTCACCATATGAATGATTTTTATCTCTATGTATGGGATGTGTATTGAAATATGAAATCTTGTGGTCTATTGTTACGATTTGATATATATAGGTTAAACCTATAACTCACCAACATTTTTGTTGATGTTTAAAGCATGTTTATTCTCAGGTGAATACTAAGAGCTTCCGCTGTTGCATACTAAAATAAGGACAAGATTTGGAGTCCATGTTTGTATGATATTGTGTAAAAACTGCATTCAAGAAACTGATTTCGATGTAACATATTTGTATTGTAAACCATTATGAAATGGTCGTGTGTAAACAGGATATTTTAGATTATCTTTATTTGATAATCTACGTAAAGCTTTTTAAACCTTTATTTATGAAATAAAGGTTATGGTTTGTTTTAAAAATGAATGCAGTCTTTGAAAAACGTCTCATATAGAGGTCAAAACCTCGCAACGAAATCAATTAATATGGAACGTTTTTAATCAATAAGAACGGGACATTTCAGTTGGTATCCGAGCGTTGGTCTTAGAGAACCTGAAAATTTGCATTAGTGTGTCTTATCGAGTTTGTTAGGATGCATTAGTGAGTCTGGACTTCGACCGTGTTTTTTCTTTAAAAATGATTGCTTAACATTTTTTGTTGGAGACTATATATTATTAACATGTATATATTATGTGATATATTAATCTCTTAACATTTTGATATTGTGTGATAGATGTCTACCTCTAGCACAAATCCCATTGACTCACCTAATAATAACGAAGAGTCGAATATATATTAGACTGATTCACAAGTTCCCGAAGAAGAATCGGAAGAAGAATCAGAACCGGAAGAAGAATCAGAACCGGAAGAGGAGGAACCGGAGGAGGAAATAGAACCGGTGGGAGAAATAATAAAAAGGTTAAGTAAAAGAAAATCCTCAACCAACTTACCAAGGTTAATTATGGTCAATGGTGTTTCCGCCAAGGAAGCAAAATATTGGGAGGATTACCAATTCTCCGATGAATCGAATTCTGATGATGTTATAGAAATTACCCTAACTGAATTTAAAAAGGCAAAAGAAAATAATAAGGGAAAGGGCATAAAAATAGAGAAATCTAATTCCAACCTCGATGAACTTTATATGTATCGTCAACCCCCGAAGTCCTTAAGTTGTAACAATGACCCGGGAACCTCTAAACCACCAGGTTTTTCTAAACCAATGTGGAAAACGACGGCTCGTATTAGGGGAACATCATATATCCCTAGAAACTTGGCAAAACGAACCAAAACTGAAGAAGAAGAAACAAGCGAGTCGGAATAAGTTAGTTGTATTCATGTGGTGTAATATATGTAATATAGTGTGCTTATGCTTTATGATATATGTAAAAATTTCTTGTATTAATAAGTATTTTTTTTATGAATCTAACTCTTGTCTATTTTACAGTATAAAAACACAAAATGGATAGACAACCCAATATTTTAAGAGACCTACCCGGAGACATGATTGATGAAATCTTGTCTAGAGTCGGTCAGAATTCTTCGGCACAACTATTTAAGGCGAGATCAGTTTGTAAGACATTCGAAGAACGTTCCAAGAATGCCTTGGTTTATAAAAGGCTTTCGTTCGAAAGATGGGGGATATCACATTGGGAAATCCATAAGTTACGATGTGTTTACTTTGACGCATATATTGTGGAGAACCCAAATGCTATTTTACGCAATGGGTTAAGAAATTATTTTGACTCAATATATCCGAATATTGGACTTCGTGATTTAGAAAATGCGGCTAACATGCAACATAAAGAAGCATGTTATACTTACGGATTAGTAATGTTCGCTTCTCACCAAAGTGAGAACATGAACATCGGGCTACAACTATTAAACAAAACGTTTCCACAAGTGACGGAGTCGGTAATTGGGGTAAGAAATGAGGTTTTTAGATTGTTACGGGACTGTTGGACATTACGTAACCCTCGTCCCTTTGACGACGTTACAACACGCTGTCTTATCAACGGCCATAACGGTTATGTTCCATAAGACCAAGGATGGGAAGTAGTCCTAGTAAAACCAGAATGCATGACTTGTTTCTGGACGTATGAATTACGTATCTTTATTGCCTTTGCTGAATGACTTGTGTACTAGCTAGAATTATCTTCACAACCATCTTGTATCAAATTTATTGTGTGCTATATTTCATGCTATATGTAAAATAAGCGGTATTGTAAGTTTGTAAAATATTGTGTAAAAGTTTGAACGCGATATATTATTATAATCAGTTTTTCATATAGAATTGTAGTAGTTGAATTGTATATTAGCTACTAAGTATTAACTTAACGGGTAGGTACTACCCGAATTTAAACTTATAAAACGCTAATATGAAGAAAAAGCTTTTATAAATGAGTTCGTATTATGCTACGAAATACTATTAACTACTCTTAATATTCTGTATGATTAACTTGTTCCATTTGACTATTTTGAAGAAAATGGCACCGACTACTCGACACACCGTGAATATGAATGAAGAGGAATTCCGTACTTTTCTAGCTTCAAACATAGCCGCAGTACAGGTTGTGCTACATACCAACAATAACCTTGGATCTAGCAGTACAGGAAATCGTGTAGGATGCACCTATAAAGAATTCAATGCCTGCAAACCTTTGGAATTTGATGGAACCGAAGGACCGATTGGATTGAAACGGTGGACCGAGAAGGTCGAATCGGTGTTTACCATAAGTAAGTGTACTGAAGAGGACAAAGTGAAGTACGCTACGCATACCTTCACAGGTTCTGCGTTAACATGGTGGAATACCTATCTAGAGCAAGTGGGACAAGACGATGCGTACGCACTACCGTGGTCAGCATTCAAGCACTTGATGAACGAGAAGTACCGTCCCAGAACCGAGGTCAATAAGCTCAAGACAGAACTTAGAGGGTTACGAACCCAAGGATTTGATATTACCACGTACGAAAGACGATTCACAGAATTGTGCCTATTGTGTCCGGGAGCATTCGAAGATGAGGAAGAGAAGATCAACGCGTTTGTGAAAGGATTACCGGAAAGAATCCAAGAAGATATAAGTTCACACGAGCCCGCCTCCATACAACAGGCATGTAGAATGGCTCACAAACTAGTGAACCAGATTGAGGAAAGAATTAAAGAACAGACGGCTGAAGAGGCCAATGTGAAGCAAGTCAAAAGAAAGTGGGAGGAAAACGGTGATAAGAATCACCAATACAACAACAACAGCAATTACAATAATAATCGCAACAATTATTCCAACAATCGCAACATCAATCGCAACTACAACAAACGGCCCAACAACATCAACAACAACAATAACAACAACAACAACAACAACAACAACAACTACAATAATCATCCCAACAACAATAACAACCACAACAACAACAACAATCAGAAGCAGCTATGCCAAAGGTGTGAAAAGTATCACTCGGGGTTCTGCACCAAATTTTGCAACAAGAGTAAAAGAAATGGTCATAGCGCGGTGAAGTGTGAGGTCTACGGATCAGGGGTTAACAGAACAAAAGGAACAAATGGTGTCGGAATGAGTAATGGAGGAGCAAGTAGTGTCGGAGCAAGTTATGCCAATGTAGTTTGTTATAAATGTGGAAAACCGGGCCACATTATTA
Organism: Rutidosis leptorrhynchoides; assembly: GCF_046630445.1. NCBI lineage: Eukaryota > Viridiplantae > Streptophyta > Magnoliopsida > Asterales > Asteraceae > Rutidosis > Rutidosis leptorrhynchoides. Next base: position 323,502,983 of record NC_092343.1, read on the forward strand.
GAAATTGCCCGAACCAGGAGAACACGAATGGACAAGGCTGCGGAAGAGTTTTCAATATTAATGCGGCAGAGGCACAGGAAGACCCGGAGCTTGTTACGGGTACGTTTCTTATTGATAATAAATCTGCTTACGTTTTATTTGATTCGGGTGCGGATAGAAGCTATATGAGTAGAGATTTTTGTGCTAAATTAAGTTGTCCATTGACACCGTTGGATAGTAAATTTTTACTCGAATTAGGAAACGGTAAATTAATTTCAGCAGATAATATATGCCGAAATCGAGAAATTAAACTGGGTAGCGAAATATTTAAGATTGATTTGATACCAGTAGAGTTAGGGAGTTTTGATGTAATAGTTGGCATGGACTGGCTGAAGAAGGTGAAAGCAGAGATCGTATGTTATAAAAATGCAATTCGCATTGTATGAGAAGAAGAAGAACCCTTAATGGTGTACGGAGAAAAGGGCAACATGAAGCTACATCTTATTAGTAATTTGAAGGCACAAAAACTAATAAGAAAAGGTTGCTATGCTGTTCTAGCACACGTCGAGAAAGTACAAACTGAAGAAAAGAGCATCAATGATGTTCCCGTCGCAAAAGAATTTCCAGATGTATTTCCGAAAGAATTACCGGGACTACCTCCACATCGATCTGTTGACTTTCAAATAGATCTTGTACCAGGAGCTGCACCAATAGCTCGTGCTCCTTATAGACTCGCACCCAGCGAGATGAAAGAACTGCAAAACCAACTGCAAGAACTATTAGAACGTGGTTTCATTCGACCAAGCACATCACCATGGGGAGCTCCTGTTTTGTTTGTCAAGAAGAAGGATGGTACATTTAGGTTGTGTATTGACAACCGAGAGTTGAACAAACTTACCATCAAGAATCACTACCCACTACCGAGAATCGACGACTTATTTGATCAACTACAAGGCTCGTCTGTTTATTCAAAGATTGACTTACATTCCGAGTATCATTAAATGTGGGTGAAAGAAGATGATATTCCAAAGACTGCTTTCAGAACACGTTACGGTCATTACGAGTTTATGGTCATGCCGTTTGGTTTAACTAATGCACCAGCTGTGTTCATGGACCTTATGAACCGAGTGTGTGGACCATACCTTGACAAGTTTGTCATTGTTTTCATTGATGACATACTTATTTACTCAAAGAATGACCAAGAACACGGTGAACATTTGAGAAAGGTGTTAGAAGTATTGAGGAAGGAAGAATTGTACGCTAAGTTTTCAAAGTGTGCATTTTGGTTGGAAGAAGTTCAATTCCTCGGTCACATAGTGAACAAAGAAGGTATTAAGGTGGATCCGGCAAAGATAGAAACTGTTGAAAAGTGGGAAACCCCAAAAACTCCGAAACACATACGCTAGTTTTTAGGACTAGCTGGTTACTACAGAAGGTTCATCCAAGACTTTTCCAGAATAGCAAAACCCTTGACTGCATTAACGCATAAAGGGAAGAAATTTGAATGGAATGATGAACAAGAGAAAGCGTTTCAGTTATTGAAGAAAAAGCTAACTACGGCACCTATATTGTCATTGCCTGAAGGGAATGATGATTTTGTGATTTATTGTGATGCATCAAAGCAAGGTCTCGGTTGTGTATTAATGCAACGAACGAAGGTGATTGCTTATGCGTCTAGACAATTGAAGATTCACGAACAAAATTATACGACGCATGATTTGGAATTAGGCGAGGTTGTTTTTGCATTAAAGACTTGGAGGCACTACTTATATGGGGTCAAAAGTATTATATATACCGACCACAAAAGTCTTCAACACATATTTAATCAGAAACAACTGAATATGAGGCAGCGTAGGTGGATTGAATTATTAAATGATTACGACTTTGAGATTCGTTACCACCCGGGGAAGGCAAATGTGGTATCCGATGCCTTGAGCAGGAAGGACAGAGAACCCATTCGAGTAAAATCTATGAATATAATGATTCATAATAACCTTACTACTCAAATAAAGGAGGCGCAACAAGGAGTTTTAAAAAAGGGAAATTTAAAGGATGAAATACCCAAAGGATCGGAGAAGCATCTTAATATTCGGGAAGACGGAACCCGGTATAGGGCTGAAAGGATTTGGGTACCAAAATTTGGAGATATGAGAGAAATGGTACTTAGAGAAGCTCATAAAACCAGATACTCAATACATCCTGGAACGGGGAAGATGTACAAGGATCTCAAGAAACATTTTTGGTGGCCGGGTATGAAAGCCGATGTTGCTAAATACGTAGGAGAATGTTTGACGTTTTCTAAGGTCAAAGCTGAGCATCAGAAACCATCAGGTCTACTTCAACAACCCGAAATCCCGGAATGGAAATGGGAAAACATTACCATGGATTTCATCACTAAATTGTCAAGGACTGCAAGTGGTTTTGATACTGTTTGGGTAATAGTTGATCGTCTCACCAAATCAGCACACTTCCTGCCAATAAGAGAAGATGACAAGATGGAGAAGTTAGCACGACTGTATTTGAAGGAAGTCGTCTCCAGACATGAAATACCAATCTCTATTATCTCTGATAGGGATGGCAGATTTATTTCAAGATTCTGGCAGACATTACAGCAAGCATTAGGAACTCGTCTAGACATGAGTACTGCCTATCATCCACAAACTGATGGGCAGAGCGAAAGGACGATACAAACGCTTGAAGACATGCTACGAGCATGTGTTATTGATTTCGAAAACAGTTGGGATTGACATCTACCGTTAGCAGAATTTTCCTACAACAACAGCTACCATTCAAGCATTGAGATGGCGCCGTTTGAAGCACTTTATGGTAGAAAGTGCAGGTCTCCAATTTGTTGGAGTGAAGTGGGGGATAGATAGATTACGGGTCCGGAGATTATACAAGAAACTACCGAGAAGATCATCCAAATTCAACAACAGTTGAAAACCGCCCAAAGTCGACAAAAGAGCTACGCTGACATTAAAAGAAAAGATATAGAATTTGAAATTGGAGAGATGGTCATGCTTAAAGTTGCACCTTGGAAAGGCGTTGTTCGATTTGGTAAACGAGGGAAATTAAATCCAAGGTATATTGGACCATTCAAGATTATTGATCGTGTCGGACCAGTAGCTTACCAACTTGAGTTACCTCAACAACTCGCGGCTGTACATAACACTTTTCACGTCTCGAATTTGAAGAAATGTTTTGCTAAAGAAGATCTCACTATTCCATTAGATGAAATCCAAATCAACGAAAAACTTCAATTCATCGAAGAACCCGTCGAAATAATGGATCGTGAGGTTAAAAGACTTAAGCAAAACAAGATACCAATTGTTAAGGTTCGATGGAATGCTCGTAGAGGACCCGAGTTCACCTGGGAGCATGAAGATCAGATGAAGAAGAAATACCCGCATCTATTTCCAGAAGATTCGTCAACACCTTCAATAGCTTAAAATTTCGGGACGGAATTTATTTAACGGGTAGGTACTGTAGTGACCCGAACTTTTCCATGTTTATATATATTAATTGAGATTGATATTTACATGATTAAATGTTTCCAACATGTTAAGCAATCAAACTTGTTAAGACTTGATTAATTGAAATATGTTTCATATAGACAATTGACCACCCAAGTTGACCGGTGATTCACGAACGTTAAAACTTATAAAAACTATATGATGACATATATATGGATATATATATAGTTAACATGATACTATGATAAGTAAACATATCATTAAGTATATTAACAATGAACTACATATGTAAAAACAAGACTACTAACTTAATGATTTTTAAACGAGACATATATGTAACGATTATCGTTGTAAAGACATTTAATGTATATATATCATATTAAGAGATATTCATACATGATAATATCATGATAATATAATAATTTAAAATCTCATTTGATATTATAAACATTGGGTTAACAACATTTAACAAGATCGTTAACCTAAAGGTTTTCAAAACAACACTTACATGTAACGACTAACGATGACTTAACGACTCAGTTAAAATGTATATACATGTAGTGTTTTAATATGTATTTATACACTTTTGAAAGACTTCAATACACTTATTAAAATACTTCTACTTAACAAAAATGCTTACAATTACATCCTCGTTCACTTTCATCAATAATTCTACTCGTATGCACCTGTATTCGTACTCGTACAATACACAGCTTTTAGATGTATGTACTATAGGTATATACACTCCAATGATCAGCTCTTAGCAGCCCATGTGAGTCACCTAACACATGTGGGAACCATCATTTGGCAACTAGCATGAAATATCTCATAAAATTACAAAAATATGAGTAATCATTCATGACTTATTTACATGAAAACAAAATTACATATCCTTTATATCTAATCCATACACCAACGACCAAAAACACCTACAAACACTTTCATTCTTCAATTTTCTTCATCTAATTGATCTCTCTCAAGTTCTATCTTCAAGTTCTAAGTGTTCTTCATATATTCTACAAGTTCTAGTTACATAAAATCAAGAATACTTTCAAGTTTGCTAGCTCACTTCCAATCTTGTAAGGTGATCATCCAACCTCAAGAAATCTTTGTTTCTTACAGTAGGTTATCATTCTAATACAAGGTAATAATCATATTCAAACTTTGGTTCAATTTCTATAACTATAACAATCTTATTTCAAGTGATGATCTTACTTGAACTTGTTTTCGTGTCATGATTCTGCTTCAAGAACTTCGAGCCATCCAAGGATCCGTTGAAGCTAGATCCATTTTTCTCTTTTCCAGTAGGTTTATCCAAGGAACTTAAGGTAGTAATGATATTCATAACATCATTCGATTCATACATATAAAGCTATCTTATTCGAAGGTTTAAACTTGTAATCACTAGAATATAGTTTAGTTAATTCTAAACTTGTTCGCAAACAAAAGTTAATCCTTCTAACTTGACTTTTAAAATCAACTAAACACATGTTCTATATCTATATGATATGCTAACTTAATGATTTAAAACCTGGAAACACGAAAAACACCATAAAACCGGATTTACGCCGTCGTAGTAACACCGCGGGCTGTTTTGGGTTAGTTAATTAAAAAGTATGATAAACTTTGATTTAAAAGTTGTTATTCTGAGAAAATGATTTTTATTATGAACATGAAACTATATCCAAAAATTATGGTTAAACTCAAAGTGGAAGTATGTTTTCTAAAATGGTCATCTAGACGTCGTTCTTTCGACTGAAATGACTACCTTTACAAAAATGACTTGTAACTTATTTTTTCGACAATAAACCTATACTTTTTCTGTTTAGATTCATAAAATAGAGTTCAATATGAAACCATAGCAATTTGATTCACTCAAAATGGATTTAAAATGAAGAAGTTATGGGTAAAACAAGATTGGATAATTTTTCTCATTTTAGCTACGTGAAAATTGGTAACAAATCTATTCCAACCATAACTTAATCAACTTGTATTATATATTATGTAATCTTGAGATACCATAGACACGTATACAATGTTTCGACCTATCATGTCGACACATCTATATATATTTCGGAACAACCATAGACACTCTATATGTGAATGTTGGAGTTAGCTATACAGGGTTGAGGTTGATTCCAAAATATATATAGTTTGAGTTGTGATCAATACTGAGATACATATACACTGGGTCGTGGATTGATTCAAGATAATATTTATTGATTTATTTCTGTACATCTAACTGTGGACAACTAGTTGTAGGTTACTAACGAGGACAGCTGACTTAATAAACTTAAAACATCAAAATATATTAAAAGTGTTGTAAATATATTTTGAACATACTTTGATATATATGTATATATTGTTATAGGTTCGTGAATCAACAAGTGGTCAAGTCTTACTTCCCGACGAAGTAAAAATCTGTGAAAGTGAGATATAGTCCCACTTTTAAAATCTAATATTTTTGGGATGAGAATACATGCAGGTTTTATAAATGATTTACAAAATAGACACAAGTACGTGAAACTACATTCTATGGTTGAATTATCGAAATCGAATATGCCCTTTTTTATTAAGTCTGGTAATCTAAGAATTAGGGAACAGACACCCTAATTGACGCGAATCCTAAAGATAGATCTATTGGGCCTAACAAACCCCATCCAAAGTACCGGATGCTTTAGTACTTCGAAATTTATATCATATCCGAAGGGTGTCCCGGAATGATGGGGATATTCTTATATATGCATCTTGTTAATGTCGGTTACCAGGTGTTCACCATATGAATGATTTTTATCTCTATGTATGGGATGTGTATTGAAATATGAAATCTTGTGGTCTATTGTTACGATTTGATATATATAGGTTAAACCTATAACTCACCAACATTTTTGTTGACGTTTAAAGCATGTTTATTCTCAGGTGAATACTAAGAGCTTCCGCTGTTGCATACTAAAATAAGGACAAGATTTGGAGTCCATGTTTGTATGATATTGTGTAAAAACTGCATTCAAGAAACTGATTTCGATGTAACATATTTGTATTGTAAACCATTATGTAATGGTCGTGTGTAAACAGGATATTTTAGATTATCTTTATTTGATAATCTACGTAAAGCTTTTTAAACCTTTATTTATGAAATAAAGGTTATGGTTTGTTTTAAAAATGAATGCGGTCTTTGAAAAACGTCTCATATATAGGTCAAAACCTCGCAACGAAATCAATTAATATGGAACGTTTTTAATCAATAAGAACGGGACATTTCAAATACAAGGACCAAACCCTATAATCAAAGGATTCAGGTAATTCTGGATCCGTTGAAATCTTTAGAGAATATCTTGCTCCGAAGTCATGTTAAAATCTTGCGGAAAATCTTTCTCCATCAACCATCGAGCTTAGAAATTCCAAAATATCATCATCAATATCTTCAATATTTCTGAGCATATTTTCATAAATATTCTCGTCCGAAATTATATACCTCTTCGTGCTTCCTGTGTACCATTATATTGGAAACATTCAATAGAAAATTTAGTACCTAAAACAGATTATGCGAAACTATGAAGAAAGCCTTGGACAAATCACAAGGAATAAGTTTGACTTCAATGAATCCAAATGATTCAATGTCTACTAAAGTCTTTAGTGAATATCTTGCTCCTTACTCTAAACCCTTGCAGACAATAGTTTCTATCATTCTCTGATCTTAGATATTCCGAGATATTATCGTATCTTTCATTATAAATATCCTCCATATTTCTGGAGATATTTTATAACTATTCTTAACTGAAATCATTAATCTCTTCGTGTTATCAGTATTACATCATATTAAAACTGTTAGTTTCTATATTCTGTAAACTTTCGAGCTTAACATATGAATGTTATTGAAGTAATGTTGGGAACTGATGCATGAGTTAGTATAATATAATGACACTTGATCAACGTGATTATATTACAGTAATTCATGCTGAGTTTCTAATAGAACGTGATGATATGTGCCATGTTACATGACTCTTACGTTATGTCTAATTTTTAAACATATCAAGAACCTATTTTTCTTGATAGTCCTATCTTTCCTTGAATTCTGGTAATTTGACAAGTCAAATTGTGCTATTACCATTTCTTTCTTAGGACATTGACAATGTTCATTCTGAAACTTATATCTGCGAATTTTGGACCATTACAAGAGATGCCCAATCGTAAGAAGAAGAAATGAAGGGACAAAGCTCCGAAATAGAAATTGGAGTATAAATCGCAGCAAATAGGGGGGAGTATTAACTGGGGATGACAATGATTATAGAAAACATGAGCAAGGACTTCGAAGTATAAGGGATGATATAAAGCCTGATAACAACACACAAACTACAAACCGTGTATATCAATGTTTATCGCAACATAAAGACACGAGAAAATTAAAAACACTATAACCCCAAGGGCGAAGTAGAAGAAAACAGATTCCTCCGGTGGAAGTTGGAAAAGGAGAATGATTGTTGTGATAGTAAGGATAAGGACAAGGATCAGAACTGAATTAAGCATTTTCACGATCTTTTGGATGTATGAACTAAGAAAGAAAGTATAGGAATAGTGAGGATAATGGAACGGAAGAGTTTAATTTATAATGAGAACATTAGACAAAGTAATCGAGGCAGATCACCGTATTTAATTATAGAGATCTTAATTTCCTTATTTTTCGAAGAATCAAATCTTTTAGATTTCGAAGATTTCCTTTTGAAACCCTTGAATTCCGGAATTCAACCCTGTTTATATCAAAAGATAAGGACAACCTTATTTTCTTCAATTCACTCTTTTGCGATAGCTTCACTCGTATTCTTCGAATAATCGAATTAATCTTATCATCATTATCCAATGATGATAAAACTCTAATTTTCAACTTATATTCGTCATGAAAACATTTTTATTGTTAGCCATGACGACCTCACTCAAATTTCGGGATGAAATTTCTTTAACGGGTAGGTACTGTGATGACCCGGGAATTTCCGATCAAATTTGAACTTAATCTTTATATGTTTCCGACACGATAAACTGAGCCTCAGAACTTTTGAACTGTTTACATGAATGCATTTAACCTCAGACTATGCTCGACGATTCACGAACAATTATTTGTAGTTAAATATAAATATATATATTTTAAATTTATCTGTTTCAATATATATAATTAATATAAACTTATCTATGTAAATAAATTTGAGAAAACATAATTATAGACATAGTAATTTGAAAATATATGAATATGAATTCAATACATAAATATAATTATATGTATATTGTAAAATGTATAAAATTTATAAATATTAAACCTTCATTATATATAATTATAATAGTAAATATTACATACTTTATAATATGTAAAGTATATATATATTAAATTTTATTACAACTTAAAATAAGATTTGTTATAGTAATAATATTATTTACTTCCAATATTATTGTCAACATTTATAATATTACTATTTTAAAGACATAACATATAAATATGAAATTTGATATAAAATGATATATTATTACTACTTATATTATTATTATCTTTATTAGTTAGTACTATGATTGTTATCAATAACAATATTAATGTTATCGTTTTCTTTATTATTATTATAATTATCAATATCATTATTATTACTATTTATATATATATATATATATATATATATATATATAAATATAGATACACATATATATATATATATATATATATATATAAATAAATAATACTAAGTATTATTTTTTAATAAGATTATTATTATCATGGTTAATTACTATTATTATTATCATTATTATTTATTATTATTAATTATATATATTAGTTATTAATATTAAACAAAATTTATAAATATAGATAAGTAAGCGTATTTATTTGTACATCACTATCTGCATCTTTATTTTTTGTTTTCTTCTTTTATCTATATTCTTTTTCTGTTACGCTTGTGAGATGGAACTGTAACGACCCTACTTTTTCCGTTATCTTTTACCGTTAATTATTTAACGACCGTTAATTGGTATCGTGCCACGTCATTTCTATGACCTATATTATTATTTTTGTAATAATATATTAATTATTATGTGTTATGTGAATATTTGTATTCATATTTAAAATCTTGCGTGTCTACGTGTCGTGGATTTCTATCCGGCGAATCTTTTCGGTTTTCAAACCAACGGTCAAACTTTTGAGATTTTTAAATCCAAATTATTTTAAATATGATATTTTAATGTCATATGATTATATATAGTGTTTATATATTTTATTCGTCGCGTATTTGTTATCTCTCCGAAAAATCAATCGCGTAGTAGCGTTTGCGCGTTTCGAGTTTTGTTCGGGCATTCTGGCCGCAAGCATTTACACTTAACATCAAATTGAGCTAATGGGGCCCACCCCCTCTAAAAATTTCGGCCAAATTAGGCCTAACCCCCATTTTATTTCATTTAGTCATTTTACCTTATATTTGTTATTTCCCATTTTTCAAGATTCATGACCTAATACTTTCTCATTTCATTTTCTCTTTCTCTTTTTCTCTCTTGAAAGCCGTCACCCAACACTCCCAAAATCATCATCATCTTCATCAATTTGTTGCTTGTTTCAAGAAGCTTTCATCATAATTGGATTCACCGCATCGTTCTCTACGCATCTATACTAATCTTTTCTTCATGAGGGTATAAACCCTAACCCTAGCTTTTTAATTTTTCTTTAATTTTCTGTATTTTGATGTTATTGTGATAGTATGATGCTTATATGTTATTGTATTGTTGATTGGATGCGTAGAATTACTCGTTTGCATATGTTTTCGGTTTGATTTAATTGGGACAGCAGCTTTTTCGTGTGTTTCTGACTTTGTAACTGATATAAAAGTTAAAATAAAGTATATAAATGAGTTCCTCTCATCAAGACATTAATTTTAGACTCCGGATTCATGTCGTTTCGATTCCCGGAGCCCTAGATATGCTTAATTTGATTTTTGGTAAAGATTGAAAGGTGTTATGGGCAAGAACAAGGTATGGTCCGACTTTGTGATCATCCTTGGTGTCTTTAGGGTGTGTCATTTGGTTAGGACTGATGGTGGGACGAATTTTCATGTTCGGGTCACCTGAATCCGAGCCACGGTTCACCCGTTGTGCCTAAATCACTGTTTTGAGTAAATTGAATTCCCAAGTGTTGTCATGGCTGTATATCACGACTTGTGGGATGTTCATGGTGTGTTCTTGAGTGTACCAAAGTGTCGGGTGGTTTGCTTAGGCGGAGATATATGTAAGGCTCGCCGAAAACCGACACCCGGGGCTCAGGATACGACCCGATGAACTTTTGATTTAAAACTTGGGATTTATTATTAAACTTATGATATAAATAATGGATTTCATTATCATTTAATTACTTATGATATAAAAAGTAATTATTATTATTATTTAAGACTTATGATATATATTTATTATATCATTTAATTAATACTTATGATTTAATTAACATTTTAATTAAACTTGTGATTAATAATACTTTCATTATTAATGGAAAATACTTATGATAAGTATTAAACTTATATTATGAGATTATTATAATAAGACTTATAATAAGGATTAATTAATTATTTAATTATTATAAGGCTTAGTTATTATTTAATTATAATTTAATTATTAAATACTTATGATTTAATAAGTATAATTAGAAATTTATGATATGATTAATAATTCATTATTAATTAATAATACTTATGATATGATTTAAAATTTATTATTAATTAATAATACTTATATTATGACTAATATTTAATTAAGTAATTAAATACTTATGTTATATTAATTATATCATTTAAACTTATCTAAACTTTAATAATTCATTTTTATTTAATTAAACTTATGTTAAGACATAATTATACACTTTTGACTTTAATAAACATTATAACCTATGTTATTATTATAACTTACACTTTTCAAATTAATGTTGACTATGTTTGACCAAGGTTGACTTTTGAGTTGACTTTCGGTTGACTTTGACTTTCAGTTTGTAGTGACCCGAACTTTTCCATGATTATATATATTAATTGAGATTGATGTTTACATAATTAAATGTTTCCAACATGTTAAGCAATCAAACTTGTTAAGACTTGATTAATTGAAATAGGTTTCATATAGACAATTGACCACCCAAGTTGACCGGTGATTCACGAACGTTAAAACTTGTAAAAAAAACTATATGATGACATATATATGGTTATATATATAGTTAACATGATATTATGATAAGTAAACATATCATTAATTATATTAACAATGAACTACATATGTAAAAACAAGACTACTAACTTAATGATTTGGAAACGAGACATATATGTAACGTTTATCGTTGTAACGACATTTAATGTATATATATCATATTAAGAGATATTCGTACATCATAATATCATGATAATATAATAATTTAAAATCTCTTTTGATATTATAAACATTGGGTTAACAACATTTAACAAGATCGTTAACCTAAAGGTTTCAAAACAACACTTACATGTAACGACTAACGATGACTTAACGACTCAGTTAAAATGTATATACATGTAGTGTTTTAATATGTATTTATACACTTTTGAAAGACTTCAATACACTTATCAAAATACTTCTACTTAACAAAAATGCTTACAATTACATTCTCGTTCAGTTTCATCAACAATTCTACTCGTATGCACCCGTATTCGTACTCGTACACTACACAGCTTTTAGATGTATGTACTATTGGTATATACACTCCAATGATCAGCTCTTAGCAGCCCATGTGAGTCACCTAACACATGTGGGAACCATCATTTGGCAACTAGCATGAAATATCTCATAAGATTACAAAAATATGAGTAATCATTCATGACTTATTTACATGAAAACAAAATTACATATCCTTTATATCTAATCCATACACCAACGACCAAAAACACCTACAAACACTTTCATTCTTCAATTTTATTCATCTAATTGAACTCTCTCAAGTTCTATCTTCAAGTTCTAAGTGTTCTTCATAAATTCCAAAAGTTCTAGTTTCATAAAATCAAGAATACTTTCAAGTTTGCTAGCTCACTTCCAATCTTGTAAGGTGATCATCCAACCTCAAGAAATCTTTGTTTCTTACAGTAGGTTATCATTCTAATACAAGGTAATAATCATATTCAAACTTTGGTTCAATTTCTATAACTATAACAATCTTATTTCAAGTGATGATCTTACTTGAACTTGTTTTCGTGTCATGATTTTGCTTCAAGAACTTTGAGCCATCCAAGGATCCATTGAAGCTAGATCCATTTTTTCTCTTTTCCAGTAGGTTCATCCAAGGAACTTAAGGTAGTAATGATGTTCATAACATCATTCGATTCATACATATAAAGCTATCGTATTCGAAGGTTTAAACTTGTAATCACTAGAACATAGTTTAGTTAATTCTAAACTTGTTCGCAAACAAAAGTTAATCCTTCTAACTTGACTTTTAAAATCAACTAAACACATGTTCTATATCTATATTATATGCTAACTTAATGATTTAAAACCTGGAAACACGAAAAACACCGTAAAACCGGATTTACGCCGTCGTAGTAACACCGCGGGCTGTTTTGGGTTAGTTAATTAAAAACTATGATAAACTTTGATTTAAAAGTTGTTATTCTGAGAAAATGATTTTTATTATGAACATGAAACTATATCCAAAAATTATGGTTAAACTCAAAGTGGAAGTATGTTTTCTAAAATGGTCATCTAGACGTCGTTCTTTCGACTGAAATGACTACCTTTACAAAAACGACTTGTAACTTATTTTTCCAACTAGAAACCTATACTTTTTTTGTTTAGATTCATAAAATAGAGTTCAATATGAAACCATAGCAATTTGATTCACTCAAAACGGATTTAAAATGAAGAAGTTATGGGTAAAACAAGATTGGATAATTTTTCTCATTTTAGCTACGTGAAAATTGGTAACAAATCTATTCCAACCATAACTTAATCAACTTGTATTATATATTATGTAATCTTGAGATACCATAGACACGTATACAATGTTTCGACCTATCATGTCGACACATCTATATATATTTCGGAACAACCATAGACACTCTATATGTGAATGTTGGAGTTAGCTATACAGGGTTGAGGTTGATTCCAAAATATATATAGTTTGAGTTGTGATCAATACTGAGATACGTATACACTGGGTCGTGGATTGATTCAAGATAATATTTATCGATTTATTTCTGTACATCTAACTGTGGACAACTAGTTGTAGGTTACTAACGAGGACAGCTGACTTAATAAACTTAAAACATCAAAATATATTAAAAGTGTTGTAAATATATTTTGAACATACTTTGATATATATGTATATATTATTATAGGTTCGTGAATCAACCAGTGGCCAAGTCTTACTTCCCGACGAAGTAAAAAATCTGTGAAAGTGAGTTATAGTCCCACTTTTAAAATCTAATATTTTTGGGATGAGAATACATGCAGGTTTTATAAATGATTTACAAAATAGACACAAGTACGTGAAACTACATTCTATGGTTGAATTATCGAAATCGAATATGCCCCTTTTTATTAAGTCTGGTAATCTAAGAATTAGGGAACAGACACCCTAATTGACGCGAATCCTAAAGATAGATCTATTGGGCTTAACAAACCCCATCCAAAGTACCGGATGCTTTAGTACTTCGAAATTTATATCATATCCGAAGGGTGTCCCGGAATGATGGGAATATTCTTATATATGCATCTTGTTAATGTCGGTTACCAGGTGTTCACCATATGAATGATTTTTATCTCTATGTATGGGATGTGTATTGAAATATGAAATCTTGTGGTCTATTATTATGATTTGATATATATAGGTTAAACCTATAACTCACCAACATTTTTGTTGACGTTTTAAGCATGTTTATTCTCAGGTGATTATTAAGAGCTTCCGCTGTCGCATACTTAAATAAGGACAAGATTTGGAGTCCATGCTTGTATGATATTGTGTAAAAACTGCATTCAAGAAACTTATTTTGTTGTAACATATTTGTATTGTAAACCATTATGTAATGGTCGTGTGTAAACAGGATATTTTAGATTATCATTATTTGATAATCTACGTAAAGCTTTTTAAACCTTTATTGATGAAATAAAGGTTATGGTTTGTTTAAAAATGAATGCAGTCTTTGAAAAACGTCTCATATATAGGTCAAAACCTCGCAACGAAATCAATTAATATGGAACGTTTTTAATCAATAAGAACGGGACATTTCAGTTGGTATCCGAGCGTTGGTCTTAGAGAACCAGAAAATTTGCATTAGTGTGTCTTATCGAGTTTGTTAGGATGCATTAGTGAGTCTGGACTTCGACCGTGTTTTCTTTAAAAATGATTGCTTAACATTTTTGTTGGAAACTATATATTTTTAACATATGAATATTATGTGATATATTAATCTCTTAACGTGTTTGATATTATGTGATAGATGTCTACCTCTAGAACAAGTCCCATTGACTCACCTAATAATAATGAAGAGTCAAATGTAAATTGGAATGATTTGTGGACTGATTCACAAGTTCCCGAAGAGGAACCGGAAGAAGAGTCGGAACCGGAAGAAGAATCGGAACCGGAAGAAGAATCGGAACCGGATGAAGAAATAGAACCGGTGGGGGAAATAATAAAACGGTTAAGTAAAAGAAAATCCTCAACCAACCGACCAAAGTTAATTATGGTCAATGGTGTTTCCGCCAAGGAAGCAAAATATTGGGAGGATTACCAATTCTCCGATGAATCGGATTTCGACGAGAATTCCGATGATGTTATAGAAATTACCCCAACTGAATTTAAAAAGGCAAAAGAAAATAATAAGGGAAAGGGCATAAAAATAGAGAAATCTAATTCCAACCCCGATGAACTTTATATGTATCGTCAACCCCCGAAGTCCTTAAGTTGTAACAATGACCCGGGAACCTCTAAACCACCAGGTTTTTCTAAACCAATGTGGACAACGACGGCTCGTATTAGGGGAACATCATATATCCCTAGAAACTTGGCAAAACGAACCAAAACCGAAGAAGAAGAAACGAGCGAGTCGGAATAAGATAGTTGTATTCGTGTGGTGTAATATATGGAATATAGTGTTCTTATGCTTTATGATATATGTAAAAATTGCTTGTATTAATAAGTATTTTTTTTATGAATCTAACTCTTGTCTATTTTACAGTTTAAAAACACAAAATGGATAGACAACCCAATATTTTAAGAGACCTACCCGGAGACATGATTGATGAAATCTTGTCTAGAGTCGGCCAGAATTCTTCGGCACAACTATTTAAGGCGAGATCAGTTTGTAAGACATTCGAAGAACGTTCCAAGAATGTCTTGGTTTATAAGAGACTTTCGTTTGAAAGATGGGGGATATCACATTGGGAAACCCATAAGTTACGATGTGTTTACTTTGACGCATATATTGCGGGGAACCCAAATGCTATTTTACGCAACGGGTTAAGAAATTATTTTGACTCAATATATCCGAATATTGGACTTCGTGATTTAGAAAAAGCGGCTAACATGCAACATAAAGAAGCATGTTATGCTTACGGATTAGTAATGTTCGCTTCTCACCAAAGTGAGAACAAGAACATCGGGCTACAACTATTAAACAAAACGTTTCCACAAGTGACGGAGTCGGTAATTGGGGTAAGAAATGAGGTTTTTAGATTATTACGGGACTGTTGGACATTACGTAACCCTCGTCCCTTTGATGACGTTACAACACGATGTCTTATCAACGGCCATAACGGTTATGTTGCACAAGACCAAGGATGGGAAGTAATCCTAGTAAAACCAGAATGCATGACTTGTTTCTGGACGTATGAATTACGTGTCTTTATTGCCTTTGCTGAACGACTTGTGTACTAGCTAGAATTATCTTCACAACCATCTTGTATCAAATTTATTGTGTGCTATATTTCATGCTATATGTAAAATAAGCGGTATTGTAAGTTTGTAAAATATTGGGTAAAAGTTTGAACGCGAAATATTATTATAATCAGTTTTTCATATAGAATTGTAGTAGTTGAATTGTATATTAGCTACTAAGTATGAACTTAACGGGTAGGTACTACCCGAATTTAAACTTATAAAACGCTAATATGAAGAAAAAGCTTTTATAAATGAGTTCATATTATGCTACGAAATACTATTAACTACTCTTAATATTCTGTATGATTAACTTGTTCCATTTGACTATTTTGAAGGAAATGGCACCGACTACTCGACACACCGTGAATATGAATGAAGAGGAATTCCGTACTTTTCTAGCTTCAAACATAGCCGCAGTACAGGCTGCGCTACATACCAACAATAACCTTGGATCTAGCAGTACAGGAAATCGTGTAGGATGCACCTACAAAGAATTCACTGCCTGCAAACCTTTGGAATTTGATGGAACCGAAGGACCGATTGGATTGAAACAATGGACCGAGAAGGTCGAATCGGTGTTTGCCATAAGTAAGTGTACTGAAGAGGACAAAGTGAAGTACGCTACGCATACCTTCACAGGTTCTGCGTTAACATGGTGGAATACCTATCTAGAGCAAGTGGGACAAGACGATGCGTACGCACTACCGTGGTCAGCATTCAAGCACTTGATGAACGAGAAGTACCGTCCCAGAACCGAGGTCAATAAGCTCAAGACAGAACTTAGAGGGTTACGAACCCAAGGATTTGATATTACCACGTACGAAAGATGATTCACAGAATTGTGCCTATTGTGTCCGGGAGCATTCGAAGATGAGGAAGAGAAGATCGACGCGTTTGTGAAAGGATTACCGGAAAGAATCCAAGAAGATATAAGTTCACACGAGCCCGCCTCCATACAACAGGCATGTAGAATGGCTCACAAACTAGTGAACCAGATTGAAGAAAGAATTAAAGAACAGACTGCTGAAGAGGCCAATGTGAAGCAAGTCAAAAGAAAGTGGGAGGAAAACGGTGATAAGAATCACCAATACAACAACAACAGCAATTACAACAATAATCGCAACAATTATCCCAACAATCGCAACATCAATCGCAACTACAACAAACGGCCCAACAACAACAACAACAACAACATCAACTACAACAATCATCCCAACAACAATAATAACCGCAACAACAACAACAATCAGAAGCAACTATGCCAAAGGTGTGAAAAGAATCACTCAGGGTTCTGCACCAAATTTTGCAACAAGTGTAAAAGAAATGGTCATAGCGCGGCGAAGTGTGAGGTCTACGGACCAGGGGTTAATAGAACGAAAGGAACAAATGGTGTCGGAACGAGTAATGGCGGAGCAAGTAGTGTCGGAGCAAGTTATACCAATGTAGTTTGTTATAAATGTGGAAAACCAGGCCACATTATTAGAAATTGCCCGAACCAGGAGAACACGAATGGACAAGGCCGTGGAAGAGTTTTCAATATTAATGCGGTAGAGGCACAGGAAGACCCGGAGCTTGTTACGGGTACGTTTCTTATTGACAATAAATCTGCTTACGTTTTATTTGATTCGGGTGCGGATAGAAGCTATATGAGTAGAGATTTTTGTGCTAAATTAAGTTGTCCATTGACGCCTTTGGATAGTAAATTTTTACTCGAATTAGCAAATGGTAAATTAATTTCAGCAGATAATATATGTCGGAATCGAGAAATTAAACTGGTTAGCGAAACATTTAAGATTGATTTGATACCAGTAGAGTTAGGGAGTTTTGATGTGATAATCGGTATGGACTGGTTGAAAGAAGTGAAAGCGGAGATCGTTTGTTACAAAAATGCAATTCGCATTATACGAGAAAAAGGAAAACCCTTAATGGTGTACGGAGAAAAGGGCAACACGAAGCTACATCTTATTAGTAATTTGAAGGCACAAAAACTAATAAGAAAAGGTTGCTATGCTGTTCTAGCACACGTCGAGAAAGGTCAAACTGAAGAAAAGAGCATCAATGATGTTCCCATTGCAAAAGAATTTCCCGATGTATTTCCGAAAGAATTACCGGGATTACCCCCACATCGATCCGTTGAATTTCAAATAGATCTTGTACCAGGAGCTGCACCAATAGCTCGTGCTCCTTACAGACTCGCACCCAGCGAGATGAAAGAACTGCAAAGCCAATTACAAGAACTTTTAGAGCGTGGTTTCATTCGACCAAGCACATCTCCTTGGGGAGCTCCTGTTTTATTTGTCAAGAAGAAAGATGGTACATTCAGGTTGTGTATCGACTACCGAGAGTTGAACAAACTTACCATCAAGAATCGCTACCCACTACCGAGAATCGACGACTTATTTGATCAACTACAAGGCTCGTCTGTTTATTCAAAGATTGACTTACGTTCCGGGTATCATCAAATGCGGGTGAAAGAAGATGATATTCCAAAGACTGCTTTCAGAACACGTTACGGTCATTACGAGTTTATGGTCATGCCGTTTGGTTTAACTAATGCACCAGCTGTGTTCATGGACCTTATGAACCGAGTGTGTGGACCATACCTTGACAAGTTTGTCATTGTTTTCATTGATGACATACTTATTTACTCAAAGAATGACCGAGAACACGGTGAACATTTGAGAAAGGTGTTAGAAGTATTGAGGAAGGAAGAATTGTACGCTAAGTTTTCAAAGTGTGCATTTTGGTTGGAAGAAGTTCAATTCCTCGGTCACATAGTGAACAAAGAAGGTATTAAGGTGGATCCGGCAAAGATAGAAACTGTTGAAAAGTGGGAAACCCCGAAAACTCCGAAACACATACGCCAGTTTTTAGGACTAGCTGGTTACTACAGAAGGTTCATCCAAGACTTTTCCAGAATAGCAAAACCCTTGACTGTATTAACGCATAAAGGGAAGAAATTTGAATGGAATGATGAACAAGAGAAAGCGTTTCAGTTATTGAAGAAAAAGCTAACTACGGCACCTATATTGTCATTGCCTGAAGGGAATGATGATTTTGTGATTTATTGTGACGCATCAAAGCAAGGTCTCGGTTGTGTATTAATGCAACGAACGAAGGTGATTGCTTATGCGTCTAGACAATTGAAGATTCACGAACAAAATTATACGACGCATGATTTGGAATTAGGCGCGGTTGTTTTTGCATTAAAGACTTGGAGGCACTACTTGTATGGGGTCAAAAGTATTATATATACCGACCACAAAAGTCTTCAACACATATTTAATCAGAAACAACTGAATATGAGGCAGCGTAGGTGGATTGAATTATTGAATGATTACGATTTTGAGATTCGTTACCACCCGGGGAAGGCAAATGTGGTAGCCGATGCCTTGAGCAGGAAGGATAGAGAACCCATTCGAGTAAAATCTATGAATATAATGATTCATAATAACATTACTACTCAAATAAAGGAGGCGCAACAAGGAGTTTTAAAAGAGGGAAATTTAAAGGATGAAATACCCAAAGGATCGGAGAAGCATCTTAATATTCGGGAAGACGGAACCCGGTATAGGGCTGAAAGGATTTGGGTACCAAAATTTGGAGATATGAGAGAAATGGTACTTAGAGAAGCTCATAAAACCAGATACTCAATACATCCTGGAACGGGGAAGATGTACAAGGATCTCAAGAAACATTTTTGGTGGCCGGGTATGAAAGCCGATGTTGCTAAATACGTAGGAGAATGTTTGACGTGTTCTAAGGTCAAAGCTGAGCATCAGAAACCATCAGGTCTACTTCAACAACCCGAAATCCCGGAATGGAAATGGGAAAACATTACCATGGATTTCATCACTAAATTGCCAAGGACTGCAAGTGGTTTTGATACTATTTGGGTAATAGTTGATCGTCTCACCAAATCAGCACACTTCCTACCAATAAGAGAAGATGACAAGATGGAGAAGTTAGCACGACTGTATTTGAAGGAAGTCGTCTCCAGACATGGAATACCAATCTCTATTATCTCTGATAGGGATGGCAGATTTATTTCAAGATTCTGGCAGACATTACAGCAAGCATTAGGAACTCGTCTAGACATGAGTACTGCCTATCATCCACAAACTGATGGGCAGAGCGAAAGGACGATACAAACGCTTGAAGACATGCTACGAGCATGTGTTATTGATTTCGGAAACAGTTGGGATCGACATCTACCGTTAGCAGAATTTTCCTACAACAACAGCTACCATTCAAGCATTGAGATGGCGCCGTTTGAAGCACTTTATGGTAGAAAGTGCAGGTCTCCGATTTGTTGGAGTGAGGTGGGGGATAGACAGATTACGGGTCCGGAGATTATACAAGAAACTACCGAGAAGATCATCCAAATTCAACAACGGTTGAAAACCGCCCAAAGTCGACAAAAGAGCTACGCTGACATTAAAAGAAAAGATATAGAATTTGAAATTGGAGAGATGGTCATGCTTAAAGTTTCACCTTGGAAAGGCGTTGTTCGATTTGGTAAACGAGGGAAATTAAATCCAAGGTATATTGGACCATTCAAGATTATTGATCGTGTCGGACCAGTAGCTTACCGACTTGAGTTACCTCAACAACTCGCGGCTGTACATAACACTTTCCACGTCTCGAATTTGAAGAAATGTTTTGCTAAAGAAGATCTCACTATTCCGTTAGATGAAATCCAAATCAACGAAAAACTCCAATTCATCGAAGAACCCGTCGAAATAATGGATCGTGAGGTTAAAAGACTTAAGCAAAACAAGATACCAATTGTTAAGGTTCGATGGAATGCTCGTAGAGGACCCGAGTTCACCTGGGAGCGTGAAGATCAGATGAAGAAGAAATACCCGCATCTATTTCCAGAAGATTCGTCAACACCTTCAACAGCTTAAAATTTCGGGACGAAATTTATTTAACGGGTAGGTACTGTAGTGACCCGAACTTTTCCATGATTATATATATTAATTGAGATTGATGTTTACATAATTAAATGTTTCCAACATGTTAAGCAATCAAACTTGTTAAGACTTGATTAATTGAAATAGGTTTCATATAGACAATTGACCACCCAAGTTGACCGGTGATTCACGAACGTTAAAACTTGTAAAAAAAACTATATGATGACATATATATGGTTATATATATAGTTAACATGATATTATGATAAGTAAACATATCATTAATTATATTAACAATGAACTACATATGTAAAAACAAGACTACTAACTTAATGATTTTGAAACGAGACATATATGTAACGTTTATCGTTGTAACGACATTTAATGTATATATATCATATTAAGAGATATTCGTACATCATAATATCATGATAATATAATAATTTAAAATCTCTTTTGATATTATAAACATTGGGTTAACAACATTTAACAAGATCGTTAACCTAAAGGTTTCAAAACAACACTTACATGTAACGACTAACGATGACTTAACGACTCAGTTAAAATGTATATACATGTAGTGTTTTAATATGTATTTATACACTTTTGAAAGACTTCAATACACTTATCAAAATACTTCTACTTAACAAAAATGCTTACAATTACATTCTCGTTCAGTTTCATCAACAATTCTACTCGTATGCACCCGTATTCGTACTCGTACACTACACAGCTTTTAGATGTATGTACTATTGGTATATACACTCCAATGATCAGCTCTTAGCAGCCCATGTGAGTCACCTAACACATGTGGGAACCATCATTTGGCAACTAGCATGAAATATCTCATAAGATTACAAAAATATGAGTAATCATTCATGACTTATTTACATGAAAACAAAATTACATATCCTTTATATCTAATCCATACACCAACGACCAAAAACACCTACAAACACTTTCATTCTTCAATTTTCTTCATCTAATTGAACTCTCTCAAGTTCTATCTTCAAGTTCTAAGTGTTCTTCATAAATTCCAAAAGTTCTAGTTTCATAAAATCAAGAATACTTTCAAGTTTGCTAGCTCACTTCCAATCTTGTAAGGTGATCATCCAACCTCAAGAAATCTTTGTTTCTTACAGTAGGTTATCATTCTAATACAAGGTAATAATCATATTCAAACTTTGGTTCAATTTCTATAACTATAACAATCTTATTTCAAGTGATGATCTTACTTGAACTTGTTTTCGTGTCATGATTTTGCTTCAAGAACTTTGAGCCATCCAAGGATCCATTGAAGCTAGATCCATTTTTTCTCTTTTCCAGTAGGTTCATCCAAGGAACTTAAGGTAGTAATGATGTTCATAACATCATTCGATTCATACATATAAAGCTATCTTATTCGAAGGTTTAAACTTGTAATCACTAGAACATAGTTTAGTTAATTCTAAACTTGTTCGCAAACAAAAGTTAATCCTTCTAACTTGACTTTTAAAATCAACTAAACACATGTTCTATATCTATATTATATGCTAACTTAATGATTTAAAACCTGGAAACACGAAAAACACCGTAAAACCGGATTTACGCCGTCGTAGTAACACCGCGGGCTGTTTTGGGTTAGTTAATTAAAAACTATGATAAACTTTGATTTAAAAGTTGTTATTCTGAGAAAATGATTTTTATTATGAACATGAAACTATATCCAAAAATTATGGTTAAACTCAAAGTGGAAGTATGTTTTCTAAAATGGTCATCTAGACGTCGTTCTTTCGACTGAAATGACTACCTTTACAAAAACGACTTGTAACTTATTTTTCCAACTAGAAACCTATACTTTTTTTGTTTAGATTCATAAAATAGAGTTCAATATGAAACCATAGCAATTTGATTCACTCAAAACGGATTTAAAATGAAGAAGTTATGGGTAAAACAAGATTGGATAATTTTTCTCATTTTAGCTACGTGAAAATTGGTAACAAATCTATTCCAACCATAACTTAATCAACTTGTATTATATATTATGTAATCTTGAGATACCATAGACACGTATACAATGTTTCGACCTATCATGTCGACACATCTATATATATTTCGGAACAACCATAGACACTCTATATGTGAATGTTGGAGTTAGCTATACAGGGTTGAGGTTGATTCCAAAATATATATAGTTTGAGTTGTGATCAATACTGAGATACGTATACACTGGGTCGTGGATTGATTCAAGATAATATTTATCGATTTATTTCTGTACATCTAACTGTGGACAACTAGTTGTAGGTTACTAACGAGGACAGCTGACTTAATAAACTTAAAACATCAAAATATATTAAAAGTGTTGTAAATATATTTTGAACATACTTTGATATATATGTATATATTATTATAGGTTCGTGAATCAACCAGTGGCCAAGTCTTACTTCCCGACGAAGTAAAAAATCTGTGAAAGTGAGTTATAGTCCCACTTTTAAAATCTAATATTTTTGGGATGAGAATACATGCAGGTTTTATAAATGATTTACAAAATAGACACAAGTACGTGAAACTACATTCTATGGTTGAATTATCGAAATCGAATATGCCCCTTTTTATTAAGTCTGGTAATCTAAGAATTAGGGAACAGACACCCTAATTGACGCGAATCCTAAAGATAGATCTATTGGGCTTAACAAACCCCATCCAAAGTACCGGATGCTTTAGTACTTCGAAATTTATATCATATCCGAAGGGTGTCCCGGAATGATGGGAATATTCTTATATATGCATCTTGTTAATGTCGGTTACCAGGTGTTCACCATATGAATGATTTTTATCTCTATGTATGGGATGTGTATTGAAATATGAAATCTTGTGGTCTATTATTATGATTTGATATATATAGGTTAAACCTATAACTCACCAACATTTTTGTTGACGTTTTAAGCATGTTTATTCTCAGGTGATTATTAAGAGCTTCCGCTGTCGCATACTTAAATAAGGACAAGATTTGGAGTCCATGCTTGTATGATATTGTGTAAAAACTGCATTCAAGAAACTTATTTTGTTGTAACATATTTGTATTGTAAACCATTATGTAATGGTCGTGTGTAAACAGGATATTTTAGATTATCATTATTTGATAATCTACGTAAAGCTTTTTAAACCTTTATTGATGAAATAAAGGTTATGGTTTGTTTAAAAATGAATGCAGTCTTTGAAAAACGTCTCATATAGAGGTCAAAACCTCGCAACGAAATCAATTAATATGGAACGTTTTTAATCAATAAGAACGGGACATTTCACAGTTGACTTCTGTTGACTTTCTAAATAAGGACACTTTCCTAACTTCAAAACTTTCTAAAAATAGAACTTTCTAAATTTGGAAACTTTCCAAAAATAGAAACTTTCCAAAAATAGAAACTTTCCAAAAATAGAAACTTTCCAAAAATAGAAACTTTCCTAAAATAGAAAACTTTCCAAAAATGGAAACCTGCTAAAAATAGAAACTTTCTAAAAATAGAAAGTGTGTGTCCGTATGCTGTTCCAGTCAAACCGATGCTTGCCGAGTGTTATTCTATGTCTACTTGCAACATGTACAATAGCTATCATACTAAGACTTGACCTAAGTTAGTTATTTATATCGGCCTGCTTTATTTATAGGTCGGCGTTGCGATCTTTCTTGATCACTTTACTTTATTTGCTGTTCGCTTGTTTGTGAGATTTCTTCAGTTGCTATTAAGGTGAGTTATAGTCCCATTTTCTATTTTAAATCTTTTGGGATGAGAATACATGCAATTAATTTTATATTTTGGACACAAGTGGAAGTTGGTTTAAATTATTCATTGTGAGTTGAACAAAAATATTCCCTAGTCTGGTAACTGTAATCACTGGTTTCTACTGGTGAACGCGAATCCTATGGATAGATCTATCGGGTTTGACAACCCCATTTCGAGCTAGTCGCGCTAGCAATTTGTTATCGGAATGTTTAGTACTTCGTATTTTGTTGTAGATACACTTGTTCGGTGTATATTATTTATTGTGTTTGGCAAGGGTAAATAAATGGTTAAGTGGTTACCAGGTGGCTCACGGAAAATGGAATAATGTTTTATTATATGTTTTCTAGCATATAATTTGGTGGTTCAAAAAGGAGTTTTTATGTTTTCAAACATAGATTTTTATTGTTTAAATTAAATATTGTCTGCAATATTAAACCTATAATTCACTCAACATTTTTGTTGACAGTTACTCGCATGTTTTATTCTCAGGTTCATGATTGATTGCTTCCGCTGTGCTTAGAGAGTCTGCATATTTATGATGGCAGCTTTTGTTAAACATTAACTTGCATTCTATTTTGTTACATTAAAAAGTGGTTGTTTGTTGACTTTATTTTGGTCAACTTTTGGTTAAAGTATTATTGTATAGTTTTTCTAAACTTATACATTTTAGTAGATTTCCTTTATAGGAAATCATTTTTAAATAAAGAATGCAAGGTTGTTTTATTAAATTCATATAGAGTTTCGATCAAGCTGTGGGACCAAGTGACGGAGCCGTTAAGTGTTTTGACGGAGTCGCCACAGTTGGTATCAGAGCTCTGGTTGTAGCGAATTAGGCTGCATTGATGTCGTTACCCGAGTCAATAGGGAGCATTAGTGAGTCTAGTCTACAGCCCGGCCTATTATATATTATTATATGTGATTATTTGTATCGTGTTGGTATGTATGTTGTTATCATACATACATTCCTATTATGTTCTGAATCCGGGAGGAACTCCCATTCCGATTTAAACGTATTCTCCGACTCATGCGAGTTCATCTTTTAAAGGAACACCTCGGTTAGTGAAACCGAGGGGGTGTCATTCTTGACTTCTGAAATTCTCGACATTTCTATGTCATAATTTGTGTTTATTGATATAACGTTTAAGTTACATTACGTGTTCTAGAATTCTCGGCATTTCTATGTCATCTATTATGGTTATGTATATAACGTTTGAGTTATATTACGCGAGATGTCATTCTTGACTTCTAAATGCTCGGCATTTCAATGTCAGCTATTATGTTTAGGTATATAACATTTTTGTTATATTACGTGCATTTGTGACGTTGTGCCTATGTGCTTTGGTTGTTGAAACGGAAAACGTCATTCTTACTTTTAGAGATTCTTGGTACTTCGAAGACATTTTTATGTCAGCGTTACTCCTATTCATTACTTTTGATGTCTTTGTCTCTTGTGCTATCCTTAGCACATTGTTAAGAAATTGTTTTAGGGAAATTGTGTTGAAATTCGAGGTTGACCACGTGTCCTGACCTTATGTAGTGATATTGGAATGGAACTATGAGTTAGTGAAATATAATGGCGTCAGGCCAACGTGATTATATTACTTTAATTCATAAAAAGTCCCAATATTGTGACATGAGGAATAGAAAGCGAGTCAAAGAAAATTTGTACACCACTCATTCGGAAATTCTAACGTTATTACATGAGTAAGGAAGATACTCATTATCTTATTTGTTGATATGCGAGAGACTCATCTTAACCGAACTACCTACCCCATGTTTTATCATTTATAACTCGCTTGTTAGTGACAGCTTCGCACGTGAATAGTTTTGACCCAAGGACTTGTGTTCTGATAAAAGTCAAGACATTATTTAACTCTTTGGTTTTCATGACCTCGTAGCATTTATTGAAGAGATGTCGCAAGACGATTCAAGTCCATCACCCGAGCTTTAACGATCTTACTTCAACTCGTAACCTCTGTGATGCGGATACCCTGCTTTTCATTAAAAATTTTACACATTTGTGTAATTGGGCGGTTCTCACGAGATTTATGGGCGAATAGAAGTAATGAAATACTTTGTCATGTATACTATTTATAAAATCATATATGTACGTATGAATTCAAATGGACAAATTTACCCTTACCTATTTTGGCTAGTATACACTAATTTATACCTTCAAAATTATTTTAAAACCACTCTTATTGAGTTGTCTAGTTAACTCAAATTGATTTACGTAAAATGGTACACGTTGTACATACTTCTAAATTTACTAAGAGCTTCGTTCCATTTATGGGGTTACATTAGACGTTTAAAGCTTTTTCAAAACTTCTTTGACTGATTACATTAGAATTTTCGCATTACTCTACAGAGTGTTTGGATCACATTTCTTCTCATCCTCCGTTTAAGGATGAAAATTTACCATTAAGTCCATGGATAGAAATTCTTACACCAGTTTGGATGCCGGTTTTATAAAATTTGTTGGAAAGTCTTTGCGCTCATAGAATTTTCCCTCTTATGGTTGGACATGGCCGAAACGCAGACCGATAAATCAAGTTTCTGGGGTACACTCGATGGTCACCTTATTGTAGAAAAGGCGCTAGGTGGGTTTCTACCCCAACTGTTGTTATAATGGGTATCATGGATATATATTACTCTAGACCGTTTGAGGAGTTTCTACTCTCAATTTTCGCTGTCAACCGCAACACCCTCGTAAACATCAATCCTAGGATTCGATACTTTAGGGTGCACGAAATTATTTTTGGAGATTCATCTCACCTGGAGTCGGCCATTCTTTATAACCCATGATTCGCGTTCTTTTCATCCGCACATAAATTTAAGAATATGGATGAATCCTAGACTTCCTCGCTCATTGTACAAGGAAGTTCACTCTCGTTGAATTATCACACCTTTCATACGTCTTCCTTTCGGAAATATAATGAAAATTTACTTTGGAGTCCATGATCCTCGTTAACTCCTTTGAGAGAATTGCCTTAAATATCTATGCCACCGATGTGACTACTCCATATTTATTTCTTCCTTCATTATTGCAACTTTATTTCATCCGGCCCAGTTCGTCCCCTTGGGGAGCTCCCGTTTTGTTCGTTGAGAAGAAAGATGGTTCATTTCGTTTGTGTATTGATTATCGTGAATTGAACGAGCTTACTGTTAAAAACCGTTACCCTCTTTCGAGAATTGATGATCTGTTCGATCAACTTCAAGGTTCGTCCGTTTATTATAAGATTGATCTTCGTTCCGGTTATCACCAATTACGCGCTAAAGAAACTGATATTCTGAAAACTGCTTTCCGCACCCGTTACGGTCACTTTGAATTTCTTGTTATGCCGTTCGGATTGATAAATGCACCTGCTGTGTTTATGGACCTCATGAACCGTGTGTGCAGACCCTATCTGGACATATTCGTTGTTGTTTTTATCGACGACATCCTTATTTATTCTAAGAGTGATGAAGAACACGAAGAATATTTGAAGTTGGTGCTTGATTTATTGAGAAAAGAAGAATTGTACGCTAAGTTCTCTAAGTGTAATTTCTGATTAAGAGAAGTTCAATTCCTTGGATATATTGTTAGTAAACAAGGAATACTAGTTGATCCCGCCAAGATTGAGGCAATTGAAAAGTGGGAAATTCCGAAAACTCCTACTCAGATTCGCCAGTTTCTAGGATTAGCAGGCTATTATAGAAGGTTCATTCAAGATTTTTCACGAGTAGCGAAACCTCTGACTGCTTTAACGCATAAGGGGAAGAAGTACGAGTGGAAGAGTGAACAAGAGTCTGCTTTCCAAACTCTGAAGAAGAAGTTAACTTCTGCACCGATATTATCACTACCTGAGGGTAATGATGATTTTGTTATCTATTGTGATGCTTCGTGTCAAGACTTTGGTTGTGTTTTGATGCAACGAAAGAAAGTTATTGCGTACGCGTCACGTCAGTTGAAGATTCACGAGCAGAATTACGTAACCCATGATTTAGAGTTGAGAGCTATTGTGTTTGCGCTTAAGATTTGCAGACATTATC
Organism: Rutidosis leptorrhynchoides; assembly: GCF_046630445.1. NCBI lineage: Eukaryota > Viridiplantae > Streptophyta > Magnoliopsida > Asterales > Asteraceae > Rutidosis > Rutidosis leptorrhynchoides. The sequence continues at coordinate 323,532,042 of NC_092343.1, forward strand.
TATATGGGGTCAAAGGTACATTGTACACTGATCACAAAAGTCTTCAACATATTCTTGATCAGAAACAGTTAAATATGAGGCAACGAAGATGGGTTGAGACGTTAAATGATTATGATGGCGAACTTTTATATCATCCGGGAAAGGCCAATGATGTGGCTGATGCATTAAGTCGTAAAGAAAGGGCTGAACCTCGCAGGTTTAGGGCCTTGAATATGACAATTCAAACAAACCTCGCTAGGCAGATCCTTGAGGCACAATAAGAAGCCTTGAAGGAGGAAAATTTTGTAACGGGAAGGTCCGAGGCTTGAGTAAACAGTTAGAGGTACAAACCGATGGTACTCGGTATTTTGCGGGATGCCTTTGGGTTCCGAAGTTTGGTGATCTACGAAAACTTGTTTTAGATGAGGCTCATAAGTCTAGGTACTCTATTCATCCTGGTTCAGGAAAGATGTATCATGATCTTAAGGAGCTGTATTGGTGGCCTAATTTGAAAGCTGATGTGGCTACGTATGTGGCTAAGTGTTTGACCTGCGCTAAGGTTAAAGCTGAACATCAGAAACCGTCTGGACTTTTGGTGCAACCTGAAATTCCCGAGTGGAAGTGGGAAGGTATTAAGATGGACTTTATTACGAAGTTACCGGGAGTTGTGGGTGGTTATGATATCATTTGGGTGATTGTTACCGACTCGCTAAGTCAACTCTTTTCTTGCCAATTAAGGAAACATATTCAATGAAGAAGTTTACTCGTTTGTATTTGAAGGAGATTATTTCGAGACATGGTGTTCCCGTATCGATTATGTTGGACTGAGGCAGTCCTAACAAGGTGCTCTAGGAACTAAATTGGATATGAGCACCGCTTATCATCCACAGACGGATGGTCAGAGTGAAAGGACCATTCAAACGTAGAAAACATGTTAAGAGCGTGTGTTATTGATTTTGGAAATGGGTGGGATAAATATTTGCCGCTGGATGAGTTTTCTTATAACAGCAGTTATCATGCAAGTATTAAAGCCGCACCATTTGAAGCTCTGTATGGTAGAAAGTGTAGGTCTCCTGTCTGTTGGAATGAGGTTGGGGATGCTCAACTCACATGACCAGAGATCATTCACGAGACTACCGAGAAGATTGCACAGATTAAGGAAAGATTGAGAACTGCCAGGAGTAGGCAAAAGAGTTATGCTGATAAGAGAAGGAACGATATCGACTTTCAGGTCGGTGATCGTGTTATGTTGAAAGTTTCACCTTGGAAGGGTGTGGTACGTTTTGGTAAAAGGGGAAAGTTGAATCCTCGAATTGTTGGACCTTTTGGGATTATTGAGAGAGTTGGACCAGTGGCTTATCGTTTGAAATTGCCACAAGAACTCAGTGCTATTCGTGACGTTTTTCATGTATCGAATTTAAAGAAGTGTTTGGCCGAGGCCAATGAAACTATTCTTTTTGATGAACTTCATGTTGATAAGCAACTTTATTTTATTGAAGAACCGGTTGAAATTATGGACCGAGAGGTAAAGACTCTTAAGCAGAGTAAAATTCCTATTGTTCGAGTTAGATGGAACACCGGATGCGGTCCCGAGTTCACTTGGGAGCGTGAAGATCAGATGAAGCAGAAGTACCCGCATTTTTTCCCAGATTCTGAGTTAACCCCTGCACCTGCTTAAATTTCGGGACGAAATTTCCGTAACGGGAAGGTACTGTAACGACCCTACTTTTTCCGTTATCTTTTACCGTTAATTATTTAACGACCGTTAATTGGTATCGTGCCACGTCATTTCTATGACCTATATTATTATTTTTGTAATAATATATTAATTATTATGTGTTATGTGAATATTTGTATTCATATTTAAAATCTTGCGTGTCTACGTGTCGTGGATTTCTATCCGGCGAATCTTTTCGGTTTTCAAACCAACGGTCAAACTTTTGAGATTTTTAAATCCAAATTATTTTAAATATGATATTTTAATGTCATATGATTATATATAGTGTTTATATATTTTATTCGTCGCGTATTTGTTATCTCTCCGAAAAATCAATCGCGTAGTAGCGTTTGCGCGTTTCGAGTTTTGTTCGGGCATTCTGGCCGCAAGCATTTACACTTAACATCAAATTGAGCTAATGGGGCCCACCCCCTCTAAAAATTTCGGCCAAATTAGGCCTAACCCCCATTTTATTTCATTTAGTCATTTTACCTTATATTTGTTATTTCCCATTTTTCAAGATTCATGACCTAATACTTTCTCATTTCATTTTCTCTTTCTCTTTTTCTCTCTTGAAAGCCGTCACCCAACACTCCCAAAATCATCATCATCTTCATCAATTTGTTGCTTGTTTCAAGAAGCTTTCATCATAATTGGATTCACCGCATCGTTCTCTACGCATCTATACTAATCTTTTCTTCATGAGGGTATAAACCCTAACCCTAGCTTTTTAATTTTTCTTTAATTTTCTGTATTTTGATGTTATTGTGATAGTATGATGCTTATATGTTATTGTATTGTTGATTGGATGCGTAGAATTACTCGTTTGCATATGTTTTCGGTTTGATTTAATTGGGACAGCAGCTTTTTCGTGTGTTTCTGACTTTGTAACTGATATAAAAGTTAAAATAAAGTATATAAATGAGTTCCTCTCATCAAGACATTAATTTTAGACTCCGGATTCATGTCGTTTCGATTCCCGGAGCCCTAGATATGCTTAATTTGATTTTTGGTAAAGATTGAAAGGTGTTATGGGCAAGAACAAGGTATGGTCCGACTTTGTGATCATCCTTGGTGTCTTTAGGGTGTGTCATTTGGTTAGGACTGATGGTGGGACGAATTTTCATGTTCGGGTCACCTGAATCCGAGCCACGGTTCACCCGTTGTGCCTAAATCACTGTTTTGAGTAAATTAAATTCCCAAGTGTTGTCATGGCTGTATATCACGACTTGTGGGATGTTCATGGTGTGTTCTTGAGTGTACCAAAGTGTCGGGTGGTTTGCTTAGGCGGAGATATATGTAAGGCTCGCCGAAAACCGACACCCGGGGCTCAGGATACGACCCGATGAACTTTTGATTTAAAACTTGGGATTTATTATTAAACTTATGATATAAATAATGGATTTCATTATCATTTAATTACTTATGATATAAAAAGTAATTATTATTATTATTTAAGACTTATGATATATATTTATTATATCATTTAATTAATACTTATGATTTAATTAACATTTTAATTAAACTTGTGATTAATAATACTTTCATTATTAATGGAAAATACTTATGATAAGTATTAAACTTATATTATGAGATTATTATAATAAGACTTATAATAAGGATTAATTAATTATTTAATTATTATAAGGCTTAGTTATTATTTAATTATAATTTAATTATTAAATACTTATGATTTAATAAGTATAATTAGAAATTTATGATATGATTAATAATTCATTATTAATTAATAATACTTATGATATGATTTAAAATTTATTATTAATTAATAATACTTATATTATGACTAATATTTAATTAAGTAATTAAATACTTATGTTATATTAATTATATCATTTAAACTTATCTAAACTTTAATAATTCATTATTATTTAATTAAACTTATGTTAAGACATAATTATACACTTTTGACTTTAATAAACATTATAACCTATGTTATTATTATAACTTACACTTTTCAAATTAATGTTGACTATGTTTGACCAAGGTTGACTTTTGAGTTGACTTTCGGTTGACTTTGACTTTCAGTTGACTTCTGTTGACTTTCTAAATAAGGACACTTTCCTAACTTCAAAACTTTCTAAAAATAGAACTTTCTAAATTTGGAAACTTTCCAAAAATAGAAACTTTCCAAAAATAGAAACTTTCCAAAAATAGAAACTTTCCAAAAATAGAAACTTTCCTAAAATAGAAAACTTTCCAAAAATGGAAACCTGCTAAAAATAGAAACTTTCTAAAAATAGAAAGTGTGTGTCCGTATGCTGTTCCAGTCAAACCGATGCTTGCCGAGTGTTATTCTATGTCTACTTGCAACATGTACAATAGCTATCATACTAAGACTTGACCTAAGTTAGTTATTTATATCGGCCTGCTTTATTTATAGGTCGGCGTTGCGATCTTTCTTGATCACTTTACTTTATTTGCTGTTCGCTTGTTTGTGAGATTTCTTCAGTTGCTATTAAGGTGAGTTATAGTCCCATTTTCTATTTTAAATCTTTTGGGATGAGAATACATGCAATTAATTTTATATTTTGGACACAAGTGGAAGTTGGTTTAAATTATTCATTGTGAGTTGAACAAAAATATTCCCTAGTCTGGTAACTGTAATCACTGGTTTCTACTGGTGAACGCGAATCCTATGGATAGATCTATCGGGTTTGACAACCCCATTTCGAGCTAGTCGCGCTAGCAATTTGTTATCGGAATGTTTAGTACTTCGTATTTTGTTGTAGATACACTTGTTCGGTGTATATTATTTATTGTGTTTGGCAAGGGTAAATAAATGGTTAAGTGGTTACCAGGTGGCTCACGGAAAATGGAATAATGTTTTATTATATGTTTTCTAGCATATAATTTGGTGGTTCAAAAAGGAGTTTTTATGTTTTCAAACATAGATTTTTATTGTTTAAATTAAATATTGTCTGCAATATTAAACCTATAATTCACTCAACATTTTTGTTGACAGTTACTCGCATGTTTTATTCTCAGGTTCATGATTGATTGCTTCCGCTGTGCTTAGAGAGTCTGCATATTTATGATGGCAGCTTTTGTTAAACATTAACTTGCATTCTATTTTGTTACATTAAAAAGTGGTTGTTTGTTGACTTTATTTTGGTCAACTTTTGGTTAAAGTATTATTGTATAGTTTTTCTAAACTTATACATTTTAGTAGATTTCCTTTATAGGAAATCATTTTTAAATAAAGAATGCAAGGTTGTTTTATTAAATTCATATAGAGTTTCGATCAAGCTGTGGGACCAAGTGACGGAGCCGTTAAGTGTTTTGAAGGAGTCGCCACAGGAACCCTACCACAACAATTTTTTTTTTTTAAATCAATCTTTCGCACAGCAGGATTATAACCCAGTTCTGCATATAGAGCTAAAGAAGCAGATATGATTTATTTCTTTCTTTCTTTCTTCTTTTTTTAGAAAAACCTCTGTTCCAACTCGCTTACTATCAGAATTCGAATTCGATATAATTGTTAGAATCCATTAACGTAGCTTTGTTAGGAATCTTTTACTCAAAATATCTTCAAAATTTTAGTTTCCAATTCTTTAAAACGAATTCGAATTGTAGAGTCAAAGTTTATAATGAAAAAGTCAATAATTTTGTTCATAGAGAAATTTGAAATCTTTTTGATGTTATAGGTTCAATTGATGATCAAGATAGTTTCCAACAATGATTTAGAACTTATGTTATTTAGGAATCTTTCATCTAAAACGTGCCCGTAGTCAAAATCAATTTTTTTTTTTGTTTCAGTCGACGAACAGCTCAGCTGTTATTTTTATTTTTATTTTATTTTTTTTGTATGTTAATCAAATTATTCACTTAAAATTATTCTGGTACTGAATATTAAATCCTAAAATCGATCCATTTCAAAGTTTTGCATCGATTGTATAAATTGGTCGATGCAGTGTTAGTTTTTGAAGAAGGAGAAGACAAGTGAAACAGAATTAAGATAGGTTTAATAATATATGGGTTGTATATTAAAACAGAAAAATTGTATTGGATCAATGGTTTGAGAGAGTGTCGGTTTACAAGGACGTCTTGGGTTCGAGTCTCCTTCAGGACCATTCTTTTTAGAAAAGATTCTTAAAGGGTATACTTATTTTTTTATATCTTATTTTTCATTATCATTATGATTATTATTATTATTATTGTTATGATTATTATTACAAGTTATTAATGTTATAATTATGATTATAATTATTATTGTTATTAGTGTTATTAATATTATTATTATTAGTATTATTATTATTATTATTATTAAGATCACCATTATGATAATTATCAATATTGTTAACATTAGTAATATATCTATTATTATTATTATTAAAAGTATTAAATATGATATTACAATTACATTTAAAACTTAAGTATTATTATCATTTTCGCAAGTATTAGTATTAATATCATTTTATAAATAGTAGAAGTGTTAATATTGACCAATGTAATATTACTATCCCGAGTGTTATTATTAAACAAAAGTATCGTTATTAACAATATCACTATTATTATTAATATTATCATTATCATTAATATAATTATCATAATCGGTATTATATTATTAAAGATTAGCATAATAATTATTAAAAGTATCATTACTTTTAAATCTATCATTTTTACTAAAAATTATTATTTTACTATCATTTATATTAGTATCGGTATTATCTATATCATTATTATTAAAATAATTATAACTATGAAAATAAAAGTTTTAACGACGTTGTTAAGATTATAGTATATAACAACTATATTAATAAATTATTTTAGAAATATTCATATATAACAATTTAGGTATTCATAATATGACACTAAGCAGATATACATATATATTAAAATAACTATAAAATAATAACTATTTTGAATGTATATACAAATTAAAAATATATATTATTAACATAAAAATGGTGTAACCAATAAATTTATATATATATATATATATATATATATATATATATATATATATATATATATATATATATATATATATATATATATATATATATATATATCTATATCTATTCATTTAATTACGATTATATGTATTAATAAATATACAAATGATATAGGTTCGTGAATCCGAGGCCAACCCTGCATTGTTTAATATAGTCATATGTATTTTTACTACAAAATACATTAGGTGAGTTTCATTTGCCCTTTTTACTCTTTACGTTTTTGGGCTGAGAATACATGCAAAATGCTTTATGAACTGTTTTACAATATTTATATGTGTGAGTTTCATTTGCCCTTTTTACTCTTTACATTTTTGGGCTGAGAATATATGCAAATGCTTTATTAACTGTTTTACAATATTTATATGTGTGAGTTTCATTAATCCCTTTTTAAATGCTTTTGCAATATATATTTTTGGGACTGAGAATACATGCACTGCTTTTATAAATGTTTTTACGAAATAGACACAAGTAATCAAAACTACATTATATGGTTGAATGATCGAAATCGAATATGCCCCTTTTTATTAAGTCTGGTAATCTAAGAATTAGGGAACAGACACCCTAATTGACGCGAACTCTAAAGATAGATCTATCGGGCCCAACAAGCCCTATCCAAAGTACCGGATGCTTTAGTACTTCGAAATTTATATCATGTCCGAAGGAGGATCCCGGAATGATGGGGATATTCTTATATACATATTGTGAATGTCGGTTACCAGGTGTTCAATCCATATGAATGATATTTTTGTCTCTATGCATGAGACGTATGTTTATGAGAAATGGAAATATGAAATCTTGTGGTCTATTAAAATAATGGAAATGATTGTTATGATAAACTAATGAACTCACCAACCTTTTGGTTGACACTTTAAAGCATGTTTATTCTCAGGTACGAAAGACCTCTTCCGCTGTGCATTTGCTTATATTAGAGATATTACTTGGAGTCATTCATGACATATTTCTAAAGACGTTGCATTCGAGTCGTTGAATTCATCAAGATTATTATTAAGTCAATTATAGTTAGATATATTATGAAATGGTATGCATGCCGTCAACTTTCGATGTTATGGAAGATTATCTTTTCAAAAATGAATGCAATGTTTGTAAAATGTATCATATAGAGGTCAAGTACCTCGTGATGTAGCCAACTGTTATGAATCGTTTGTAATCGATGTGGACTTCGTCTGGATGGATTAGGACAGGTCATGAAACATGTGATCGAATGGGAATAAGGCACCCAGGTCATGCGATCGCATGGACAAGCTGTCCAGCTCCAAATGGTTCCAAAACGTGGGCTGCTGCGATTTATTTAATATATAATATAATATATATAATTTTATATAATTATATATATATATATATATATATATATATATATATATATATATATATATATATATATATATATATATATATATATTATATTATATTCATGTGCATCGTTGACTTGTAATTTTAGTTCCATTACGTCGCGTGTTGATACTCGGTTCAGGTCCCAGTTCCGGATTTTCGAACGTCCTTTCGTACAATTTAATATCTTGTACTTTGCGTTTTGCGGCTTGTACTCTTGTCATTTTTAGACGTTTCACATCAATAAATTGAACCACTTAGATTGTAACTTGTACTTTTTAGCTTTTTGGTCGTTTGCATCTTTAAATCGTCGAATCTGTCTTTTGTCTTCACCTTTTATTATTTAAACGAATATTACTTGAAAATAGAACAATTGCAACTAAAAGCTTGTCTTTCTAGAAGGATAATGCTATGAAATATATGTTCGTTTTTAGCATTATCAAATATTCCCACACTTGAGCGTTGCTTGTCCTCAAGCAATATAGAACTTGAATAAAACTTTGCTAGAATCACTTCTTTATTCTTCACACTTTGTACATCAGTGATTTTTATACAGTGGTATGAACAATGATAGTAACATTGTGGTTTACAGTCCCACATGACTATAAAAATTTAGATCCTTAAGGAAATTGGATCTTTATGAAAATATTTGATCTTTTGAAAATACAATCTAGCTTTTACCCTAGATAAGTTTTCCAGAATAACCCTTCACCGGTGTTTGCAAAATGTTTTTGTGGGTTTTGTGGGTTTCAGATTTGAAAATTTTAGCTCAAAACTTATGGTTTTGTGTCACCCACTTGCTAACCTTGTATTGGGAAAGCAATACGTCCAGTATACTTACTCCGTATATTACCTTTCGGTAAACTACCGTCCGGTTGTAAAGGAAAGCGTTGAACAAGCAACTGTTAAGGCAATGTCTAATGACATACTTTTGATTATGGTCTACATCGTGTCGGATGCAATTACTATCCTTTGTAGGAGCAATAGCAAAGATCACCCTATAGTTTTTCGGTCTGGCACAAGGTCCTGTCTTTGACCATGCTATGCAACCACCGTTCTTACGGTTGACACCCGATTTGGTTCAGGTGACCTAATGAATTCCGGTGAATTCTCAGAATTTTACGTTCAATGGTAATGAATGCATTGAAAATGGATTTTTAGAAAACAAATCGGTTTGTAATTTTGATCAGAATATTTTCTCGTTCAAGCTCGAGTTTAGATATCATCGAATTCCATGAGTTTGAATTCTCAATCTTTAAGGTCAATCTCAATGATTGAGTAATATCAGTCTTAAAAGCTGATTTTTAATCTTTTAAGGAGATTATCCTTTCTGGGGATCTGATTCATTAGTCTTAAAAGCTAATTTGCATGGTGCCCCCCATTGTACGAGACAGATCCTCTCATGGTTAGGATAAGTCTGACCACTTGACGACCCTGTTTGATGCTGAGATCCGTGGATTTAAAGCTGATTTTTGAGAAAACTTTTCAAGGTTTTTCGTAGACTCTACAACTGGTCTGGACGAAAACTTCCTGACCTAAATCAAGAAGCGCGTGTCTTTTTCTCAGAAGACATTACTTCCTTTTAAATCAAGTGGCACATTTCTTTCAAATATATTATAAGAAATCGGGTAAAACTGATAAAAATCGTCCAAAACAAAAGTATCTTCAATTATTTGTACAAAAATATGTGATATATGTTCTAAATAACTTGGTAAATTTTTCCCATACTTGGCTTTTATTTTTCTTTCTTTGCCTTTTTATTCTCCTCTATTCCATTTTTAAATGAATTCTAGCATTTTGATTTGTTTCTCAATTTATGTTCTTTCCGAGGTAACAATAATTTCGGTGTTAACACCTAGTGTTATCGTTCATAAATATGTATAAACATAATTTTGAATTCAATTATTTGAAAAAAAAATTTAAAAGTTTTACTAGAAGTGGGTAGTCAGTATATAAGACTAGGACTGTTCTTTATTATCAGAGAGCACTAGATTCTAATACAACTACTGCTTTACTAGTATTTTAACGGTGGCTATTAAACCAAGTGTATAAGTCAAAATTTTAAAACCAAAAGAATTTAATCCCTTCCCACACTTAAGATCTTGCAATGCCCTCATTTGCAAGAAATCAGTAACAATTTAAATTATTGAGGGTGATTAGTGTAGAAAAATGATTAAAATTTTACCAAAGTTTCTAACATATTGTTGTTTATTTGAATGATAAATGGTGCAGTTCATTTGTTCATTCCTGCAGTTCTTATTTCACATATATTTTTCGTCTTGTCGTCAAAATTAATAGCTTTTGCTGAACTTAATGCCAGTCTTTGAAAGTTCGCTTTTTACCCTGTTGTGTACAATTCACAATATACATACAATACCAATATAAACATGCATGGTAATTTGAAATGGGACTTAATATCCCACTTTCAAATTATAAATATGAAATATTAGTAACACAGTAATAAAAATGTTAAAAATTACATAAAAGTATCAAAATATTAAATGTTTAACATAAATAAATAAAAATGATAAAAGATAAGAAATCACCAATGGAACATTATCAATCTGGATATGGATTTCAGTTCATATCATCGCTCGGGTTCCATGGCTGGTGATAGGTGTTCTAATAGGCTTGGTTGGGGTCGTACAGGTCAAATGGTGGTCGCATGTCATGCTGATGTGGTGGATAGTATGCAGGTCGAGTCGGGATATAGTTATGTGGTACCTGATATGATAGCTGGCTCATGATCTGGTGTTGATGAATGGCCCATCTATCATGCTAGCATTTCCTGGATTGTTCGTACACATCCGCGGCTCTCCACTGCTCATACTGATGATGCCTAGCCTGGTTATTCATTTCTACCTCATCTATATGCTGATAAACATCAGTATAATTATCCCTAATGACATCCCTAATGTTATCTGCTTCCTCCATCTCCTCATCTGAACCCCTCTACCTGTGGATGGGTGCCCCAATATGGTATTGGCCTATTGTGACTCCGAGTTAGTACCTTTGCACCTTGATATACCTGCAATCCTATACTCTCGGTTTGTTCCTGAACCACCATCATTGAACTCCCTTGTTCCCTATCTATACCTAAATACTCTCCAATGAGAGTAACAAAAATGCCTCCTCCTATTATTCCCCCCTCCTGTATACCTTCCACCATTTTGGACAGATAATAACCAACACAGTAGGGGATATTAACAAAGCCTCTAGGGTCTCGAATGCACTTGAGGTAGAATAAATCGTTTAGAGTCATTTTCACCTTGTTTTTAGCTCGTTGTGTAATCGAGTTCGCTAAAAACCTATGAATTACGTGAAGCTCTGCTTTGTTAATATCTAAATAGGAGTGTCTTCCACCCCGCCTAAACTCATTAAAGTTTGACATACGCCTCCATATGGCATTAGCGTCAAAATTTCTATCTACCCTCTTACCTTCATAAATTAAAGCTGTACAATCAGGTGATAATAATTCAGCGGGGTGTAAATCTGTAAAACCCTAGCCATGTCCAGCATGGACATCCTGTACATCCTACCTCCAAGTAAAAATCTAAGAAAAGTCCTATCGTCTATCCTATCTACATCCTTATTTAATGCTACAGTACTCATTAATTCAACACATCATTCCTTATATACAGGCCTACGAATGGTAAACAAACGTTCCCAGTTAGGAAAAGAAGAGTTCCCATACCTTTGGATTAGTAACAGCCTAACTTAGTTAGCTAGGTTGACTTCTTCCAAAGGTCTCCAATCTATTACCTTTGGTACTTCCACATTTTTGTTGTAAAGCTTAAATTTGTTACTATGGTACGTTGGATAATCTCTCCAGCTTCGCTCAAATCTCAGATTGGGATGTAATTCCTGTTCGTGAACTCTTGAGTTTATTATTAATTGATGAGGCGGAAATTGTACGTAGGCAGTAAAAAATTGTAGATTCGGTTCATAATATGGTAGGTGTTGATTATGATGTTGTTGCTCTTGTTGTGGCTCAGGTGGCATCTCTGGCTGTGGCTCTTGTTCAGGTTGTCTAGACAATGATGCACCGTCAGTATCTGTATTTCTCTGCAAAACACATTAAACACAAAATTTGTGCATCCAAATATGCATTAGTGTTAGCAGAATAACAACTTAAAACAATTACAACAACATGTTTAATCCATATTAAACTTATACTCATTTTCATATTTTTATCAATTCTACAATTTTTCAAATAAGCATATATGAAAATATATACAAAGTTCATAAGAATTCAACTCAAATAATATGTTAAAATAACCATTAATAGCAATTAAACAAGTTTCAAATGGAATTCATATCAAAATAATCAAGTTTATGAATTTTAGACTTAAAAAGTCCACTTTGATGCTCAAAAATCATGTTTAGGATCAAAGTTTGGATCATTTAGCAACCTAAACATGTTACACTACTTAATTTAGCAATAATTCATAACAAAAATCGACCATAACTTGTTTATATCAAAAAGCCCCAAATTGCTCAAGAACACAAACCCTAGATTTTCTAAATTTTTTGAAGTTTAAGACTTCTAATCATGATAAATAGCATCAATCTAGGTTATACAAGCATAATATACTAACAATTTAACTCTAATTAAGCTAGAAATCATTAAAATTAAATTAGGTAAAAATTGTTCAAGAACACTATAAATCCGAATTAAAAAGTGTTTTAGGGGTAGAATCGTTACCTTTCTTGAAAAACTTCTTGATAGGAAACTCCTCATTGTGATTTTAGTGAAGATTTGATGAATTTTGGTGAAAAATTACGAATTTTGGGAGTGTTTGTGTGTGTTTTTCGTGATATGTGTGTGTGTATTGTGTGGAGACAGAAGCAGGTCGACTGCTTTTGATCCTGTCCAGTTTTATCAGACCATGCGATCACATGGTTTCAAAGTACAAACCCCATGCGATCGCATGGGGTATATTGTTTTGTTTTTGTTTTTTTTTTTTTAATAAAACCTTTAACTACTAAAACAAAAATTGATTTATTTTTTAAAATTTTGTTCCTTTTTAGGTTGAGGTCGTTTCGGTACGTTCACCTAGTCCGTCCCTCTACAAAATTTAAAATTTGTCATTTTAAAGCGTTTGTTTTAAAAGCAAAGATTTTTGAGTTTTTTAATGTTTTTGGCATACTTTAAATCAATAAGATTAAAAATAATAATAACAAAATTTGTCGCCCTGCCCTCGGGTAAAGCAATTTCGGTTCAATGACCTAGTCTTCAACTCACGACGAATTTTAAATATCAAATTTAACTTAATGAAGTAAAGTAAATTTTGTTTTTAAATTCACACCAAACTTAAATTTAAAATGCATAAAATTTCATATAAATATTATTAATATATACATTACTTTTACAAAACTTATATTTAAAATAATATAGTTATATATTAATTTAAAATAATATAGTTATATATTAATTTTAAAAAAAAGGTAAAAATCTTTTTAGTCTTTTATCCCACTTTAATCAATCAAATATTAACAAAAATATACGTCCCTCTTTTGAGTAAAGTAATTTCGGCTATATTACCTAGTTTTACTCATGACGAATTTCTGAAATATTTTGAATTAATTGATTAAAGATATTTATACCTTATGAATAAACGGTAAATTTCGCAGTGATGAATTAAATTTTTGTATGATATCAATAATTTCGGTTTATTATACCTAATTTTATTGAATATCAATTTAATACTTTACAGTGAACGATTCAACGTTTATTATCAAAAGGTTAAAAGCAATAAATAAAAATAAAAATAAAAATGTACATACTTACCTATGAGATAGAATTCTCAGAGACCTGCTTTAGTCGACTCATAGGAGAGTCGTTCGATTTGGTTTTCCATTGCTACATAAGCGTAACCACGAATTTTCAATAACTTTTCTTCTAAACATATGAACGGTCCTTCTCTGCATAAAGTAACGAATTCAGAATTGGAATGTGTCTGATTGTTCGAACATTTCCCTTCGTGTGACCATTTTCCGCATTTATGACATCTTTCAAGGTGTATGCTCTTCTTTTTGTTGCGGATTTTGATTTTACTTTACCAAAATGTATCTTATGATGATTCTTCCTGAGTTCTTTCCTCACTTCATCCATTTTGCCTCTTATGAATGATACCAGTTCACTAGGGAAGATGTTATTATTACGTTTAGTAATCATAGCATGTAGTAGTAGACCGTGGTTCAAATCAAAGGAATTCTTTATCTCGTAAAACCTAAAAATACAAAAATTCAGAATGGAGGGAGAAGACTAGTTCTTTAGGGTCTGCTAGGGAAAGACCATTCGGATTCCATTTTCGGAAACTACACGAAAACAGAAAATCTAACTCTAGACAACATTATATTATCCTTTAAAACATTTGAATCTCCCCACACTTAGTTAGCTGTGGTGTCGAAATTGTGATTAACTTCATTATCAACTTCCATCGGATCATGTATGTAATGTTTAACTCTGTGACCATTAACTTTAAATTCAATCCCATTTGAATTTATCAACTCTATTGTTCCGTATGGAAAAACTCTTTTGACTATGAATGGTCCAGACCATCTTGATTTCAATTTTTCAGGAAATAGCTTGAATCTTGAATTGAAAAGAAGGACTCTGTCTCCTTCCTTAAATTCTTTTGAACTTCTGATTCTTTTATCATGCCATTTCTTCGTTCTTTTCTTATAGATTAATGAATTTTCATATGCATCATGTCTTAATTCTTCTAATTCGTTTAGTTGACTTAATCGTAGACGTTCGGCTTCATGTAAATCAAGATTACATGTCTTCAAAGCCCAAAATGCTTTGTGCTCAATTTCTACTGGAAGGTGACATGCTTTTCCGTAAACAAATTTAAAAGGTGTGGTGCCAATTGGAGTTTTGTAGGCTGTTCGAAAAGCCCAGAGTGCATCCTTCAATTTCATGGACCATTCCTTCAGATTTGATCCTACAGTATTCTCTAGAACACTTTTTAATGCTCGGTTGGTATTTTCAACTTGTCTACTTTTTTGCGGATGATAAGCAGTTGAGATTTTATGTGTTACTCCATATCTTTTGAGAACTTTCTCAAGTTGATTATTACAGAAATGAGTACCCCGATCACTTATTAAAGCTTTCGGTGTTCCAAACCTTGCAAAAAGACGTTTAGAAGTTGACTACAACTCGTGCATCGTTAGTTGGGAGAGCTTGTGCTTCCGCCCATTTAGATACATAATCAATGGCAACGAGAATGTAGAGATTATTATGAGATTTTGGAAATGGACCCATAAAGTCAATACCCCAAATGTCAAATACTTCACATACTTGAATGACATTTTGTGGCATTTCATCACGTTGACTTATTTTTCCGGCCCTTTGACATGCATCACAGGATTTACAAAGAAGGTGTGCGTCTTTGAAAATTGAAGGCGAATAGAATCCAGCGTCATAAACTTTTCTTGATGTGAGTTGAGGCCCATAATGCCCTCTTGTTGGTCCTGTGTGACAATGGTTTAAGATTTGACTAGCTTCATCTCCGAATACGCATCGGCGTATTATTCCATTGGGACATCTCTTAAACAAATGCGGATCTTCCCAAAAATAGTGTTTTATCTCACTAAAGAATTTTTTTGTTTTTGGTACGACAACCCTTTTTCAAGGAATCCACATACTAAGTAGTTTTCAAAGTGTGCAAACCACAGAATTTCATTATAATCGATTTTCAAGAGATATTCATCAGGAAAGTTGTCTTGTATAGCCGATTCATTTAGAACTTCTAATCCAGGATTTTCAAGGCGAGAAAGATGATCAGCTGCGAGATTTCCTGCTCCCTTTTTGTCTCGAATTTCAATAACGAACTCTTGTAAGAGTAAGATCCAACGGATTAATCATGGTTTGGCATCTTATTTTGAAAATAGGTATCTAAGAGCAGAATGGTCGGTATAGACCACCGTTTTGGCTAGAACGAGATATGAACGAAATTTGTCAAAAGCAAAGACAATAGCAAGGAGTTCTTTTTCGGTAGTTATGTAATTCGTTTGTGCTCCTTGTAACGTCTTACTAGCGTAATAAATAGGTTGAAATCGTTTTTCAATCCTTTGTCCTAAAACGGCTCCCATTGCAAAATCACTTGCATCGCACATGAGTTCAAATGGTAGATTCCAATTTGGAGTTATCATGATCGGCGCATTAGTGAGTTTTTCTTTAAGAATATTAAAAGATTTGATGCATTCATCCGAGAAGATGAATGGAGCATCTTTTTCAAGGAGTTTATCCATAGGAGTGGCAATTTTAGAAAAGTCTTTTATGAAACGTCGGTAAAAACCGACATGCCCTAGAAAACTCCTAACTCCTCTAACATTGGTTGGATGTGGAAGTTTAGCAATTACATCTACTTTAGCTCTATCCACTTCAATTCCTTCCTTTGAATTTTTATGACCAAGAACGATGCCTTCTTTAACCATGAAATGGCATTTCTCCCAATTAAGTACTAGATTTGATTGTTCGCATCTAATAAGCATTCGTTCAAGATTAACTAGACATGATTCAAAAGTATCACCGAAGACTGAAAAGTCATCCATGAAAACTTCCATGCATTCTTCTATCATTTCATGAAAAATCGCCATCATGCACATTTGAAAGGTTGCAGGGGCGTTGCATAGTCCAAATGGCATGCATTTGTAAGCAAAAGTACCATAAGGGCACGTGAACGTGGTTTTCTCTTGGTCCTCGGGTGCGATTGGAATTTGAAAGTATCTGGAGAAACCATCAAGAAAACAATAGTAACTATTCTCAGCTAACCTTTCCAACATTTAATCAATGAAAGGTAAGGGAAAGTGATCTTTTCTGGTGGCGTCATTTAATTTTCTATAATCAATACAAAAACGTCATCTTGTTACAGTCCTAGTAGGAATAAGCTCATCTTTTTCATTTGTGATGACAGTCATGCCACCCTTCTTAGGTACGCGTTGAACTGGGCTTACCCATGGACTATCAGAGATTGGATAAATTAAACCTGCATCTAGCAGTTTAATTATTTCTTCCTTAATTACATCTTGCATATTAGGATTTAGTCTTCATTGGCGTTGCACATATGTTTTATAACCTTCTTCCATAAGGATATTATGTGTGCAATATGAAGGACTTATGCCTTTAATGTCATGAATCTTCCATGCAATAGTTGGTTTATGATCTTTTAGTACAGAAATGAGTTAAGATTTTTCATTTTTCGTAAGAGAAGAATATATTATTACAGGTAATTCATATTCACCATGTAAATAAGAGTATTCCAAATGGTTTGGAAGTGTCTTTAACTCCAATATCAGTGGTTCTTCTATCGATGATTTGTATCGATATCTGTCTTCCTCTTTCAGCATGTGAAGTTCTTCTGTTGTTGGTTCATATTCATTAGCCATTAGTGTAGCTAACATTTCAGCTTCGTCAATTGGTTCAGTTCCTTCTCCTAGAGAACATTCTCCCGTTCCTTGTAATTCTGGAAATTCTTGTAGCAATTCTGCATGTGAATCTATAGTTTGAATATAATAACATGTATCATCTGCAGATTGTGGTTGTTGCGTGGCTCTATCAACAGAAAAGGTAACACTCTCGTCCTTTATACTTAGGGTCAGTTTCTTACCAAACACGTCTATTATTGCTTTAGCCGTGTTTAAGAATGGTCTTCCTAATATGAGAGGAACTCGAGAATATTCTTCCATGTCCAGAATAACAAAGTCTACTGGAAATACTAAAGTACCAACTTTAACTAGCATGTTCTCCATTATCCCTCTAGGATATTTTGCTGATCGATCGGCTAGTTGTATGCTTATTCGTGTTGGTTTCAATTTTTCAAGGTCTAGTTTAGCGTATAATGAATACGGCATTAAATTTATACTAGCACCTAAGTCTGCCAATGCTTTTATTGAACTAAGACTACCCAGAAAACATGGAATTGTGAAACTTCCTGGATCTAATAATTTTTCTGGTAGTTTATTCAATAGCACTGCAGAACAATTAGCATTCATAGTAACAGCCGAGAGTTCTTCCATTTTCTTTCTAGTTGTGATTAGATCTTTCAAAAATTTAGCATATCTTGGCATTCCTGAAATCACATCAATGAAAGGAAGATTGACATTTATTTGTTTAAACAAATCCAAGAATTTGGATTGCTCGGCTTCAAGTCTTTATTTTCTCATTTTACTCGGGTAAGGAAGCGGTGGTTGGTATGGTTTAATATAATGTGATGCCCCGTACTAAATCAACATGTACGGACCATCAACAACAGAATCATTACAAGGTCAAACATTATATGCGTTTTCAAAACAAGTTTGCATTCATGATAAAAGGTGACGTCATAACTAACGTCAAATATTTTACATCAAAAGCATGCTTCAATGAACAGAAGAAAGTAGTAATAGTACGTGACCCTTAGGTCGTTACAAATCATAGTTCAAAAGTAGTAATGTTTGAATGCAAGTAAACGTTCATGCAGTGACATCTCTAAAGCAGCGGGTGTCTACAGCAAGACTAGTATACAACGGAAGCAACCTTAAGAACCTGAGAAAAACATGCTTAAAAACGTCAACACAAAGGTTGGTGAGCTATAGTTTAAGTATAACAGTAATGTAAGGTAGGCCACGAGATTTCAGTGCTTCAAAGAGCGTTTCAAAACAGTAATCCAAATCAGTATGATAAAGTATATGTTCAACCGTGGGCACTCGGTAACTAACTTAACGTTTAATAATATATCACCCCCTGAAAGTACACTTGGCAAGTGCATATGTTTACGAAGTATTAAACACTCGTTAAATGCTAGCGCGACTAGCCCGAGTGGGGATGTCAAACCCTATGGATCCATATCTAAGATTCGCGTTCACGGTTCAAAAACCAATGATTAAACGTTACCGAGCTAAAGGGAGTGTTTATGCCGTTGTATAACCCATACATATATAAGTTTAAGTACTCATGCCTAGTATGTAAAACATAAAATCCGCATGTATTCTCAGTTCCCAAAATAAGTTAAAGTAATAAGGGAATGATATAACTCACAATGATAAAGTAGCAGTAAAGTATGAGTCGGAAAGTAAGCAAGTATGTAGGTTGTCCAAACGGGTCCTCAACCTAAGTCAAATATCACTAAGTCAGTAAATCGTCCCAATAGGTTTAAATGTAAGTAAATAAGGTCTTAAGGGTCATCATCATTCATCATCAAACAAAAGGTATAAAGTAAGTTTTGTTCAAGGAAAGAGTTTAAAACAAGGGCTGACTTCGGTCAGTCACCACGGTCTCAATACCTACTGAAATAAGGTGAGACCAGTGGACATGGCTCCGTATATGAGTCCTTTAAGTGTGGTAAAAATTGCAGAAGCAAACTCGTCTTCGTTTGACCGTGGTGACGGTCTAAGTGCGAGTAGGTCAGAATTTTCAGCACAACATTAAAAGGACATAGTGACGATCGGAGGGCCATAAATCCTAAACCGTAACTCGGATTAAGACGAGTCCTATATGAAAAGTTATCTACTCGAACAGAGATATCTAAAAATCATACTTACAGTAGCCCAGGTCTTACTAATCGGACCCATAAACAGTATAACAGTAGGTTCCGGGGTTTCTTGGTGCTCGATGCTTATCACGGTTCTCATCCTTGATGCATATAGCTTCAAGTGTACAACTCGTTGATGTGTTTGCATCATCTTTATCAAGTTTTGACCATATTAACCCAAGTGTAAGTCTATGACATGTAGCACAACTCACTTAAGTGTTGCAAGTGTTTTGATGAACCAAAGTTACATCAAAGTCTTAGATTTAACACATACATGAAATATAAAAGTAATATTGAACTACAAACTTGAAAATAAACTAACTAATCAAGATCTTAAGATGTAGAACATAGTTCTTAGTTAGATCTTGAAGATCCAAGACCCAAAGGTCTAGATCTAAAGTTATTAAGTTAACTCTAACACAAGTGTATAAAGTTATAACTAAAAAGTTACACTTCTATGTTCTTGAACCTTTAAAGTTAACTTTTGTTCAAGAAATATGAGATCAAGACTAACTTGTAATACTTGACCATTTAAACCAATAAACATGAAATTTAAAGTGCATAATATGAAGTAGTAAACTTAAATAAACAAGTTAATAAGTTCATGGGTTTCATACTTTTAAAGATTCAAGCCTAAGTCTTGATCTTTAGAAAGTAAACTTTTAAGTTTACTTCATGAACACAAGTATGCTTTAACTCATGAACTTTCTTTAAAACATTAAGTGTAGAACATAACTAAAGAGCTTATGTTCTTGTATGTCTTGTAGGAACAAGATAAAAAGAAGAATTAAACTAGATAGTTTGATTCTTGTATTAGTAAGTAACAACAATTTAGTAAGTAACAATTAATCAAAGACAAGTAACATTAAACAAAAGAATGATGATGATGAAGGTGTATGGGTTCGGTTTCTAGCAAGGAAAAGAGGAGAGGATTTGTTCATAATACTTACAAGAAAAGAGAGAGATGTTTGAGAAAAAAAAATGCAAGTAATTTTTGTGTGTGAGAATGAAGTGAATACAAGTGATATGTAATTAAATTTGAAACAAAAAAAATCATCCTCGTACACTACTAGGCCAACGGCCAAAATGGAATCAAGGGGGAGGCAATTGTCTACTAGTTCTTTCATGTAATTAGCTTAAAAGGTGGTTACAAGATGTGTGCATGGGAACATGGTGTAACTAAGTAGTAACAAGATTCTATAAGCATTAAGCTACTAGTTTCATCTTAAATGTAATACTTACATAATGAGTTGGGCTAGTTAGTCCATTAAAGATGTAGGGTGGGCTCTTAAGTCCATTAACCTTAATAGAAGCCCAAGTTTAAGTAATAATCCAAGTAAAAGTCCATTAACACTAATAAAGACCCAAGTAATCAACTAATAACCTTAGTTAATTAAAATAATTAACAAAATCAATCATGAATGTAAATAATATTCTAAAAATATTATTCGTGAAAGTTTCGTGTGTCACAAAGACGTTTCGGGCATTCAAAAGTCATGTATGATCAATCATGGTAACAAGTAAATGTAATAACATACATTCGTTAAATTACATGTATTAATAATAACCATTATTAATTAAGGATGGAAAAACCAGGGTCGTTACATTACCCACCTGTTAAAGAAAATTTCGTCCCGAAATTTTAATGAGTGACCAACAATGGTACCGTATTCGAACAAGAAGGGGCGTATCAAAGTTCCGTGAGACTCGTGGCTCAGAAGCAAGTTATTTACCTTGAAAGGTACTTCGCGTATGAAAGTAAGAATAGGCATCTGCCGTTAATTAAGTCTCTTGTCCTAAGTGATCAACAATTTGATTCCGTTTCCGATTAACCTGAGTATGTCCTCTGAATGTACATCCATAAAAGGAAAGATGATGTGTTTAGCCTTACAGGCATCTTCGGTAAGTTGGATGCGTCAAATGCATCATGAATGATTCTAAGCTCATCTAAAACGTTGAGCGTGTATGTCGTAATATAAAGCTGACAGGTAGAATGGAAAATATGGTGATCACAACCATGCGATTTGATGTCTAGATAGTGATAGCCACGGATTTTACTAAACCCCTTAATTTCGGAAGGAGACCATAGGCATAAGGAACCCGATATTTAAGAACGTTTCATTTGAATAAGTGAATTGAAAGTTAGCTAAAAGTGATCAATCGGACTTGCAAGCCATAATTATTCATAGTGTCTTCAGATCGGTCCGATTGAACAATGAGGGATATCATCTAGTTTTCCATACTATAGGTGAAACTATCCTTGGATGAAATGAAAACACAGTTCCGCAATGTAACTTCATCCTTTCAGTTACATGTTGAATTTAGGGTTAACGTTAACTAGAGCAACATACAGTTGCAACCAATGAAGGAAGAAATATATAGAGTATCCACCTGAGTGTCGTAGATGTTTTAAGCAGTCTCTTCCCAAAAGGGATAACGAGATTCATAGGTTCTCAAAGTATCATATATTACATTTCCAAAAGAAAGTCGCACGAAAGGCGTGAGAGTGAACTCTTCGAGTGGTTCGTTCTGAATTTATCTGTGTACTTAAGGGGAGCGGATGGGAAGATACGTGAACTCTTGGTCCTAAAGAATGGTTTATTCCGAGTGAAAAGAATCTCCAAAAATGATCCTTGTATCTCAACATACTGATTCATAGAGATGATGTTTACGAGGGTGTTGCGTTTAGCCGTGAAATTTTGAGAGTAGAAACTCACCTAGTGCCTGTCCTACAATGGGGTGACCACTGAGTGTACCCTGAAAAACTGATTTATCGACCCGCGTTTTTATCATGACTAACCTTAAAAAGAACATTTTATGGGTCCAGAGATTTTTCTAACAAATTTTATAAAACCGCCATCCAAGTGGCTCAGGAGTTTTTAACAAAGATCTTAATAGTAAGATTCATCCCTATCGGAGGGCGAGAAGAAGTGTGATCCCTACATTGTGTAGTCTTAATACGAAAACCTTTGATAATATCAACTAAGGGAGTTTTGAAAAAAAAAACCTTTAAACGTTTGTTGTGACAACATAAACGGAACAAAGTTCCTAGTAAATTTAGAAGTAGGCACAACGTGTACCATTTTGCACAAAACTATTTGACTTAAGTTGAATAACTCAGTAAAGGAGCGGTTTTTAAATAATTTGAAGTTATAACTTAGTATCAAAATAAGTAAGTATAAATTTATATATATATGATTTTGTAAATCGTATAAGTGACAGAAAAGTTTTTAGTACTTTCATTGTCTGTAAATCTTGTGAGGACCGCACAAATAAACAACGTGTAAAAATTTTTTCTGATAAACATAGTTTTTTTTTTTCGTATTTCAAAGGTTACGAGTTGGAAAAGATTGAGTGGAAAAGCTTTGAATCATCGGGTGACCAGTTACTAGGTAATGAAAACTAATGACATAAATTTAGTTTTGGTAATTAGCAGGACACAAGTCCTTGGGCCAAAAATATTTACGTGCGAGGCCGTTGCTAAAAGTGAGGTGCGAAGGATAGAGCTCGAGGATGAGAAGTTAATTGCTTCTTGGATTTGCAAAGTGCCAAACAGGTTATGACTAGTATTAAAGTCGGAATAATGATGGTATTAATACCACTAAATGAGAATCCCTTGGAATAAGTCAGGACTTAGAGTTATGCAAGAAAGACCATTGTTCCAACAGGCGTGGCAAATAAGATTCTTGGGGTAACGCAATGATTTTTAAATGGTTTAAGTGTCAGTGGATGCCCAAAGGCTCTGAATGACGTGGCAAAAGTGTCTTCAACACATACACACATGAATCTCTCAATTTCGACGGTTGTAAGGTCTTCACGATGACTTGGGCACGAATGAGCAACGAAGAATTTTATATATCATTCAACGAAAATTTTTATAGAAATTGAATGTATGGAAAGAAACAAAGTTCTAGTAAACTAAGGTTATGATTTCAAAAATTTGTACGAATGGCAAACAAATAAATTTATTTTTATAAATCTTTGAGAGGATAGCACAGTAAAACAATGTGTAAAAAAAAAAAATTTAGCAAACAAAGTTTTCATATTTCGGAGGTTACAAGTTGGAAAAGGTTGATGAGAATCGAGTAAAAGACTTTTGAAAGTTTCAAGTGATATTTGAGGTAATGCAAACCATTGAATTTATAGGTGATTGACGTCTATTAGTAGGGCATAAGTCCTTTGACCAAAAAAAAAATGCTTAAGTGTGAAGTTGTTGCTTATAAGTGAGATACGAATGAGAGAGTACGAGGATGAGAGTTAACCACTCATTGATTTTAGGAAAATTTCGAACTGGTAGGACTAATATCGAGGTAAGGAGGACGATGTTGCGGTTATCATTGAATAAGAAATTCCTCGTAATAAGTTAGGATTTAGAGTTGCGTATGAATGTGTGTCAAATGAGATTCTTGGGTAATCTTTAATATAATATTTGAATTGGCGAAGTAACGGAATAAAATTCCTTTATGTGTCGTTGTGCAAGTTTGTCCATTGTATCAGTTTCTTTCATGGCTAGAAAGTGAGCAGTTTTGGTGAGATGGTCAATAATAACCCAGATGATGTTCTAACCGCCTACTGTTTTCAGTAGCTTCGTGATGAAATCCATTGTTATTCCTTCCCACTTCCGTTGTGGGATTTAGGTTTGTTGTAGTAACCCATATGGCTTTTGGCTCACCATTCTCGCGAGGTATACGAAAAATTTTCTTACTATAAATATCCTTCACTTTCATCCTTGAAAGTTAGTTCGTTCCAACCATTTCATCTAAGCTTCCTAACTTGATGAGTATTAAGTTAACCTTAAAGTTCATTCCAACCAATCTTATTACACTGCCATGGAAATTTTTATCAATCTTCTCAAATAACATATGCATGTACGTAGGTAACTAATCCTTTTCCACTACTACATTAAAACCCCCAAGTTTGGTTAATATGAGGTCATCTCCAGATAACCCACCTGTTAATCTTAAAGTACTACCTTAAATTATTCCTCTATCACTGCCAGCTTACCATTTGTTGGTCCTATAGAATACTTACCTCTCATGGTTATTAATGGATTATTATTCATAACACTAAGGTTCTTAGATATAAGGTTTCTATCGCTCTATTATTAAACAATTTTGAAACAATAAAACGTTGTAACGGAATGTGACGAAATGCACCCTAACTAAAATCAGAATTCATGCAAGTCTCCAATACGATTGCCTTATCGTAGGTAAGTTTAAAGTCTTTCCTGTATGAGAACTTTTTCCTTAGATGTCCAGGGTGTCGATATCTATAACAAATTTTCGGGTTATCAATTCTGCAATCAAGGCCCCTTCTTGTACAGTATCTAGGCTACGTGGTTATTCTTTCCCTACCTTTAACGGGCTACAATGTGTGTGCTCAAGTGATTCCTGCCCAAATTTTCCCTGAATCACCTCATATTCCTCATGTAGTAACATTGGAACTTCTGCATAATTTACCTCAATATAATCACGCTGGCCTGGCGTCATTATATTGTGCTAAATCGTACGTTCAATCCAATATCATTTCATATGGTCAATGTAACGTGATCACTTCCAGTTATACTAAATTTCATCTAATAGTGCTTTATCTATGCCATCTCAAAACAGAATCGACATAACTACTCTCACAGTTTCTCGATGTGGGTGCGTAGGTTCCGTAGATCATGTATTAATGCCTAAGTGTCCCGAAGTTTCTTCAAAGGTTCGGATTCAGGTAATGTTGTTAGATTCCTTCTAGATATTCAATCCGGGTCTCGCGTTGGGTTGTACGTGTAGCAAGTAGTGATATGATATGTCTCGAGGTGACTCGCAAGTCTTTGGGTATGGCTGAGCATTAGTAGAAGACACTATGACCTAGTTAAAGGGAATGCCTTCCCGACTTCTCCAATGTCTAGGAGTGTTAGGGACCTAAGTCCAGAGGTGTCGTTAGATCGTCGAGCAGTGGTGAAGAATGAAAGAGTTAAGTGACGGTCATGAAGCGTACAGGGTATGTGTCAACTGAACAATCTTCTAGATTGCGTGAAGTAATGTTTCGATCTCTGGAACGGTGGAGCAGTAGTAGTAACAGGTGGATTGCACTACTAGTTCTTAGGGTTAGACGAGTAGGAAAATTAGTTCAGGAAAGCATCTGAACTGGGAAGGATAAGTTCTCCACGTCGGTATAGCGAATAATAGACATGTAGCAAGCGCGTAATCAGGCATAACAACTACAACAGCCTAGATCGTTTACAACAGTACGTAGCATGGCAATAGTAACAGTATCATGCCGAAGTAACATGCTAAAAGCAGATAGTAGCATGCAGTAGCGAGAGTAAGCAAAAGCATACAGTGAGTTTATATAGCAGTAAAAGGAAACGGTAGCATGCAGTATGTTCATACAGTAGTAAAAGTAAGCAGTGGCATGCAGTAGTATAACACAGTATCATGCAGCAGGTTCCGCAGAAACAAGTTAGCTAGCAAGTTGTAGATTAGTCCTATTAGTGAATCCTACTCGGGTCGGTCTTAGACTCACTAATGCAACCTAATTCCCTACAACCAATGCTCTGATACCAAATGTGATGCAACACACTAAATCAACATGTACGGACCATCAACAACAGGATCATTACAAGGTCAAACACTATATGCATTTTCAAAACAAGTTTGCATTCATGATAAAAGGTGACGTCATAACTAACGCCAAATGTTTTACATCAAAAGCATGCTTCAAT
The DNA here is from genome assembly GCF_046630445.1 of Rutidosis leptorrhynchoides. NCBI lineage: Eukaryota > Viridiplantae > Streptophyta > Magnoliopsida > Asterales > Asteraceae > Rutidosis > Rutidosis leptorrhynchoides. The sequence continues at coordinate 323,558,295 of NC_092343.1, forward strand.
GAACAGAAGCAAGTAGTAATAGTACGTGACCCTTAGGTCATTACAAATCATAGTTCAAAAGTAGTAATGTTTGAATGCAAGTAAACGTTGATGCAGTGACATCTCTAAAGCAGCGGGTGTCTACAGCAATACTAGTACACAACGGAAGCAACCTTAAGCACCTGAGAAAAACATGCTTAAAAACGTCAACACAAAGGTTGGTGAGCTATAGTTTAAGTATAACAGTAATGTAAGGTAGGCCACGAGATTTCAGTGCTTCAAAGAGCGTTTCAAAACAGTAATACAAATCAGTATGATAAAGTATATGTTCAACCGTGGGCACTCGGTAACTAACTTAACGTTTAATAATATATCACCCCCTGAAAGTACACTTGGCAAGTGCGTATGTTTATGAAGTATTAAACACTCATTAACTGCTAGCGCGACTAGCCCGAGTGGGGATGTCAAACCCTATGGATCCATATCTAAGATTCGTGTTCACGGTTCAAAAACCATTGATTAAACGTTACCGAGCTAAAGGGAATGTTTATGCCGTTGTATAACCCACACATATATAAGTTTAAGTACTCGTGCCTAGTATGTAAAACATAAAATCCGCATGTATTCTCAGTTCCCAAAATAAGTTAAAGTAAAAAGGGAATGCTATAACTCACAATGATAAAGTAGCGGTAAAGTATGAGTCGGAAAGTAAGCAAGTATGTAGGTTGTCCAAACGGGTCCTCAACCTAAGTCAAATATCACTAAGTCAGTAAATCGTCCCAATAGGTTTAAATGTAAGTAAATAAGGTCTTAAGGGTCATCATTGTAGTGACCCGAACTTTTCCATGTTTATATATATTAATTGAGATTGATATTTACATGATTAAATGTTTCCAACATGTTAAGCAATCAAACTTGTTAAGACTTGATTAATTGAAATATGTTTCATATAGACAATTGACCACCCAAGTTGACCGGCGATTCACGAACGTTAAAACTTGTAAAAACGACATGATGATATATATATGGATATACATATGGTTAACATGAGATTATGATAAGTAAGTATCTCCATAAGTATATTAACAATGAGTTATATACATATAAACAAGACTACTAACTTAAGGATTTCGAAACGAGACATATATGTAACGATTATCGTTGTAACGACATTTAAATGTATATATATCATATTAAGATATATTAATATATCATAATATCATGATAATATAATAATTTAACATCTCATTAGATATAATAAACAATGGGTTAACAACATTAATTGAGATCGTTAACTTAAAGGTTTCAAAACAACAGTTACATGTAACGACTATCGATGACTTAACAACTCAGTTAAAATGTATATACATGTAGTGTATTTAGATGTATTAAAATACTTTTGGAAGACTTCAAGACATATATCAAAACACTCATACTTAACGAAAATGGTTACAGTTACTTTCCCATTCTTTTCTTTCATCAAGAATTCTAGTCGTATTCTTACCCGTATTATACACAGCTTCAAAACGTACTTACTATGGGTATATACCAATAGGAACTAGCATGGCATTCCACTCTTGATTATGTCATGTATGACTAATCAATTTTAACTTCTACCATGAGCTAGTCAACTAACTAGAACTCCTTTTAACCCCACTCACCACTCACCAATTACCACTCATCATTCACTCCATTTCACTTCCAATTCTCTTTCTAATTCTCTCTCAACACACACACACTATTATGAACGTATTTTTCCAGTAGTTAATCATCATCTTCATCAAAAATCACTTCAAGAATCAAGCTATAATCATCATAGGAAGAACACTTCAAGAACACTTCAAAAATCCCTTCAAGTTTACTAATTTACTTCCAAGCTTTCTAATCCATTCCAAGTAATCATCTAAGATCAAGAAACCTTTGTTATATACAGTAGGTTATCTTTCTTTTCAAGGTAATATTCATATTCAAACTTTGATTCAATTTCTATAACTATAAACTATCTTAATTCGAGTAAAAATCTTACTTGAACTTGTTTTTGTGTCATGATCCTACTTCAAGAACTTTCAAGCCATCCAAGATCCTTTGAAGCTAGATCATTTCTTGTCACTTCCAGTAGGTTTACCTACTAAACTTGAGGTAGTAATGATGTTCATAACATCATTCGATTCATATATATAAAACTATCTTATTCGAAGGTTTAAACTCGTAATCACTAGAACATAGTTTAGTTAATTCTAAACTTGTTCGCAAACAAAAGTTAATCCTTCTAACTTGACTTTTAAAATTAACTAAACACATGTTCTATATCTATATGATATGCTAACTTAATGATTTAAAACCTGGAAACACGAAAAACACTGTAAAACACCGCGGGCTGTTTTGGGTTAGTTAATTAAAAACTATGATAAACTTTGATTTAAAAGTTGTTATTATGAGAAAATGATTTTTATTATGAACATGAAACTATATCCAAAAATTATGGTTAAACTCAAAGTGGAAGTATGTTTTCTAAAATGGTCATCTAGACGTCGTTCTTTCGACTGAAATGACTACCTTTACAAAAACGACTTGTAACTTATTTTTCCGACTATAAACCTATACTTTTTCTGTTTAGATTCATAAAATAGAGTTCAATATGAAACCATAGCAATTTGATTCACTCAAAACGGATTTAAAATGAAGAAGTTATGGGTAAAACAAGATTGGATAATTTTTCTCATTTTAGCTACGTGAAAATTGGTAACAAATCTATTCCAACCATAACTTAATCAACTTGTATTGTATATTATGTAATCTTGAGATACCATAGACACGTATACAATGTTTCGACCTATCATGTCGACACATCTATATATATTTCGGAACAACCATAAACACTCTATATGTGAATGTTGGAGTTAGCTATACAGGGTTGAGGTTGATTCCAAAATATATATAGTTTGAGTTGTGATCAATACTGAGATACGTATACACTGGGTCGTGGATTGATTCAAGATAATATTTATCGATTTATTTCTGTACATCTAACTGTGGACAACTAGTTGTAGGTTACTAACGAGGACAGCTGACTTAATAAACTTAAAACATCAAAATATATTAAAAGTGTTGTAAATATATTTGGAACATACTTTAATATATATGTATATATTGTTATAGGTTCGTGAATCAACAGTGGCCAAGTCTTACTTCTCGACGAAGTAAAAATCTGTGAAAGTGAGTTATAGTCCCACTTTTAAAATCTAATATTTTGGGATGAGAATACATGCAGGTTTTATAAATGATTCACAAAATAGACACAAGTACATGAAACTACATTCTATGGTTGAATTATCGAAATCGAATATGCCCCTTTTTATTAAGTCTGGTAATCTAAGAATTAGGGAACAGACACCCTAATTGACGCGAATCCTAAAGATAGATCTATTGGGCCTAACAAACCCCATCCAAAGTACCGGATACTTTAGTACTTCGAAATTTATATCATATCCGAAGGGTGTGTGACGACCCAGAAATTTCCGACCAAATTTAAACTTGATCTTTATATGATTCCGACACGATAAGCAAAGTTTGTAATATTGAGTCTCTAAATTTTGAACTTTTTGCATGAATTCATTTAACCTTTGACTATTCTCGACGACTCACGATACGATTGCTTGTAAATGGATATGCATATACATTTGTATATAATAATATGAAATAGTATATATATCGTAATTGTTATAATTAATTTTGTAAAAATAATAATAATATATAAAAAGTATCTATATATAAATAATGTATATATAATATATATTTTGTAATTTTGAAGTTATTTTGTAAGCAAAGGTAACGCTCAATTTTCATTCGATTAATAGTAACCGAGTTAAAAAGGAACTTATGTGATTTTAAAATAAACGGTGATCCAAAAATGAGTTTTACAAATTTGTAAGCTTATTAAAAATGTATTTAGGAACTAATTGTTAAATTTGAACACTTTTCATATTTTACCTTGAATCGAGCGCGGACAGTGAGGTAATTTTTATTTAGTAGTTAATAATCGAATTTTATACCATAATGACTAAAATAAATAAAGATTGTTACTGTAAAAATTTGAGATTTTTCTTGAAACTTTTAGTCCACCACTGATTTATCAACGGAGCACGAATTTCAGTCCGTGAATGAAATAGTAGGCGACGACTAATTTAATCACACGTTTATATATTTATATTATATTATAATTATTAATATATTATTATATTAAATATCTAAATCAGATTCCGTTGTTTTTGGCCGAGAACTACCAAAACCAAACAATGTGTCCACTGCTACCAATTGAAAACTTTTTGACTTTTAATATATTGATTGATTACTATGTTGGTTGCTTTCCACAATTTAAGGGATTTACACAGATACATGAATGCATCTAACATAAATATAGATAATATAATCTTACAACTTGCATGACTTTTCCCATTTATATACATACATGCACGAATCCACTAAAATGCATCTAAACCATCTTTCTTCTATTTGACTACTTATATATAACTAAAATAATCAAAGCATTCTCCATAAACCTCAACGTCATTATTATTTTTTTTTTTTTGGATCGTGAGGTTTGTTGAAGTCTTCACGTTCCAACGTTTAACAAGTCCTTGACTCCATATTCCTTGGAGATAGTTTAGATACGATATATCCATCGGATCAATTTGAATGTCCCTTGCGTGATCTCATTTGTGGTAGTCTGTTTCCTTTGGTTACGTGACACCCTATAATCACCCCCTAGTACCATCTCGCCATTTTATTTTGACAACCCAGTTGACACCATTTCACCACCACCATGGTTCCACCATAACACAACTACGTTGTTTCCTTCTTGTATGTCGAAACAACCACCATCACTATCTCCAATCACCACTACAAACGACGGCCACCATTCAACACCATGTCAAACCGCCACCTCAACACCAACGTGTAACAACACCCCAACCGCCATCTTGAAACCATTGTTACTGCAACTAATATACTCGAGAACACCTTCGCGTTCTTTCTCTTTTTGAACTACAACAACCTCCACCCTAAACCACCCAACCATCACCTTTTAACACCAACGGAAGACACCAAAAACCACCCTACTATTGTTACTATATATTTGTTTTCTGTCCGGTTTTAAACATCAAAACCGAACCATGATTTACAACTGTTACGCCTGCTATTTTCTGTAATTACTCAATGCAAGTTAACGTGATAAAGCAGCTGGGATATGTTCACTATTTTTGTCATGTTGATTTATGGAATATCACTATACTTTGCATTATTAAATTCCAAACAAAGGTTATGGAAATGGGACAAGCTATACCTTATATGGCCGACCAGTGGGTAATCACTATCGATTACTTTTTATTTATTTTTGTTCTTGCTTCCTCTTCGCTACTACGACAGCAAAACCAACCAAATAAAAAAAAAGAAAAAAAGAATACTTTGGGCCGTATTAATTATTATTGGACTGATATGATCCTGATTCTACTTTGGGCCGAGATAATCTAGTTATTTGTTGATCCGAGGTCCAGCTAAATTTCTGTTGAGCTGCTATGTTCGAGTTGCATCTTAAGTATTGAACTAGGCTAGTGGATTAGTGAAACTACCATTAGACCGAGACCCATTTTTTGTTGAACTATGAATGATGGTGACAAGGGTAACGTGATATTGTAGAGGTGATGTTAAAATGATAACGTGTCGAGGTTAACAACTTTTGTGTTAGTAAATATTAGATGATAATGGTGATCGAGATACAAAGGTTATTATGTTATGATAATGGTTTAGTGATGATTATGATCATGACTATGATTATGGTTATGATATAGACTATGATAATGATGATACAATATCATGATTAGGGTTAGATGATGATTAGGGGATGATATGATGATGATGACAGTATGACGATTATGATAATCATGCATATGATGACGATGATGTTGGTAGTATGATTATGACGATTAAGATGATCGTGATGATGATAATCTAGTGGAGACGATGATAAAACTGTGATGATTAAACGTGATGATCTTTGATAATGATGATGATGTATCAATGATAGTGATATAGATGATGATAATTAGAAGTGGGTTTAGTATTTAGATGAAGATAGTAAAAATTGAATTAAATGTAATTGATAATGCTAAAAACGAACATATATTTCATAGCATTATTCCTCAAGAAAGACAAGCTTTTAGTTGCAATTGTTCTATTTAAAAGTGATATTCGTTTAAATAATAAAAGGTGAAGACAAAAGACAGATTCGACGAATTGAAGACGCAAACGACCAAAAAACTCAAAAGTACAAAATACAATCAAAGAGGTTCCAATTATTGATAAGAAACGTCTCGAAATTACAAGAGTACAAGATTCAAAACGCAAAGTACAAAATATAAAATTGTACGCAAGGACGTTCGAAAATCCGGAACCGGGACCAGAGTCAACTCTCAACGCTCGAAGCAACGGACTAAAAATTACAAGTCAACTATGCACATAAATATAATATAATATTTAAATAATTCTTATAATTATTTATATATTATATTAATATTTAAAACCGTCGGCAAGAAAGACTCCAAAAGGGACTGAGCTGTAATTTCATTCTCCGCGACTCGCGGAGTTTGAAGGCCAAAAATGCCGCGAGTCGTGGAGTCCCAAAATATGAAACTCCCTATAAAAGCAACCGAATTCTGAGCATTTTTCATCCATCATATATCATTCTCTCTATCTATATACGTAAAATATATATATAATTTATATTTTAATTTTAATTTTAATTTTAATCCTAATAATAAGGGTATGTTAGCGAATTTTGTAAGGGTGTAAGTCAAAATTCTGTCCGTGTAACGCTATGCTATTTTTAATCATTGTAAGTTATGTTCAACCTTTTTAATTTAATGTCTCATAGCTAAGTTATTATTATGCTTATTTAATCCGAAGTAATCATGATGTTGGGCTAATTACTAAAATTGGGTAATTGGGCTTTGTACCATAATTGGGGTTTGGACAAAAGAACGACACTTGTGGAAATTAGACTATGGGCTATTAATGGGTTTTATATTAACTAAACAATACCTTGTTAATTTAATATACAAACTTATTATTCGACGTATTTATATATAACCACATACGCTTGACTGGGTACGGTGGGCGGGATATCTATAAATACCAATAATTATTCATTTTACCGGATACGGAACTGTATTAATAGTTAATAGACTTGTTGAAACAGGGGTGAATTACATTCAAGGGTTATTGGTGTAATTGTTAACAAAGTAGTAAAACCTTGGTTTACACGCAGTCGATAACCTGGTGTATTCATTAAACAAAGTATTAAAACCTTGTTACAATTCGAATCCCCAATTAGTTGGAATATTTGACTTCGGGAATAAGAATAATTTGACGAAGGCTTTCGCTCTTTATATTTATGACTGATGGACTATTATGGACAAATCCGTATGGACATATTAAATAATCCAGGACAAAGGATAATTAACCCATGGGCATAAAACTAAAATCAACACGTCAAACATCATGATTACGGAAGTTTAAATAAGCATAATTATTTTATTTCATACTTAATTTCCTTTATTTTATATTTAATTGCACTTCTAATTATCGCATTTTTATTTATTGTTATTGTATTTAATTGCACTTTTAATTATCGTACTTTTTAATTATCGCAAGTTTATTTTATCGCACTTTTATTATTCGCAATTTCATTATCGTTATTTACTTTATGCTTTAATTTAAGTCTTGTATTTATTTTTAATATTTTACATTTGGTTTTAACTGCGACTAAAGTTTTAAAATCGACAAACCGGTCATTAAACGGTAAAAACCTCCCTTTATAATAATAATATTACTTATATATATATTTGTATTTTTATAAAAGTAAACTAATATAGCGTTAAGCTTTGTTTAAAAAGATTCCCTGTGGAACGAACCGGACTTACTAAAAACTACACTACTGTACGATTAGGTACACTTCCTATAAGTGTTGTAGCAAGGTTTAAGTATATCCATTCTATAAATAAATAAATATCTTGTGTAAAATTGTATCGTATTTAATAGTATTTCCTGCTAAAATTTAATAGTATTTTATACCCCTTAGCTTTAACATCAAGTATTTTTGGCGCCGCTGCCGGGGAATCGCTTAAAAGCCGGAAGCGCAACGCTACAAAAAAAAAATATTTTTATTTTACTTTTATTAAAATTCGTTTTTATAAAAGTACGTTTTAAATATTCGAAAATATAAAAAGATAAACAAAAATTTATATATTTTTAAGAGTTTGTTAAAAGTTTTATAAGTTTCTTTATTTTTATTTTAGTTTATAAAAATATAAGTTTTATTTAAATATCTTTTATTTATATAAAAACAGAAAATTAGAAAACATAAAAAAAAAAAACGCGTCGATTTAAAACTGTACCAGAGTTGAAATTTGAACACCGCGAGTCGCGGGGTTTGCTGCATCGAATACCGCAAGTCGCGGAGATAACCTGACACGCCGACAGAACCCTAATCAGGCATTAATTACGAATTAATATTATAATTATTAATATAAAACCCTAATTAGGTTTTAATTAAATATGTATTTTAGTTTTTATTAATATTTTGTTTAATTAGTTAAATTAAATTGTAAAATTAATAGTTTTATAAAATAATTAATATAAAAATAATATTTTTATAAAAATTGTAATTTTTACAACTTTTTGTATATTTTTATATTTTGTCCCTTTTTAATTGTTTTAACGTAATATTTGTATTTTTAGCTCATATTTAGTTTTAAACTTAGTTTTTGCCATAGTTATTTTTATTTCTAGATTTTTAGGCTTTGCCGTAAAATCCCGTAAGTGCTTTTTCTTTAGACTAAGATTTAGTTGCTTTAGAATTTTGCGACGCCTTTTTAAGTTTTAGTTTCTTTTTAAGTTATTTCCATTTGGGATTTAGTTTTTCCTGTAAGCTTTAATATTTTTAGAGGACTTTTACCTATGTATCAATTATCATTCCAATTAGTAATCTCAATTTGCGATTATAATTTTAAATTAGTTGTAGTAATAAGGTTAGGTTAGTCAAGTATTTTTAAGTTTTATAAGTTTCTTTTATTTTTCCGTCACCTTTTATTTTTCAACCATTTTTCTTTTTCGACCTTTTTCGACGAACTCTTTTTCTTTCTTATTTCTCGCTATTCTAGTTTTTAGGACATAGATTTTTATTCTACTTCTTATCTAAATTTCTTAAAATTACGAAAATTTGTTTTAAGTGGTTAAATTAATAGACATCAAAATTTTCTGGTTCGTAGTAATAGTTGGATTTGTACGTGGACCGGGTTATTGGAGCCAAACAGTCCTCAATTATATTGAGACCAAACGAATCCTGCCCCTCTGCTGCATCTTTTGGCTATTCGAAACGTGGGCAAAATCAGAAAAGTCTATTGATTGGATAACTTATTATAATTTTTCTTTCCTTTTAAAAACTAATAGGATATTTAGTGAATGCACCGAGCAAGACGTTCACCACCTTTTGTACGTTCACCACCTGTAACTAGATCAAGACATTTAGCAAATATTACTACCGTTGATTTTTCTTTAGAATCGTCATCCAGTCGACCAAGTACTCCAGTTCAAATTTCCGATAATCCATTTTTTGAACCCGACCTCATAATTGAGAATCCGGAGAATATTCAGGAACGATTCATAGATCCTGAACCACTAAACTTTCCTCCGGAACCACCAATCATTCAAACAGAGATTTTTGAGGAACGAACCATTAAATCAGAATCCTCTAGTGATTCCGATTCAACAAATTCAATTATGGAGAATCTGGAACCTTTAAGTATGGAAGACCGAATGAGAGCTAAACGCACTGGCCAAGGTCACGCAATTACTCATCCAGACATTAATGCGCCAGATTATGAAATCAAAGGACAAATTCTACACATGGTGACTAATCAATGCCAATTTAGTGGTGCGCCGAAGGAAGATCCAAATGAACATTTACGTACCTTTAATAGGATCTGCACACTATTTAAAATCCGAGAAGTGGAGGATGAACAGATATATCTCATGTTATTTCCCTGGACTTTAAAGGGAGAAGCCAAAGATTGGTTGGAATCGTTACCTGAAGGGGCGATTGATACATGGGATATTTTAGTTGAAAAATTTCTTAAACAATTCTTTCCTGCATCTAAAGCCGTAAGACTTCAAGCTGAAATTATTACGTTTACACAGAAGCCGAATGAAACTCTATATGAGGCGTGGACAAGATATGGAAAGTTGTTAAGAGGATGTCCGCAACATGGTTTAGACACATGTCAAATAGTACAAATATTCTACAAAGGATGCGACATCACTACAAGGAAAGACATAGATATAGCAGCTGGTGGTTCTATTATGAAGAAAACCGAAACTGATGCTTACAAAATTATTGACAACACTGCTTCCCACTCACATGAGTGGCACCAAGAAAAAGATATCGTTAGATCATCTAAAGCAGCTAGAGCCGATTCTAGCCATGACTTAGATTCCATTTTCGCAAAGATAGATGCTGTCGAGAGACGAATGGAAAAGATGACTAAAGATATACACTCAATACGAATTAGTTGTGAGCAGTGTGGAGGACCACATTTGACAAAAGATTGTCTCAGTATTGAATTAACAATGGAACAAAGAGAGAATATTTCATACATAAACCAAAGGCCTGGAAATAATTATCAGAATAATTATCAACCACCAAGACCGATTTACAATCAAAACCAGAACTATAACAGAAATATTCCATACAACAACCAACAAGGTCCTAGCAATCAACAAGTATCCAATAATACTTACAATCAGCAAAGACCTAATTTTCAAAACAAACCACCACAACAAATCGATGATAAAAAGCCGAATTTAGAAGATATGATGACGAAGCTAGTTGAAACTCAAACACAGTTTTTCACATCTCAGAAACAAACTAATGAACAAAATGCTCAAGCATTTAGAAATCAACAAGCTTCTATTCAAAATCTGGAACAAGAAGTAAGTAACCTAGCAAGGTTAATAGGTGAAAGAAAACCGGGAAGTCTACCTAGTGATACAAATGCTAACCCCCGGAATGAAACAGCTAAAGCCATTACCACAAGAAGTGGTACAACACTTAAACCACCTGAAATACCTGTAACTTCTGATGAAGCTATTCCTACTCCACAAGAACCACAACCTGATCAAGATAAGGAAAAAGAACCGGTAGTTGAAAAGGTTAATGAAGATAACACAGCTAAGGATAAACCTTATGTTAAACCATACCAACCACCACTTCCTTACCCGAGTAAAATGAAGAAAGAGAAACTTGAAGCCGAGCAATCCAAATTCTTGGATATGTTTAAACAGATAAATGTAAATCTTCCTTTCATTGATGTGATTTCAGGAATGCCTAGATATGCTAAATTCTTGAAAGATCTAATCTCAAATAGAAAGAAAATGGAAGAACTCTCGGCTGTTACTATGAATGCTAATTGTTTAGCAGTGATGTTGAATAAGATACCAGAAAAACTATCTGATCCAGGAAGTTTCACAATTCCATGTTTTCTGGGTAGTCTTAGTTCAATAGAAGCATTGGCAGACTTAGGTGCTAGTATAAATCTAATGCCGTATTCACTATACGCTAAACTAGACCTTGGAGAATTGAAACCAACCAGAATAAGCATACAACTAGCCGATAGATCAATAAAATATCCTAGAGGGATAATGGAGAACATGCTAGTTAAAGTTGGTATTTTAGTATTTCCAGTAGATTTTGTTGTTCTGGACATGGAAGAAGATTCTCAAGTACCTCTCATATTAGGAAGACCATTCTTAAACACGGCTAAAGCAATGATAGACGTGTTCGGTAAGAAATTGACCCTAAGTATAGAGGACGAGAGTGTTACCTTTTCAGTTGATAGAGCAATGCAACAACCACAATCTGCAGATGATACATGTTATTATATTCAAACTATAGATGCACATGCAGAATTATTAGAAGAATTTCCAGAATTACAAGGAACAGGAGAATGTTCTTTAGGAGAAGGTAATGAACCAATTGATGAAGCTGAAATGTTAGCTACACTTATAGCTAATGGATATGAACCAACAACAGAAGAAATTCAAATGCTAAAAGAAGAAGACAGATATCGATACAAATCATCGATAGAAGAACCTCCGACATTAGAGTTAAAGCCACTTCCAAACCATTTGGATTACGCTTATTTACATGGTGAATCTGAATTACCTGTAATAATATCGTCTTCTCTTACTGAAAATGAGAAATCACAACTCATTTCTGTGTTGAAAGCTCATAAACCAGCCATTGCATGGAAGATTCATGATATTAAAGGAATAAGTCCTTCGTATTGCACACATAAAATCCTTATGGAAGAAGGTCATAAAACGTATGTGCAACGCCAACGAAGACTAAATCCTAATATGCAAGATGTAGTTAAAAAAGAAATTATTAAACTGCTAGATGCAGGTTTGATATATCCAATTTCTGATAGTCCATGGGTAAGCCCAGTTCAATGCGTGCCTAAGAAGGGTGGCATGACTGTCATTACAAATGAGAAAAATGAGCTTATTCCTACTAGGACTGTAACAGGATGGCGTGTGTGTATTGATTATAGAAAATTAAATGACGCCACCAGAAAAGATCACTTTCCCTTACCTTTCATTGATCAAATGTTGGAAAGATTAGCCGGAAATAGTTACTATTGTTTTCTAGATGGATTTTCCGGATATTTTCAAATTCCAATAGCACCCGAAGATCAAGATAAAACCACGTTCACGTGCCCTTATGGTACTTTTGCTTACAAACGCATGCCATTTGGACTTTGCAATGCCCCTGCAACCTTTCAAAGGTGTATGATGGCGATTTTTCATGACATGATAGAAGAATGCATGGAAGTATTCATGGATGACTTTTCAGTCTTCGGTGATACATTTGAATCATGTCTAGTTAATCTTGAACGAATGCTTATTAGATGCGAACAATCAAATCTAGTACTTAATTGGGAGAAATGCCATTTCATGGTTAAAGAAGGCATCGTTCTTGGTCATAAAATTTCAAAAGAAGGAATTGAAGTGGATAGAGCTAAAGTAGATGTAATTGCTAAACTTCTACATCCCACCAATGTTAGAGGAGTTAGGAGTTTTCTAGGGCATGCCGGTTTTTACCGACGTTTCATAAAAGATTTTTCTAAAATTGCCACTCCTATGAATAAACTCCTAGAAAAGGATGCTCCATTCATCTTTTCAGATGAGTGTATCAAATCTTTTAATATTCTTAAAGAGAAACTCACTAATGCGTCGATCATGATAACACCAAATTGGAATCTGCCATTTGAACTAATGTGCTATGCAAGTGATTTTGCAAAGGGAGCCGTTTTAGGACAAAGGATTGAAAAACGATTTCAACCTATATATTATGCTAGTAAGACGTTACAAGGAGCACAAATGAACTATACAACTACTGAAAAAGAACTCCTTGCTATTGTCTTTGCTTTTGACAAATTTCGATCATATCTCGTTCTAGCAAAAACGGTGGTCTATACCGACCATTCTGCTCTTAGATACCTATTTTCAAAACAAGATGCTAAACCAAGATTAATCCGTTGGATCTTACTCTTACAAGAGTTTGACATTGAAATCTGAGATAAAAGAGGAGCAGAAAATCTCGCCGCTGATCATCTTTCTCGTCTTGAAAATCCCGAATTAGAAGTTCTAAATGAATCGGCCATACAAGAAAACTTTCCTGATGAATATCTATTGAAGATAGATTATAAAGAAATTCCATAGTTTGCAGACTATGCAAACTATTTAGTATGTGGATTCCTTGAAAAAGGATTATCATACCAAAGACGAAAGAAATTCTTCAGTGATATAAAACACTATTTTTGGGAAGATCCACATCTGTTTAAAAGTTGTCCCGATGGAATAATACGCCGATGTGTATTTGGAGATGAAGCTAGTAAAATATTAAACCATTGTCACACAGGACCAACAGGAGGGCATTATGGGCCTCAACTAACAGCAAGAAAAGTTTATGATGCTGGATTCTATTGGCCTACAATTTACAAAGACGCACACCTTCTTTGCAAATCCGGTGATGCTTGTCAAAGGGCCAGAAAAATAAGTCAACGTGATGAAATACCACAAAATGTCATCCAAGTATGTGAAGTATTTGACATTTGGGGTATAGACTTTATGGGTCCATTTCCAAAATCTCATAATAATCTATATATACTCGTAGCCATTGATTATGTATCTAAATGGGCGGAAGCACAAGCTCTCCTAACTAACGATGCACGAGTTGTAGTCAACTTTTTAAAACGTCTTTTTGCAAGGTTTGGAACACCGAAAGCTTTAATAAGTGATCGGGGTACTCATTTCTGTAATAATCAACTTGAGAAAGTTCTTAAAGATATGGAGTAACTCATAAAATCTCCACCGCATATCATCCACAAACAAGTGGATAAGTTGAAAATACCAACCGAGCTTTAAAACGTATTCTAGAGAAAACCGTAGGATCAAATCCGAAGGAATGGTCCATTAAATTGGAGGATGCACTCTGGGCTTTTAGAACAGCCTACAAAACTCCAATTGGAACCACACCTTTTAGACTTGTATATGGAAAAGCATGTCATCTTCCAGTAGAAATTGAACACAAAGCATTTTGGGCTTTGAAGACATGTAATCTTGATTTACATGAAGCTGGATGTCTACGATTAAGTCAACTAAAAGAATTAGAAGAATTAAGGCATGAAGCATACGAAAATTCGTTAATCTATAAAGAAAGAACGAAGAAATGGCATGATAAAAGAATCAGAAGTTCAAAAGAATTTAAAGAAGGAGACAAAGTTCTTCTTTTCAATTCACGATTCAAGCTATTTCCTGGAAAATTGAAATCAAGATGGTCTGGACCATTCATAGTTAAAAGAGTTTTTCCATACGGAACAGTAGAATTAATAAATTCAAATGGAATTGAATTTAAAGTTAATGGTCACAGAGTTAAACATTACATACATGGTCTGATGGAAGTTGACAATGAAGTTAATCACAATTTCGATACCACAGCTAACTAAGTGTGGGAAGAATCAAGTCTTTAAAGGGGTTTATGTATTTCTGTTAGAGTTAGATTGTCTGTTTTCGTGTAGTTCTCGAAAATGGAACCCGAATGGTCTTTCCCTAGCAGACCCTAAAGAACTAGTCTTCTTCCCCCATTCTGAATTTTTATTTTTTTAGGAAATGAAGACTGCCTGTGAACTAAATCATGGTCTAATGCTACACGCTTTGATCACTAAACATAATAATGACATACTACCGAGTGAAATAGTATAAGTAATCTGAGAAAGAATGGACGGAGTTAGAAAAGAATCCAGATGCGAAGATAATAAGTTACAATTTGGTAAAGGAAAATCAAAATCCGCAACAAAAAGAAGAGCACGACACCTAGAAAGATGTCACAAATGCGGAAAATGGTCACATGGAGGTAAATGTTCAAATAATCAAACCTATTCAAACACCGAATTTGTTACTTTATGCAGAGACGGACCGTTCATATGTTTAGAAGAAAAGACACTGAATGCTCGAGGTTACGCCTATGTAGCTATGGAAAACCAATTAAACCGACTATCTTATGAATGGGATAGATCATATAACTAAGAAATCTATTTCACAGGTATGTCTGTACAGTTTTTATTTTATTTATTTTTATTTTTAACCTTTTGATAATAAACGCTAATTTGGTCGCTAAAAAGTATTAAATTGGTATTGAATAAAATTAGGTTTGGCGACTGAAATTATTGATATCATTCAAAAATTTATTACATCACTGCGAAATTTAACGTTTATTCTTAAGGTATAAATATCTTTAATCAATCAACCCAAAATATTTTAAAAATTCGTCATGAGTTAAATTAGGTTTTGGAACCGAAATTACTTTACCGAAAAGAGGGGTGTATATTTTTGATAATATTTGATTGATTAAAGTGGGATAAAAAGCCAAAAAGATTTTTAATTTTATTTTTACCATGTTTTTAAAATTAATATTTAAATCTTAAATTAATATTGTAAACTTTGTAAAAACAATATTTTTAAAATTGTAAATATTTGAAAAAATTAATATAAGTTTGGTGTAAATTTATAATATGAATTTTTAAATTAAGTTTGGTGTGAATTTTTAATTATTAAAATATGAATTTTAAATTTTATGCATTTTAAATTTTAAGTTTGGTGTGAATTTTTAATATTAATTTTGAATTTTATATTTAAGTTGTGTGAATTTAAAAACAAAAATTTACTTTATCTCATTAAGTTAAAAATATGATTTTTAAAATTCGTCGTAAGTTGAAGACTAGGTCTTTGAACCGAAATTGCTTTACCCAAGGGAGGGACGAGAACTTTTATTATCATTATTTTTAATCTTATTAAATTAAAGTATGCCAAAAACATTAAAAAACCCAAAAATCTTAGCTTTTAAAACAATCGCTACAAAAAGACAAATTTTAAAATTTTGTCGAGGGACGGACTAGGACATCAATCCGAAACGACTTCGTCCTAAATAACAAGGGAAACAAAATTTTAAAAATTAATTACTTAATTGTTTTATAAGTTAAAGATAAAAAAAAAAAAAAAAAAGCAAACTCCGCGACTCGCGGTGTTTGAAGTGTCCAAACACCGCGAGTCGCGGGAGGACCGAAAATCAGAAAAAAAATAAAGAGCTGGAACAGATCAGTCCCAACCCACAAAACACACAAATACTGCGAACATAAACACGAAAATACTCGAAAAAACACCCCAAAAATCACAATTTTTAACCGTTAATCACCAAATTTTTTACTAAAATCATGTTGAGAAGGATGCTATCAAGGAATTACTCAAGAAAAACGGTAAATTTCTACACTTAAACACCATTTAATTCAAAAATTAGTGTTCTTGAGCAATTTTTTTTCCCAATTTGATTTTGATGCTTTTTAGTGTAATTAGGCTTAAATTGTTTATGTATTATGCTTGTATAACCTAGATTGATGCTATTTAACATGATTAGAAGCCTTAAACTTCAAATTTTGAGTAATCTAGGGTTTGTGTTCTTGAGCAATTTGGGGCTTTTTGATATAAACAGGTTATGGTCAATTTTTGTCATGAATTGTTGCTAAATTAAGTAGTGTAACATGTCTAGGTAGTTAAATGATCCAAACTTTGAGCCTAAACATGATTTTGAGAATTAAAGTGGACTTTTTCAAGTCTAAAATTCATGAACTTGATTTTTGAAAGATAATGCCATTTGAAACCTGTTTAATTGCTAGTAATGATTATTTTGACATGTTATTTGAGTTGAATGCTTATGAACTTGGCGAACATTTTCGTATATGCTTATTTGAAAAAGTGTAGATTTGATAAAAATGTGAAAATGAGCTTAAGTTTGATATAAATTGATCATGTCATTGTAATTGTTTTGATTGATGATTTTGCTGACACTAATGCATATTTGGATGCACAAAAATTGTGTTTGATGTGTTTTGCAGACTGAAAGGGGTGAATCTTCATCCCAAGTCTGCAATGCTCCTGCTGAGAATGCGGAACAACAGGAGGTGGATAACTACTACAAGCAGGATATACCTCATCCAGTCATGACATTTTTTGATATGCACT
Organism: Rutidosis leptorrhynchoides; assembly: GCF_046630445.1. Classification (NCBI taxonomy): domain Eukaryota; kingdom Viridiplantae; phylum Streptophyta; class Magnoliopsida; order Asterales; family Asteraceae; genus Rutidosis; species Rutidosis leptorrhynchoides. Next base: position 323,575,962 of record NC_092343.1, read on the forward strand.
TGGAAGAGTTGCACCCGAACCTGAGATTTGACAGACTTTGGATTGATTATCCAAAATACCAAAGGGGTTTGCATACTCTTCATTCTAAGGTTGTTGAGGTACCGAGGGTCATAGAATGGGGACCCTTAGAAGCTGTAGAATTGGCCGGGCCAATTATGGAATTACTTGTACAGAGGTATGGTAATTCTACTTTTAATGACTGGGTACGTTTATTCACCATGCGTAGACCTGTATATAAAGTATGGTGTGAAGAATTGTTATGTAGTATAGAATTAAATGATCGGGTAGCTAGTTTAACCGATCGATCTTTTATTAGATTTTTGTTAGGAGGTTCGATGCGCCACATGTCTTTACTAGACATGGCTCAGGCTTTACGTATATATATGCCTGAGGAGTTAGCATCTGCTGATTGTAGAGGGTTGATACTAAACGGTAGAAAGATAGATGAAAATTTTGATACACACGGTGTATGGAGTCAAATGACAAGCCATCACCGATTCAAAGGGGGAAATTACTCTTATTTGGATATAGATAGAGCCGAATTAAGAGTGATTCATAGGTTTTTAGCAAATTCGATTACACAAAGAGGTAAGAACAAGGAAAAGGTAAATGAACAGGATTTGTTTTACCATATGTGTATTCGTGACCTACAAAGCGCTGTAAGTATACCGTATTGTGTGGGTTATTATTTATCAGCTATGGTTAGGGGGATGAGACCGCATAGCATAATAGGAGGTGGTATTTTTATTACTTTGATTGCTGAATATCTCGGTGTGGATATAAGTCGGGGGGGATTATTAGTCGAAGAACCAGAACCCCGCGATACTATAGGTTTAAATGTATACCATGGTGCGAAAGTTTTGAAGAGGCGAAATAACGCCGCAGTACAATACCATGGTAGACATCCACAGGTTAAGAGAAACCAACAGCAAGGTAATGTAGGAGGGGGAAATGAGATGCAAGAAATGCAAAGGTTTATAGCTTCACAGGAGTACGAAAATGCTAGACAGAGAGCATTTGAAGATTGGCAAGTTCATCAAAACCAAATCATAGCTCATTGCCAACATATAGGTAGAAACTATATTCCTACACCAAAACCCATCTTCCCTCCCTGGTTTATAGAGATGCAACCACCGTATCCTACGTATAACCCTGCCGAAGCATTCTATAGCACCTATGGTTATGCCTGGAACCCCTATTGGTACCAGTATCATCCCTAGTCTACTTAGTTTTATTTATTTTGTAATTTGTAATGTTGATACGTTTAATACTTATGTTAATATTGTAAGAGTTTTTATAATTTTCTAACTTTTATTCTTAGATTTTAATAATTTTTGAATGTGGGGTAATATACCAAACTTCAAAAATATGTATATATGTTTGCAGTTTATCTTATGTACACAACAGGGTAAAACAACGCATTTTCAAAGACTGGCATTAAGTTCAGCAAAAGCAACTAATTTTGACGACAAGATGCAAAATATATGTGAAATAACAACGAGATGGAATGAACAAATGATGTGCACTATTTATCATTCAGCAAACAAACGCCAATATGTTTGGAAACTTTGGTAAAATTTAATCATTTTCACACAAATCACCCTCAATAATTTAAATTGTTACTGATTTCTTGCAAATGAGGGCATTGCAAGATCTTAAGTGTGGGAAGGGGTTAAATTCTTTCGGATTTTAAAATTTTTATCTTAAATACTTGGTTACCATTAAAAATACTAGTAAAGCAGTAGTTGTATTAGAATCTAGTGCTCTCTGATAATAAAGAACAGCCCTAGTCTTATATACTGACTACCCAATTCTAGTAAAATTTTACAAAATTTTCAATTAAATGAACTCAAAATCATGTTTATACATATTTATGAACGATAAAACTAGGTTTTAACACCGAAATTATTGTTACCTCAGAAAGGACATAAATTGAGAAACAAACCAAAATGTTAAAATTCATTTAAAATGGAATAGAGGACGATAAAAAGGAAAATAAAAGCCAAGTGTGGGAAAATTTATCAAGTTATCTTAAACATATGTCACATATATCTGTAACAAATAACTGAAAATACTTTTGCTTTGGACTAAACTAAACTGTTTTACCCGATGAAAGAAAAGAAGAGATGGATCTACACGATGAATCAATTCCATCATTAAAAGGAAGTAAAGTCTTCCGAAAAAGAAACGCGCTTCTTGATTTAGGTCATGAAGTTGTCGTCCAGACCAGCTGTAGGTTGACGAAAAATCTAGAAAAGTCATCACTAAAATCAGCAGGAAATCCACGGACCTCAGCATTAAACAGGGTCGCCAAGTGGTCAGATTTATCCTAACCATGAGAAGGATTTATCTCGTAAAATAGGGAGGCACCATGCAAATTAGCTGGATAAGACTAATGAATCAGATCCCCAGAAAGGATAATCTCTTTAAAGATTAAAAATCAGCTTTTAAGACTGATATTACTCAATCCTTGAGATTGACCTTAAAGATTGAGAATTACAAACTCATGGAATTCAATGATATCTAAACTCGAGCTTGAACGAGAAAATATTTTGATAAAATTATAAACCGATTTGTTTTCTGAAAACCCTATTTTCAATGCGTTCATTACCATTGAACGTAAAATCCTAGGAATTCACCTGGAATTCATTAGGTCACCTGAACTAAATCGAGTGTCAACCGTAAGAACGGTGGTTGCATAGCATGGTCAAAGACAGGACCTTGTGCTAGACCGAAAAATTATAAGGGTGAGTTTTACTATTGCTCCTACCAAGGATAGTAATTGCGTCCGACACGTTATAGACCATAATTAAAAGCAAGTCACGGGACATTGCCTTAACAGTTGCTTGTTCAACGCTTTCCTTTACAACCGGACGGTAGTTTACCAAAAGGTAATATACGGGACAAGTAAACTGGACGTGTTGCTTTCCAAATACAAGGTTAGCAAGTGGGTGACACAAAACCGCAAGTTTTGAGCTAAAATTTTCAATTCTGAAACCCACCAAACCCACAAAAATATTTTGCAAACACCGGTAAAGAGTTATTCCGGAAAACTTATCTAGGGTAAAAACTAGATTTAATTTTCAAAAGATCAAATGTTTTCATAAAGATCCAGTTTCCTTAATGGATCTAAATTTTTATAGTCATGTGGGACTGTAAACCATATCATTACTACCATTGTTTATACCGCCGTAAAGAAATCACTGATGTACAAAGTGTGAAGAATAAAGAAGTGATTCTAGTATTTCAAGACGATATTGCTTGAGGACAAGCAACGCTCAAGTGTGGGTATATTTGATAATGCTAAAAACGAACATATATTTCATAGCATTATTCCTCAAGAAAGACAAGCTTTTAGTTGCAATTGTTCTATTTAAAGTGATATTCGTTTAAATAATAAAAGGTGAACACAAAAGACAGATTCGACGAATTGAAGACGCAAACGACCAAAAAACTCAAAAGTACAAAATACAATCAAAGAGGTTCCAATTATTGATAAGAAACGTCTCGAAATTACAAGAGTACAAGATTCAAAACGCAAAGTACAAAATATAAAATTGTACGCAAGGACGTTCGAAAATCCGGAACAGGGACCAGAGTCAACTCTCAACGCTCGACGCAACGGACTAAAAATTACAAGTCAACTATGCACATAAATATAATATAATATTTAAATAATTCTTATAATTATTTATATATTATATTAATATTTAAAACCGTCGGCAAGAAAGACTCCAAAAGGGACTGAGCTGTAATTTCATTCTCCGCGACTCGCGGAGTTTGAAGGCCAAAAATGCCGCGAGTCGCGGAGCCCCAAAATATGAAACTCCCTATAAAAGCAACCGAATTCTGAGCATTTTTCATCCATCATATATCATTCTCTCTATCTATATACGTAAAATATATATATAATTTATATTTTAATTTTAATTTTAATTTTAATCCTAATAATAAGGGTATGTTAGCGAATGTTGTAAGGGTGTAAGTCGAAATTCTGTCCGTGTAACGCTACGCTATTTTTAATCATTGTAAGTTATGTTCAACCTTTTTAATTTAATGTCTCATAGCTAAGTTATTATTATGCTTATTTAATCCGAAGTAATCATGATGTTGGGCTAATTACTAAAATTGGGTAATTGAGCTTTGTACCATAATTGGGGTTTGGACAAAAGAACGACACTTGTGGAAATTAGACTATGGGCTATTAATGGGTTTTATATTAACTAAACAATACCTTGTTAATTTAATATACAAACGTATAATTCGACGTATTTATATATAACCACATACGCTTGACTGGGTACGGTGGGCGGGATATCTATAAATACCAATAATTATTCATTTTACCGGATACGGAACTGGATTAATAGTTAATAGACTTGTTGAAACAGGGGTGAATTACATTCAAGGGTAATTGGTGTAATTGTTAACAAAGTAGTAAAACCTTGGTTTACACGCAGTCGATAACCTGGTGTATTCATTAAACAAAGTATTAAAACCTTGTTACAATTCGAATCCCCAATTAGTTGGAATATTTGACTTCGGGAATAAGAATAATTTGACGAAGGCTTTCGCTCTTTATATTTATGACTGATGGACTATTATGGACAAATCCGTATGGACATATTAAATAATCCAGGACAAAGGACAATTAACCCATGGGCATAAAACTAAAATCAACACGTCAAACATCATGATTATGGAAGTTTAAATAAGCATAATTATTTTATTTCATATTTAATTTCCTTTATTTTATATTTAATTGCACTTCTAATTATCGCATTTTTATTTATTGTTATTGTATTTAATTGCACTTTTAATTATCGTACTTTTTAATTATCGCAAGTTTATTTTATCGCACTTTTATTATTCGCAATTTCATTATCGTTATTTACTTTATGCTTTAATTTAAGTCTTGTATTTATTTTTAATATTTTACATTTGGTTTTAACTGCGACTAAAGTTTTAAAATCGACAAACCGGTCATTAAACGGTAAAAACCCCCCTTTATAATAATAATATTACTTATATATATATTTGTATTTTTATAAAAGTAAACTAATATAGCGTTAAGCTTTGTTTAAAAAGATTCCCTGTGGAACGAACCGGACTTTCTAAAAACTACACTACTGTACGATTAGGTACACTGCCTATAAGTGTTGTAGCAAGGTTTAAGTATATCCATTCTATAAATAAATAAATATCTTGTGTAAAATTGTATCGTATTTAATAGTATTTCCTGCTAAAATTTAATAGTATTTTATACCCCTTAGCTTTAACATCAGTAATAAAGTAATAATAATTTCAGAAAGAAACAAGATGGAGTAATGGTTAAGGGGTGTTATTGGGTTAGTGAGAGGTCGCGGGTTCAAACCCGGACTTGGGCATTTTTTTTAAGAGCTACTCCTTTGAGGTAGTTTACTTATTTATCATTATCATTATTATTATTACTATTAGTATTATTATTATTATTATTATTATTATTATTATTATTATTATTGTTATTATTATTATTATTGAAAAGATTTTTATATAAAAACGTTATTAGTTTTAATATTATTATTATTAATTTACAGTATTATTAAAAACTATCATTATTATTATCATTACTATTTTAATTATCATTATTATTTTAATTATCATTTTTATTATTATTTTTATAACAAATAAATATATAGATACTAATATAACTATAATAATTATTTAAGATACATATACAAAATAAACGTATATAACACATACTTTAATATATAATATAAATATATGATTTTAAATGAAGTTTAGTATGAATTTTATATAACTACACTTATATGAATAACATATATATATTATTAATATAAAAAGGATATAACTAATAAAATTTATATATATTTATTCGATTACAACTATGTATATTAATAAATATACAAATGATATAGGTTCGTGAATCCGAGGCCAACCCTTCATTGTTCAGTTTTGTCATATGTATTTTTACTACAAAATACATTAGGTGAGTTTCATTTACCTTTTTACCCTTTATATTTTTGGGCTGAGAATACATGCGCAACTTTTATAACTGTTTTACGAAATAGACATAAGTAATCGAAATTACGTTCTATGGTTGAATGATCAAAACTGAATATGCCCCTTTTTATTAAGTCTGGTAATCTAAGAATTAGGGAACAGACACCCTAATTGACGCGAACTCTAAAGATAGATCTATCGGGCCCAACAAGCCCCATCCAAAGTACCGGATGCTTTAGTAATTCGAAATTTATATCATGTCCGAAGGAGGATCCCGGAATGATGGGGATATTCTTATATGTATATTGTGAATGTCGGTTACCAGGTGTTCAATCCATATGAATGATATTTTTGTCTCTATTCATGGGACGTATGTTTAGGTGAAATGGATATATGAAATCTTGTGGTCTATTAAAATTATGACATGATTATTTATGTTAAACTAATGAACTCACCAACCTTTTGGTTGACACTTTAAAGCATGTTTATTCTCAGGTACGAAAGAAATCTTCAGCTGTGCATTTGCTCATCTTAGAGATATTACTTGGAGTCATTCATGACATATTTCAAAAACGTTGCATTCGAGTTGTTGAGTTCATCAAGATTATTATTTTGTCAGCTATAGTTAGATATATTATGAAATGGTATGCATGTCGTCAACTTTAGATGTAATGAAAGATTGGCTTTTCAAAAACGGATGCAATGTTTGTAAAATGTATCATATAGAGGTCAAGTACCTCGCAATGTAATCAACTGTTGTGAATCGTTTATAATCGATATGGACTTCGTCCGGATGGATTAGGACGGGTATTTACAGTTGGTATCGGAGCAGAGGTCTTAGCGAACCAGGTCTGCATTAGTGTGTCTAACTGATAAATCGTTAGGAGGCATTAGTGAGTCTGGACTTCGACCGTGTCTGTATGTCAAAAGTTTTGCTTATCATTTCGTGTCGGAAATCATCTGCTTATCATCCTTAGGAAATTATCTGCTTATCATTCTTAGTCTGGACATGCCTTACTGCCTTTATTGCATAGACAGTGTATAGATAAATTCATATCTTAGCATATCTGTTATTGTTACCTTTTCCTAACAGCTTCCGTAGATTCCTCCGTAACTTATGGGATTTTAGTATTATATATGCATATGTAAACTATGTATTGCAGGGTACTAATCTACATCCTATAATCTATTTCTTATCGAAAATCCTTCATCTGATCGTACAAGATGAATCCTTCAACCAGTTCGAGTCCCTCAGATTCCGATAGCTATTCCGATAGTTATTCTGACAGCTATTCTGACATAGATATTTAACTAAGCTCCGAAAACAGCATCATCGGCATGAATCAACCAATAAGCCATTATAAATTCATCTGATGGGTTCGTAGTCGACTTAATTAATGGAAACGCACAGAAGGCAATCCCTTCCACCAACCGAATTCACCTCTTGACAATGAACCTGAAGCGTTTACCGGCGAACCTGTTCGAGACACCATTTTCAGTCTCATTTCCAGGGTAACTCGACAAGATTATATTCTATCCACAATTCTAAACCTTAATCATCCGCTCGTTCCGATCGATAATTATCCTGGAATAATAAGTCAACGAACTTCGCGCTCGAATAATCAATTCGGAGAATATGGTGCAAAATGTACCAGCTTCAGCAACAACACCGGCACCAACAGTACCACCAAAAACAGCATCAGTACCATCAACAATCCATGCTTCGACATCTCATTCTGTACCTCGAATATAATTATTGTTCTACGAATCGTTCTACATCATTTATCTTCGTTCGACATGGTGATTATGTAATCTCTAATATGTTAGAAATTATATATTCTTGTTCTAACGATAAATCAAATGAGTTTAATATCTTACTGACTCATTAAATCCATGATTACATCTGAAAAAAATATATATATGTATTTATGTTTTCAAAAAGATTGTAATTAAAAATTCTTTTGTACAAACTGTTAATGGTGAAAATATTTTTAACGGGTAGGTAATACCCGAGGAATATTCAGATTTCACATTAATAAGTTACATTATACGTTCTTCGAATCTGATTCAACAGTCATTTACTATCCTACTTACAACCACCGATATACGTATCCGTTCACCGCAGAACAACCATTTTCATTCAATTTCATATTTGGATTTTGACCTATCAGAATCCAACAAGTGGCATAATGAAGAAAATATTGGACAAAATAAAATTTGTTAGAAACAAACAAATTAACTATGAAAAATTTTGTTAAGAATCCACGCTAACAAAATCCTAGCTAACTGTTCCTAGCTAACTGTTAATTTCGTATTACCTTTTATATTTCGCAATTTATTTATCGCATTTTATTTATCGCAATTTTAATTCTCGCAATTTTATTTATCGTCATTTAATTTCTGTTATTTATTTTACGCACTTTAAATATCGGGACACGTATACAAGGTTTTGACATATCATATCGACGCATCTATTTATATTATTTGGAATAACCATAGACACTCTATATGCAGTAATGCGGGAGTTAGCTATACAGGGTTGAGGTTGATTCTACAATAATATATATAGTTTGAGTTGTGATCGAGTCTGAGACGAATATGGGTCACGATACGTATTAATTAATTCGAATATTATATATTAAACTATATATGAAATATTGGACTGCCAACTGTGGACTATCGACTGTGGACTAATAACATTGGACAATTAAAATGAATTAAAATATTGATTATAATATATGAAACTAAACACTCTTCAAGTTTGCCACTTGATTTCATCTTAAACCTCATTTGTATCTTGACGATTACAATCTGCGTTCAAACCCTACATGATTCTTGAAAACACCTTAACCAAGAGGATGATTCAACCGCACGTTATCTAGAAGAAGAAAGATTGATGCATATAGTTATGCACCTGAAAAACTCGCGGAAACTGAGTAAACGTTTAACACGTAGTTGTGCTAATTCCTCAGTGTTATTATTACCCAAAATAACTTGATAATTCCTTTCAAAGTAGCAAATTTTGTCACAGCTCCAACAAGACAACTTCAACTTTTCGTTCGAAACAACCTTATTATAACTTTGATATATATGCGTGCTCTTTTATTGTTACCGGGGAACCTATCATATTCCACCATGTTACCATCAGTGTTTAATCATCTAAAAACACAATTCTCTTAAAACCACTTCGAAATGATAACCGATGACTCAAATATCGTAGCATTAAATGCAGAGGAAACAGAAAAATTGTAGATGGTCTAAATGGTCAAAAGTTTGATGATAAAGAAGAGAGTGTTGGGAATGCTCGATAGAAAATTTGGTACTGAAAAACAGATTGAGCAAACCATGAAGGAGACTAAGGCCAAATACCAGGACCATACCATATATTCAAAGAATCTAGGAAATTCTGGATCCGATGACACCTTCAACGAATATCTTGCTCCGTACTCATGTTAAAAATCTTGCGGAAAATCTTTCTTCATCAACCATCGAACTTTGAAATTCCAAAATATCATCATAAATATCTTCGATATTTCTGAGGATATTTTCATAAATATTCTCGTCTGAAATTATATACCTCTTCGTGCTTCCTGTTTTTCATTATATTGGAAACTTCTGTAAAATCTAAGTTTAATTTATGAATGAATTATGGAGAAATGTAAGGAAATTGATGCATGAGTTAGTATAATATAATGACACTTGATCAACGTTATTATATTACAGTAAGTCATGCTGAGTTTCTAATGGAATGTGATGATTCACAGATTATAACGTCATCATGTGCCATGTTACATAACTCTTTCATTCTACTTAACCTCCGAACATATCAAGAAAACATATTCTTGATAGTTCTATCCTCTGTGATTCTGGTAATTTGACAAATCAAATCGTGCTATTACGTTCTCTCTTGCTTAGAACATTAAGTTCATTCGAAACTTCATAATTACGAATTCTGGACCGTTACTTGCTTCACTAGAGGTCGAGAAGAGAATAAAAAGGCAAAGAGCTCCGAAAACATAAGAGAAAATATAAAACTCGAAACAGAAATTACAAACCGTGTACATCAATGCGTATAGCAGTATAAAGACATGGGAGAATTAGAAATACTATAACCCCAAGGTAATAATAGAAGTGAATAGATTCCTCCGGTGGTAAATGGAAAAGAAGAATGACATATACGATAGTCAGAATAAGAACAAGGATCAGAACTGGATTAAGCATTTTCAAAATCTTTGGAAATATGAAATAAGGAAGAAAAGTACAGAATTGGTGAAAATAATGGAAACGGAAGAAGGTAAATTTATAATGGAAATATCCGACAGAGCAATCGAGATAGATGACCACATTTAATTAAAGAAATCATAATTTTCATAAATCCCGAAGAATCAGATCTTATAGATTTCCAAGATATTCTTTTAATCCCTTGAATTCCTGAAATTCAACCAAGACAATGTCAAAAGTTAAGACGAACCTTATTTATCTAAATTCAAACGTAACTACGTCAAAAGCTAAGGCGAAACTTTATTTTCTTATTTCCCTCTTTTGTGATAGCTTCATCCATATACTTCAGGTAACTGAATTGTTTTATCTACATTACTCAGTAATGATGAAACTCTATTTATCAACTCATATTCGTCATGAAAACATTTTTATGGTTAACCATGACGACCTTACTCAAAATTTCGGGACGAAATTTCTTTAACGGGTAGGTACTGTGACGACCTGGAAATTTCCGACCAAATTTAAACTTGATCTTTATATGATTCCGACACGATAAGCAAAGTTTGTAATATTGAGTCTCTAAATTTTGAACTTTTTGCATGAATTCATTTAACCTTTGACTATTCTCGACCACTCACGATACGATTGCTTGTAAATGGATATGCATATACATTTGTATATAATAATATGAAATAGTATATATATCGTAATTGTTATAATTAATTTTGTAAAAATAATAATAATATATAAAAAGTATCTATATATAAATAATGTATATATAATATATATTTTGTAATTTCGAAGTTATTTTGTAAGCAAAGGTAACGCTCAATTTTCATTCGATTAATAGTAACCGAGTTAAAAAGGAACTTATGTGATTTTAAAATAAACGGTGATCCAAAAATGAGTTTTACAAATTTGTAAGCTTATTAAAAATGTATTTAGGAACTAATTGTTAAATTTGAACACTTTTCATATTTTACCTTGAATCGAGCGCGGACAGTGAGGTAATTTTTATTTAGTAGTTAATAATCGAATTTTATACCATAATGACTAAAATAAATAAAGATTGTTACTGTAAAAATTTGAGATTTTTCTTGAAACTTTTAGTCCACCACTGATTTATCAACGGAGCACGAATTTCAGTCCGTGAATGAAATAGTAGGCGACGACTAATTTAATCACACGTTTATATATTTATATTATATTATAATTATTATTATATTATTATATTAAATATCTAAATCAGATTCCGTTGTTTTTGGCCGAGAACTACCAAAACCAAACAATGTGTCCACTTCTACCAATTGAAAACTTTTTGACTTTTAATATATTGATTGATTACTATGTTGGTTGCTTTCCACAATTTAAGGGATTTACACAGATACATGAATGCATCTAACATAAATATAGATAATATAATCTTACAACTTGCATGACTTTTCCCATTTATATACATACATGCACGAATCCACTAAAATGCATCTAAACCATCTTTCTTCTATTTGACTACTTATATATAACTAAAATAATCAAAGCATTCTCCATAAACCTCAACGTCATTATTTTTTTTTTTTTTTGGATCGTGAGGTTTGTTGAAGTCTTCACGTTCCAACGTTTAACAAGTCCTTGACTCCATATTCCTTGGAGATAGTTTAGATACGATATATCCATCGGATCAATTTGAATGTCCCTTGCGTGATCTCATTTGTGGTAGTCTGTTTCCTTTGGTTACGTGACACCCTATAATCACCCCCTAGTACCATCTCGCCATTTTATTTTGACAACCCAGTTGACACCATTTCACCACCACCATGGTTCCACCATAACACAACTACGTTGTTTCCTTCTTGTATGTCGAAACAACCACCATCACTATCTCTAATCACCACTACAAACGACGGCCACCATTCAACACCATGTCAAACCGCCACCTCAACACCATCGTGTAACAACACCCCAACCGCCATCTTGAAACCATTGTTACTGCAACTAATATACTCGAGAACACCTTCCCGTTCTTTCTCTTTTTGAACTACAACAACCTCCACCCTAAACCACCCAACCATCACCTTTTAACACCAACGGAAGACACTAAAAACCACCCTACTATTGTTACTATATATTTGTTTTCTGTCCGGTTTTAAACATCAAAACCGAACCATGATTTACAACTGTTACGCCTGCTATTTTCTGTAATTACTCAATGCAAGTTAACGTGATAAAGCAGCTGGGATATGTTCACTATTTTTGTCATGTTGATTTATGGAATATCGCTATACTTTGCATTATTAAATTCCAAACAAAGGTTATGGAAATGGGACAAGCTATACCTTATATGGCCGACCAGTGGGTAATCACTATCGATTACTTTTTATTTATTTTTGTTCTTGCTTCCTCTTCGCTACTACGACAGCAAAACCAACCAAATAAAAAAAAAGAAAAAAAAAGAATACTTTGGGCCGTATTAATTATTATTGGACTGATATGATCCTGATTTTACTTTGGGCCGAGATAATCTAGTTATTTGTTGATCCGAGGTCCAGCTAAATTTCTGTTGAGCTGCTATGTTCGAGTTGCATCTTAAGTATTGAACTAGGCTAGTGGATTAGTGAAACTACCATTAGACCGAGACCCATTTTTTGTTGAACTATGAATGATGGTGACAAGGGTAACGTGATATTGTAGAGGTGATGTTAAAATGATAACGTGTCGAGGTTAACAACTTTTGTGTTAGTAAATATTAGATGATAATGGTGATCGAGATACAAAGGTTATTATGTTATGATAATGGTTTAGTGATGATTATGATCATGACTATGATTATGGTTATGATATAGACTATGATAATGATGATACAATATCATGATTAGGGTTAGATGATGATTAGGGGATGATATGATGATGATGATAGTATGACGATTATGATAATCATGCATATGATGACGATGATGTTGGTAGTATGATTATGACGATTAAGATGATCGTGATGATGATAATATAGTGGAGACGATGATAAAACTGTGATGATTAAACGTGATGATCTTTGATAATGATGATGATCTATCAATGATAGTGATATAGATGATGATAATTAGAAGTGGGTTTAGTATTTAGATGAAGATAGTAAAAATTGAATTAAATGTAATAAAGTAATAATAATTTTAGAAAGAAACAAGATGGAGTAATGGTTAAGGGGTGTTATTGGGTTAGTGAGAGGTCGCGGGTTCAAACCCGGACTTGGGCATTTTTTTAAGAGCTACTCCTTTGAGGTAGTTTACTTATTTATCATTATCATTATTATTATTACTATTAGTAGTATTATTATTATTATTGTTATTATTATTATTATTGAAAATATTTTTATATAAAAACGTTATTAGTTTTAATATTATTATTATTAATTTACAGTATTATTAAAAACTATCATTATTATTATCATTACTATTTTAATTATCATTATTATTTTAATTATCATTTTTATTATTATTTTTATAACAAATAAATATATAGATACTAATATAACTATAATAATTATTTAAGATACATATACAAAATAAACGTATATAACACATACTTTAATATATAATATAAATATATGATTTTAAATGAAGTTTAGTATGAATTTTATATAACTACACTTATATGAATAACATATATATATTATTAATATAAAAAGGATATAACTAATAAAATTTATATATATTTGTTCGATTACAACTATGTATATTAATAAATATACAAATGATATAGGTTCATGAATCCGAGGCCAACCCTTCATTGTTCAGTTTTGTCATATGTATTTTTACTACAAAATACATTAGGTGAGTTTCATTTACCTTTTTACCCTTTATATTTTTGGGCTGAGAATACATGCGCAACTTTTATAACTGTTTTACGAAATAGACACAAGTAATCGAAATTACGTTCTATGGTTGAATGATCAAAACTGAATATGCCCCTTTTTATTAAGTCTGGTAATCTAAGAATTAGGGAACAGACACCCTAATTGACGCGAACTCTAAAGATAGATCTATCGGGCCCAACAAGCCCCATCCAAAGTACCGGATGCTTTAGTAATTCGAAATTTATATCATGTCCGAAGGAGGATCCCGGAATGATGGGGATATTCTTATATGTATATTGTGAATGTCGGTTACCAGGTGTTCAATCCATATGAATGATATTTTTGTCTCTATTCATGGGACGTATGTTTAGGTGAAATGGATATATGAAATCTTGTGGTCTATTAAAATTATGACATGATTATTTATGTTAAACTAATGAACTCACCAACCTTTTGGTTGACACTTTAAAGCATGTTTATTCTCAGGTACAAAAGAAATCTTCAGCTGTGCATTTACTCATCTTAGAGATATTACTTGGAGTCATTCATGACATATTTCAAAAACGTTGCATTCGAATTGTTGAGTTCATCAAGATTATTATTTTGTCAGCTATAGTTAGATATATTATGAAATGGTATGCATGTTGTCAACTTTAGATGTAATGAAAGATTGTCTTTTCAAAAACGGATGCAATGTTTGTAAAATGTATCATATAGAGGTCAAGTACCTCGCGATGTAATCAACTGTTGTGAATCGTTTATAATCGATATGGACTTCGTCCGGATGGATTAGGACGGGTCTTTACAGGGTGTCCCGGAATGATGGGGATATTCTTATATATGCATCTTGTTAATGTCGGTTACCAGGTGTTCACCATATGAATGATTTTTATCTCTATGTATGGGATGTGTATTGAAATATGAAATCTTGTGGTCTATTGTTACGATTTGATATATATAGGTTAAACCTATAACTCACCAACATTTTTGTTGACGTTTAAAGCATGTTTATTCTCAGGTGAATATTAAGATCTTCCGCTGTTGCATACTAAAATAAGGACAAGATTTGGAGTCCATGTTTGTATGATATTGTGTAAAAACTGCATTCAAGAAACTGATTTTGATGTAACATATTTGTATTGTAAACCATTATGTAATGGTCGTGTGTAAACAGGATATTTTAGATTATCATTATTTGATAATCTACGTAAAGCTTTTTAAACCTTTATTTATGAAATAAAAATTATGGTTTGTTTTAAAAATGAATGCAGTCTTTGAAAAATGCCTCATATAGAGGTCAAAACCTCGCAACGAAATCAATTAATATGGAACGTTTTTAATCAATAAGAACGGGACATTTCAGTTGGTATCCGAGCGTTGGTCTTAGAGAACCAGAATTTTGCATTAGTGTGTCTTATCGAGTTTGTTAGGATGCATTAGTGAGTCTGGACTTCGACCGTGTTTACTTGAAAAATGATTGCTTAACAAATTTTGTTGGAAACTATATATTTTTAACATGTGAATATTATGTGATATATTAATCTCTTAACGCGTTTGATATTATGTGATAGATGTCTACCTCTAGAACAAGTCCCATTGACTCACCTAATAATAATGAAGAGTCAAATGTAAATTGGAATGATTCGTGGACTGATTCACAAGTTCCCGAAGAGGAACCGGAAGAAAAGTCGGAACCAGAAGAAGAATCGGAACCGGATGAAGAAATAGAACCGGTGGGGGAAATAATAAAACGGTTAAGTAAAAGAAAATCCTCAACCAACCGACCAAGGTTAATTATGGTCAATGGTGTTTCCGCTAAGGAAGCAAAATATTGGGAGGATTACCAATTCTCCGATGATGTTATAGAAATTACCCCAACTGAATTTAAAAAGGCAAAAGAAAATAATAAGGGAAAGGGCATAAAAATAGAGAAATCTAATTCCAACCCCGATGAACTTTATATGTATCGTCTGAAATGTCCCGTTCTTATTGATTAAAAACGTTCCATATTAATTGATTTCGTTGCGAGGTTTTGACCTCTATATGAGACGTTTTTCAAAGACTGCATTCATTTTAAAACAAACCATAACCTTTATTTCATCAATAAAGGTTTAAAAAGCTTTACGTAGATTATCAAATAATGATAATCTAAAATATCCTGTTTACACACGACCATTACATAATGTTTTACAATACAAATATGTTACAACAAAATAAGTTTTTTGAATGCAGTTTTTACACAATATCATACAAGCATGGACTCCAAATCTCGTCCTTATTTAAGTATGAAACAGCGGAAGCTCTTAATAATCACCTGAGAATAAACATGCTTAAAACGTCAACAAAAATGTTGGTGAGTTATAGGTTTAACCTATATATATATCAAATCATAATAATAGACCACAAGATTTCATATTTCAATACACATCCCATACATAGAGATAAAAATCATTCATATGGTGAACACCTGGTAACCGACATTAACAAGATGCAAATATAAGAATATCCCCATCATTTCGGGACACCCTTCGGATATGATATAAATTTCAAAGTACTAAAGCATCCGGTACTTTGGATGGGGCTTGTTGGGCCCGATAGATCTATCTTTAGGATTCGCGTCAATTAGGGTGTCTGTTCCCTAATTCTTAGATTACCAGACTTAATAAAAAGGGGCATATTCGATTTCGATAATTCAACCATAGAATGTAGTTTCACGTACTTGTGTCTATTTTGTAAATCATTTATAAAACCTGCATGTATTCTCATCCCAAAAATATTAGATTTTAAAAGTGGGACTATAACTCACTTTCACAGATTTTTACTTCGTCGGGAAGTAAGACTTGGCCACTGGTTGATTCACGAACCTATAACAATATATACATATATATCAAAGTATGTTCAAAATATATTTACAACACTTTTAATATATTTTGATGTTTTAAGTTTATTAAGTCAGCTGTCCTCGTTAGTAACCTACAACTAGTTGTCCACAGTTAGATGTACAGAAATAAATCGATAAATATTATCTTGAATCAATCCACGACCCAGTGTATACGTATCTCAGTATTGATCACAACTCAAACTATATATATTTTGGAATCAACCTCAACCCTGTATAGCTAACTCCAACATTCACATATAGAGTGTCTATGGTTGTTCCGAAATATATATAGATGTGTCGACATGATAGGTCGAAACATTGTATACGTGTCTATGGTATCTCAAGATTACATAATATACAATACAAGTTGATTAAGTTATGGTTGGAATAGATTTGTTACCAATTTTCACGTAGCTAAAATGAGAAAAATTATCCAATCTTGTTTTACCCATAACTTCTTCATTTTAAATCCGTTTTGAGTGAATCAAATTGCTATGGTTTCATATTGAACTCTATTTTATGAATCTAAACAGAAAAAGTATAGGTTTATAGTCGGAAAAATAAGTTAAAAGTCGTTTTTGTAAAGGTAGTCATTTCAGTCGAAAGAACGACGTCTAGATGACCATTTTAGAAAACATACTTCCACTTTGAGTTTAACCATAATTTTTGGATATAGTTTCATGTTCATAATAAAAATCATTTTCTCAGAATAAAAACTTTTAAATCAAAGTTTATCATAGTTTTTAATTAACTAACCCAAAACAGCCCGCGGTGTTACTACGACGGCGTAAATTCGGTTTTACGGTGTTTTTCGTGTTTCCAGGTTTTAAATCATTAAGTTAGCATATCATATAGATATAGAACATGTGTTTAGTTAATTTTAAAAATCAAGTTAGAAGGATTAACTTTTGTTTGCGAACAAGTTTAGAATTAACTAAACTATGTTCTAGTGATTACGAGTTTAAACCTTCGAATAAGATAGTTTTATATATATGAATCGAATGATGTTATGAACATCATTACTACCTCAAGTTTAGTAGGTAAACCTACTGGAAGTGACAAAAAATGATCTAGCTTCAAAGGATCTTGGATGGCTTGAAAGTTCATGAAGTAGGATCATGACACAAAAATAAGTTCAAGTAAGATTTTTACTCGAATTAAGATAGTTTATAGTTATAGAAATTGAATCAAAGTTTGAATATGAATATTACCTTGAATAAGAAAGATAACCTACTGTATATAACAAAGGTTTCTTGATCTTAGATGATTACTTGGAATGGATTAGAAAGCTTGGAAGTAAATTAGTAAACTTGAAGGGATTTTTGAAGTGTTCTTGAAGTGTTCTTCCTATGATGATTATAGCTTGATTCTTGAAGTGATTTTTGATGAAGATGATGATTAACTACTGGAAAAATACGTTCATAATAGTGTGTGTGTGTGTGTTGAGAGAGAAATAGAAAGAGAATTGGAAGTGAAATGGAGTGAATGATGAGTGGTAATTGGTGAGCGGTGAGTGGGGTTAAAAGGAGTTCTAGTTAGTTGACTAGCTCATGGTAGAAGTTATAATTGATTAGTCATACATGACATAATCAAGAGTGGAATCCCATGCTAGTTCCTATTGGTATATACCCATAGTAAGTACGTTTTGAAGCTGTGTATAATACGGGTAAGAATACGACTAGAATTCTTGATGAAAGAAAAGAATGGGAAAGTAACTGTAACCATTTTCGTTAAGTATGAGTGTTTTGATATATGTCTTGAAGTCTTCCAAAAGTATTTTAATACATCTAATTACACTACATGTATATACATTTTAACTGAGTCGTTAAGTCATCATTAGTCGTTACATGTAAGTGTTGTTTTGAAACCTTTAAGTTAACGATCTCAATTAATGTTGTTAACCCATTGTTTATTATATCTAATGAGATGTTAAATTATTATATTATCATGATATTATGATATATTAATATATCTTAATATGATATATATACATTTAAATGTCGTTACAACGATAATCGTTACATATATGTCTCGTTTCGAAATCCTTAAGTTAGTAGTCTTGTTTATATGTATATAACTCATTGTTAATATACTTATGGAGATACTTATTTATCATAATCTCATGTTAACCATATGTATATCCATATATATATATCGTCATGTCGTTTTTACAAGTTTTAACGTTCGTGAATCGCCGGTCAACTTGGGTGGTCAATTGTCTATATGAAACATATTTCAATTAATCAAGTCTTAAAAAGTTTGATTCCTTAACATGTTGGAAACATTTAATCATGTAAATATCAATCTCAATTAATATATATAAACATGGAAAAGTTCGGGTCACTACAGTACCTACCCGTTAAATAAATTTCGTCCCGAAATTTTAAGCTGTTGAAGGTGTTGACGAATCTTCTGGAAATAGATGCGGGTATTTCTTCTTCATCTGATCTTCACGCTCCCAGGTGAACTCGGGTCCTCTACGAGCATTCCATAGAACCTTAACAATTGGTATCTTGTTTTGCTTAAGTCTTTTAACCTCACGATCCATTATTTCGACGGGTTCTTCGATGAATTGGAGTTTTTCGTTGATTTGGATTTCATCTAACGGAATAGTGAGATCTTCTTTAGCAAAACATTTCTTCAAATTCGAGACGTGGAAAGTGTTATGTACAGCCGCGAGTTGTTGAGGTAACTCATGTCGGTAAGCTACTGGTCCGACACGATCAATAATCTTGAATGGTCCAATATACCTTGGATTTAATTTCCCTCGTTTACCAAATTGAACAACGCCTTTTCAAGGTGCAACTTTAAGCATGACCATCTCTCCAATTTCAAATTCTATATCTTTTCTTTTAATGTCAGCGTAGCTCTTTTGTCGACTTTGGGCGGTTTTCAACCGTTGTTGAATTTGGATGATCTTCTCGGTAGTTTCTTGTATAATCTCCGGACCCGTAATCTGTCTATCCCCCACTTCACTCCAACAAATCGGAGACCTGCACTTTCTACCATAAAGTGCTTCAAACGGCTCCATCTCAATGCTTGAATGGTAGCTGTTGTTGTAGGAAAATTCTGCTAACGGTAGATGTCGATCCCAACTGTTTCCGAAATCAATAACACATGCTCGTAGCATGTCTTCAAGCGTTTGTATCGTCCTTTCACTCTGCCCATCAGTTTGTGGATGATAGGCAGTACTCATGTCTAAACGAGTTGCTAATGCTTGCTGTAATGTCTGCCAGAATCTTGAAATAAATCTGCCATCCCTATCAGAGATAATAGAGATTGGTATTCCATGTCTGGAGACGACTTCCTTCAAATACAGTCGTTCTAACTTCTCCATCTTGTCATCTTCTCTTATTGGCAGGAAGTGTGCTGATTTGGTGAGACGATCAACTATTACCCAAATAGTATCAAAACCACTTGCAGTCATTGGCAATTTAGTGATGAAATCCATGGTAATGTTTTCCCATTTCGATTCTGGGATTTCGGGTTGTTGAAGTAGACCTGATGGTTTCTGATGCTCAGCTTTGACCTTAGAACACGTCAAACATTCTCCTACGTATTTAGCAACATCGGCTTTCATACCCGGCCACCAAAAATGTTTCTTGAGATCCTTGTACATCTTCCCCGTTCCAGGATGTATTGAGTATCTGGTTTTATGAGCTTTTCTAAGTACCATTTCTCTCATATCTCCAAATTTTGGTACCCAAATCCTTTCAGCCCTATACCGGGTTCCGTCTTCCCGAATATTAAGATACTGCTCCGATTCTTTGGGTATTTCATCCTTTAAATTTCCCTCTTTTAAAACTCCTTGTTGCGCCTCCTTTATTTGAGTAGTAAGGTTATTATGAATCATTATATTCATAGATTTTACTCGAATGGGTTCTCTGTCCTTCCTGCTCAAGGCATCGGCTACCACATTTGCCTTCCCCGGGTGGTAACGAATCTCAAAGTCGTAATCATTCAACAATTCAATCCACCTACGCTGCCTCATATTCAGTTGTTTCTGATTAAATATGTGTTGAAGACTTTTGTGGTCGGTATATATAATACTTTTGACCCCATATAAGTAGTGCCTCCAAGTCTTTAATGCAAAAACAACCGCGCCTAATTCCAAATCATGCGTCGTATAATTTTGCTCGTGAATCTTCAATTGTCTAGACGCATAAGCAATCACCTTCGTTCGTTGCATTAATACACAACCGAGACCTTGCTTTGATACGTCACAATAAATCACAAAATCATCATTCCCTTCAGGCAATGACAATATAGGTGCCGTAGTTAGCTTTTTCTTCAATAACTGAAACGCTTTCTCTTGTTCATCATTCCATTCAAATTTCTTCCCTTTATGCGTTAATGCAGTCAAGGGTTTTACTATTCTGGAAAAGTCTTGGATGAACCTTCTGTAGTAACCAGCTAGTCCTAAAAACTGGCGTATGTGTTTCGGAGTTTTCGGTGTTTCCCACTTTTCAACAGTTTCTATCTTTGCCGGATCCACCTTAATACCTTTTTTGTTCACTATGTGACCGAGGAATTGAACTTCTTCCAACTAAAATGCACACTTTGAAAATTTAGCATACAATTCTTCCTTCCTCAATACTTCTAACACCTTTCTCAAATGTTCACCGTGTTCTTGGTCATTCTTTGAGTAAATAAGTATGTCATCAATGAAAACAATGACAAACTTGTCAAGGTATGGTCCACACACTCGGTTCATAAGGTCCATGAACACAGCTGGTGCATTAGTTAAACCAAACGGCATGACTATAAACTCGTAATGACCGTAACGTGTTCTGAAAGCAGTCTTTGGAATATCATCTTCTTTCACCCGCATTTGATGATACCCAGAACGTAAGTCAATCTTTGAATAAACAGACGAGCCTTGTAGTTGATCAAATAAGTCGTCGATTCTCGGTAGTGGGTAGCGGTTCTTGATGGTAAGTTTGTTCAACTTTCGGTAGTCGATACACAACCTGAATGTACCATCTTTCTTCTTGACAAACAAAACAGGAGCTCCCCACGGTGATGTGCTTGGTCGAATGAAACCACGCTCTAAAAGTTCTTGTAATTGGCTTTGCAGTTCTTTCATCTCGCTGGGTGCGAGTCTGTAAGGAGCACGAGCTATTGGTGCAGCTCCTGGTACAAGATCTATTTGAAATTCAACGGATCGATGTGGGGGTAATCCCGGTAATTCTTTCAGAAATACATCGGGAAATTCTTTTGCAATAGGAACATCATTGATGCTCTTTTCTGCAGTTTGTACTTTCTCGACGTGTGCTAGAACAGCATAGCAACCTTTTCTTATTAGTTTTTGTGCCTTCAAATTACTAATAAGATGTAGCTTCGTGTTGCCCTTTTCTCCGTACACCATTAAGGGTTTTCCTTTTTCTCGTATAATGCGAATTGCATTTTTGTAATAAATGATCTCTGCTTTCACTTCTTTCAACCAGTCCATACCGATTATAACATCAAAACTCCCTAACTCTACTGGTATCAAATCAATCTTAAATATTTCGCTAACCAGTTTAATTTCTCGATTCCGACATATATTATCTGCTGAAATTAATTTACCATTTGCTAATTCGAGTAAAAACTTACTATCCAAAGGCGTCAATGGACAACTTAATTTAGCACAAAAATCTCTACTCATATAGCTTCTATCCGCACCCGAATCAAATAAAACGTAAGCAGATTTATTGTCAATAAGAAACGTACCCGTAACAAGCTCCGGGTCTTCCTGTACCTCTGCCGCATTAATATTGAAAACTCTTCCGCGGCCTTGTCCATTCGTGTTCTCCTGGTTCGGGCAATTTCTAATAATGTGGCCCGGTTTTCCACATTTATAACAAACTACATTGGCATAACTTGCTCCGACACTACTTGCTTCGCCATTACTCGTTCCGACACCATTTGTTCCTTTCGTTCTATTAACCCCTGGTCCGTAGACCTCACACTTCGCCGCGCTATGACCATTTCTTTTACACTTGTTGCAAAATTTGGTGCAGAACCCCGAGTGATACTTTTCACACCTTTGGCATAGCTGCTTCTGATTGTTGTTATTGTTGTTGCGGTTATTATTGTTGTTGGGATGATTGTTGTAGTTGCTGTTGTTGTTGTTGTTGTTGTTGTTGTTGTTGTTGTTGTTGTTGGGCCGTTTGTTGTAGTTGCGATTGATGTTGCGATTGTTGGGATAATTGTTGCGATTATTGTTGTAATTGCTGTTGTTGTTGCATTGGTGATTCTTATCACCGTTTTCCTCCCACTTTCTTTTAACTTGCTTCACATTGGCCTCTTCAGCAGTCTGTTCTTTAATTCTTTCTTCAATCTGGTTCACTAGTTTGTGAGCCATTCTACATGCCTGTTGTATGGAGGCAGGCTCGTGTGAACTTATATCTTCTTGGATTCTTTCCGGTAATCCTTTCACAAACGCGTCGATCTTCTCTTCCTCATCTTCGAATGCTCCCGGACACAATAGGCACAATTCTGTGAATCGTCTTTCGTACGTGGTAATATCAAATCCTTGGGTTCGTAACCCTCTAAGTTCTGTCTTGAGCTTATTGACCTCGGTTCTGGGACGGTACTTCTCGTTCATCAAGTGCTTGAATGCTGACCACGGTAGTGCGTACGCATCGTCTTGTCCCACTTGCTTTAGATAGGTATTCCACCATGTTAACATAGAACCTGTGAAGGTATGCGTAGCGTACTTCACTTTGTCCTCTTCAGTACACTTACTTATGGCAAACACCGATTCGACCTTCTCGGTCCACCATTTTAATCCGATCGGTCCTTCGGTTCCATCAAATTCCAAAGGTTTGCAGACAGTGAATTCTTTGTAGGTGCATCCTACACGATTTCCTGTACTGCTAGATCCAAGGTTATTGTTGGTATGTAGCGCAGCCTGTACTGCGGCTATGTTTGAAGCTAGAAAAGTACGGAATTCCTCTTCATTCATATTCACGGTGTGTCGAGTAGTCGGTGCCATTTTCTTCAAAATAGTCAAATGGAACAAGTTAATCATACAGAATATTAAGAGTAGTTAATAGTATTTCGTAGCATAATATGAACTCATTTATAAATGCTTTTTCTTCATATTAGCATTTTATAAGTTTAAATTCGGGTAGTACCTACCCGTTAAGTTCATACTTAGTAGCTAATATACAATTCAACTACTACAATTCTATATGAAAAACTGATTATAATAATATTTCGCGTTCAAACTTTTATACAATATTTTACAAACTTACAATACCGCTTATTTTACATAAAGCATGAAATATAGCACACAATAACTTTGATACAAGATAGTTGTGAAGATAATTCTAGCTAGTACACAAGTCGTTCAACAAAGGCAATAAAGACACGTAATTCATACGTCCAAAAACAAGTCATGCATTCTGGTTTTACTAGGATTACTTCCCATCCTTGGTCTTGTGGAACATAACCGTTATGGCCGTTGATAAGACAGCGTGTTGTAACGTCGTCAAAGGGACGAGGGTTACGTAATGTCCAACAGTCCCGTAACAATCTAAAAACCTCATTTCTTACCCCAATTACCGACTCCGTCACTTGTGGGAACGTTTTGTTTAATAGTTGTAGCCCGATGTTCTTTTTCTCACTTTGGTGAGAAGCGAACATTACTAACCCGTAAGCATAGCATGCTTCTTTATGTTGCATGTTAGCCGCTTTTTCTAAATCATGAAGTCCTATATTCGGATACATTGAGTCAAAATAATTTCTTAACCCGTTGCGTAAAATAGCATTTGGGTTCCCCGCAATATATGCGTCAAAGTAAACACATCGTAACTTATGGGTTTCCCAATGTGATATCCCCCATCTTTCAAACGAAAGTCTCTTATAAACCAAGACATTTTTGGAACGTTCTTCGAATGTCTTACAAACTGATTTCGCCGTAAATAGTTGTGCCGAAGAATTCTGACCGACTCTAGACAAGATTTCATCAATCATGTCTCCGGGTAGGTCTCTTAAAATATTGGGTTGTCTATCCATTTTGTGTTTTTATACTATAAAATAGACAAGAGTTAGATTCATAAAAAAAAAAATACTTATTAATACAAGCAATTTTTACATATATCATAAAGCATAAGCACACTATATTACATATATTACACCACACGAATACAACTATCTTATTCCGACTCGCTCGTTTCTACTTCTTCGGTTTTGGTTCGTTTTGCCAAGTTTCTAGGGATATATGATATTCCCCTAATACTAGCTGTTATTTTCCACAACGGTTTAGAAAAACCTGGTGGTTTAGAGGTTCCTGGGTCATTGTTACAACTTAAGGACTTCGGGGGTTGACGATACATATAAAGTTCATCGGGGTTGGAATTAGATTTCTCTATTTTTATGCCCTTTCCCTTATTATTTTCTTTTGCCTTTTTAAATTCAGTTGGGGTAATTTCTATAACATCATCGGAATTCGCGTCGGAATCCGATTCATCGGAGAATTGGTAATCCTCCCATTATTTTGCTTCCTTGGCGGAAACACCATTGACCATAATTAACCTTGGTCGGTTGGTTGAGGATTTTCTTTTACTTAACCGTTTTATTATTTCCCCCACCGGTTCTATTTCTTCATCCGGTTCCGATTCTTCTTCCGGTTCCGATTCTTCTTCCGGTTCCGACTCTTCTTCTGGTTCCTCTTCGGAAACTTGTGAATCAGTCCACGAATCATTCCAATTTACATTTGACTCTTCATTATTATTAGGTGAGTTAATGGGACTTGTTCTAGAGGTAGACATCTATCACATAATATCAAACGCGTTAAGAGATTAATATATCACATAATATTCACATGTTAAAAATATATAGTTTCCAACAAAATTTGTTAAGCAATCATTTTTCAAGTAAACACGGTCGAAGTCCAGACTCACTAATGCATCCTAACAAACTCGATAAGACACACTAATGCAAATTTTCTGGTTCTCTAAGACCAACGCTCGGATACCAACTGAAATGTCCCGTTCTTATTGATTAAAAACGTTCCATATTAATTAATTTCGTTGCGAGGTTTTGACCTCTATATGAGACGTTTTTCAAAGACTGCATTCATTTTAAAACAAACCATAACCTTTATTTCATCAATAAAGGTTTAAAAAGCTTTACGTAGATTATCAAATAATGATAATATAAAATACCCTGTTTACACACGACCATTACATAATGTTTTACAATACAAATATGTTACAACAAAATAAGTTTCTTGAATGCAGTTTTTACACAATATCATACAAGCATGGACTCCAAATCTCGTCCTTATTTAAGTATGCGACAGCGGAAGCTCTTAATAATCACCTGAGAATAAACATGCTTAAAACGTCAACAAAAATGTTGGTGAGTTATAGGTTTAACCTATATATATCAAATCATAATAATAGACCACAAGATTTCATATTTCAATACACATCCCATACATAGAGATAAAAATCATTCATATGGTGAACACCTGGTAACCGACATTAACAAGATGCATATATAAGAATATCCCCATCATTTCGGGACACCCTTCGGATATGATATAAATTTCAAAGTACTAAAGCATCCGGTACTTTGGATGGGGCTTGTTGGGCCTGATAGATCTATCTTTAGGATTCGCGTCAATTAGGGTGTCTGTTCCTTAATTCTTAGATTACCAGACTTAATAAAAAGGGGCATATTCGATTTCGATAATTCAACCATAGAATGTAGTTTCACATACTTGTGTCTATTTTGTAAATCATTTATAAAACCTGCATGTATTCTCATCCCAAAAATATTAGATTTTAAAAGTGGGACTATAACTCACTTTCACAGATTTTTACTTCGTCGGGAAGTAAGACTTGGCCACTGGTTGATTCACGAACCTATAACAATATATACATATATATCAAAGTATGTTCAAAATATATTTACAACACTTTTAATATATTTTGATGTTTTAAGTTTATTAAGTCAGCTGTCCTCGTTAGTAACCTACAACTAGTTGTCCACAGTTAGATGTACAGAAATAAATCGATAAATATTATCTTGAATCAATCCACGACCCGGTGTATACGTATCTCAGTATTGATCACAACTCAAACTATATATATTTTGGAATCAACCTCAACCCTGTATAGCTAACTCCAACATTCACATATAGAGTGTCTATGGTTGTTCCGAAATATATATAGATGTGTCGACTTGATAGGTCGAAACATTGTATACGTGTCTATGGTATCTCAAGATTACATAATATACAATACAAGTTGATTAAGTTATGGTTGGAATAGATTTGTTACCAATTTTCACGTAGCTAAAATGAGAAAAATTATCCAATCTTGTTTTACCCATAACTTCTTCATTTTAAATCCGTTTTGAGTGAATCAAATTGCTAAGGTTTCATATTGAACTCTATTTTATGAATCTAAACAGAAAAAGTATAGGTTTGTAGTCGTAAAAATAAGTTACAAGTCGTTTTTGTAAAGGTAGTCATTTCAGTCGAAAGAACGACGTCTAGATGACCATTTTAGAAAACATACTTCCACTTTGAGTTTAACCATAATTTTTGGATATAGTTTCATGTTCATAAAAAAATCATTTTCTCAGAATAACAACTTTTAAATCAAAGTTTATCATAGTTTTTAATTAACTAACCCAAAACAGCCCGCGGTGTTACTACGACGGCGTAAATCCGGTTTTACGGTGTTTTTCGTATTTTCAGGTTTTAAATCATTAAGTTAGCATATCATATAGATATAGAACATGTCATTAGTTAATTTTAAAAACCAAGTTAGAAGGATTAACTTTTGTTTGTGAACAAGTTTAGAATTAACTAAACTATGTTCTAGTGATTACGAGTTTAAACCTTCGAATAAGATAGTTTTATATATATGAATCGAATGATGTTATGAACATCATTACTACCTCAAGTTTAGTAGGTAAACCTACTGGAAGTGACAAGAAATGATCTAGCTTCAAAGGATCTTGGATGGCTTGAAAGTTCTTGAAGTAGGATCATGACACAAAAATAAGTTCAAGTAAGATTTTTACTCGAATTAAGATAGTTTATAGTTATAGAAATTGAATCAAAGTTTGAATATGAATATTACCTTGAATAAGAAAGATAACCTACTGTATATAACAAAGGTTTCTTGATCTTAGATGATTACTTGGAATGGATTAGAAAGCTTGGAAGTAAATTAGTAAACTTGAAGGGATTTTTGAAGTGTTCTTGAAGTGTTCTTCCTATGATGATTATAGCTTGATTCTTGAAGTGATTTTTGATGAAGATGATGATTAACTACTGGAAAAATACATTCATAATAGTGTGTGTGTGTGTTGAGAGAGAAATAGAAAGAGAATTGGAAGTGAAATGGAGTGAATGATGAGTGGTAATTGGTGAGTGGTGAGTGGGGTTAAAAGGAGTTCTAGTTAGTTGACTAGCTCATGGTAGAAGTTAAAATTGATTAGTCATACATGACATAATCAAGAGTGGAATCCCATGCTAGTTCCTATTGGTATATACCCATAGTAAGTATGTTTTAAAGCTGTGTATAATACGGGTAAGAATACGACTAGAATTCTTGATGAAAGAAAAGAATGGGAAAGTAACTGTAACCATTTTCGTTAAGTATGAGTGTTTTGATATATGTCTTGAAGTCTTCCAAAAGTATTTTAATACATCTCATTACACTACATGTATATACATTTTAACTGAGTCGTTAAGTCATCATTAGTCGTTACATGTAAGTGTTGTTTTGAAACCTTTAAGTTAACGATCTCAATTAATGTTGTTAACCCATTGTTTATTATATCTAATGAGATGTTAAATTATTATATTATCATGATATTATGATATATTAATATATCTTAATATGATATATATACATTTAAATGTCGTTACAACGATAATCGTTACATATATGTCTCGTTTCGAAATCCTTAAGTTAGTAGTCTTGTTTATATGTATATAACTCATTGTTAATATACTTATGGAGATAATTACTTATCATAATCTCATGTTAACCATATGTATATCCATATATATATCGTCATGTCGTTTTTACAAGTTTTAACGTTCGTGAATCGCCGGTCAACTTGGGTGGTCAATTGTCTATATGAAACATATTTCAATTAATCAAGTCTTAACAAGTTTGATTGCTTAACATGTTGGAAACATTTAATCATATAAATATCAATCTCAATTAATATATATAAACATGGAAAAGTTCGGGTCACTACATCGTCAACCCCCGAAGTCCTTAAGTTGTAACAATGACCCGGGAACCTCTAAACCACCAGGTTTTTCTAAACCAATGTGGAAAACGACGGCTCGTATTAGGGGAACATCATATATCCCTAGAAACTTGGCAAAACAAACCAAAACTGAAGAAGAAGAAACAAGCGAGTCGGAATAAGATAGTTGTATTTGTGTGGTGTAATATATGTAATATAGTGTGCTTATGCTTTATGATATATGTAAAAATTGCTTGTATTAATAAGTATTTTTTTTTATGAATCTAACTCTTGTCTATTTTACAGTATAAAAACACAAAATAGATAGACAACCCAATATTTTAAGAGACCTACCCGGAGACATGATTGATGAAATCTTGTCTAGAGTCGGTCAGAATTCTTCGGCACAACTATTTAAGGCGAGATCAGTTTGTAAGACATTCGAAGAACGTTCCAAGAATGCCTTGGTTTATAAAAGGCTTTCGTTCGAAAGATGGGGGATATCACATTGGGAAATCCATAAGTTACGATGTGTTTACTTTGACGCGTATATTGCGGGGAACCCAAATGCTATTTTACGCAATGGGTTAAGAAATTATTTTGACTCAATATATCCGAATATTGGACTTCGTGATTTAGAAAAAGCGGCTAACATGCAACATAAAGAAGAATGTTATGCTTACGGATTAGTAATGTTCGCTTCTCACCAAAGTGAGAACAAGAACATCGGCCTACAACTATTAAACAAAACATTCCCACAAGTGACGGAGTCGGTAATTGGGGTAAGAAATGAGGTTTTTAGATTGTTACGGGACTGTTGGACATTACGTAACCCTCGTCCCTTTGACGACGTTACAACACGCTGTCTTATCAACGGCCATAACGGTTATGTTCCACAAGACCAAGGATGGGAAGTAGTCCTAGTAAAACCAGAATGCATGACTTGTTTCTGGACGTATGAATTACGTGTCTTTATTGCCTTTGCTGAACGACTTGTGTACTAGCTAGAATTATCTTCACAACTATCTTGTATCAAAGTTATTGTGTGCTATATTTCATGCTTTATGTAAAATAAGCGGTATTGTAAGTTTGTAAAATATTGTATAAAAGTTTGAACGCGAAATATTATTATAATCAGTTTTTCATATAGAATTGTAGTAGTTGAATTGTATATTAGCTACTAAGTATGAACTTAACGGGTAGGTACTACCCGAATTTAAACTTATAAAACGCTAATATGAAGAAAAAGCTTTTATAAATGAGTTCATATTATGCTACGAAATACTATTAAGTACTCTTAATATTCTGTATGATTAAATTGTTCCATTTGACTATTTTGAAGGAAATGGCACCGACTACTCGACACACCGTGAATATGAATGAAGATGAATTCCGTACTTTTCTAGCTTCAAACATAGCCGCAGTACAGGCTGCGCTACATACCAACAATAACCTTGGATCTAGCAGTACAGGAAATCGTGTAGGATGCACCTACAAAGAATTCACTGCCTGCAAACCTTTGGAATTTGATGGAACCGAAGGACCGATCGGATTGAAACGGTGGACCGAGAAGGTCGAATCGGTGTTTGCCATAAGTAAGTGTACTGAAGAGGACAAAGTAAAGTACGCTACGCATACCTTCACAGGTTCTGCGTTAACATGGTGGAATACCTATCTAGAGCAAGTGGGACAAGACGATGCGTACGCACTACCGTGGTCAGCATTCAAGCACTTGATGAACGAGAAGTACCGTCCCAGAACCGAGGTCAATAAGCTCAAGACAGAACTTAGAGGGTTACGAACCCAAGGATTTAATATTACCACGTACGAAAGACGATTCACAGAATTGTGCCTATTGTGTCCGGGATCATTCGAAGATGAGGAAGAGAAGATCGACGCGTTTGTGAAAGGATTACTGGAAAGAATCCAAGAAGATATAAGTTCACACGAGCTCGCCTCCATACAACAGGCATGTAGAATGGCTCACAAACTAGTGAACCAGATTGAAGAAAGAATTAAAGAACAGACTGCTGAAGAGGCCAATGTGAAGCAAGTCAAAAGAAAGTGGGAGGAAAACGGTGATAAGAATCACCAATACAACAACAACAGCAATTACAACAATAATAGCAACAATTATTCCAACAATCGCAACATTAATCGCAACTACAACAAACGGCCCAACAACAACAACAACAACAACAACAACAACAGCAACTACAACAATCATCCCAACAACAATAATAACCGCAACAACAACAACAATCAGAAGCAGCTATGCCAAAGGTGTGAAAAGTATCACTCGGGGTTCTGCACTAAATTTTGCAACAAGTGTAAAAGAAACGGTCATAGCGCGGCGAAGTGTGAGGTCTATGGACCAGGGGTTAATAGAACGAAAGGAACAAATGGTGTCGGAATGAGTAATGGCGGAGCAAGTAGTGTCGGAGCAAGTTATGCCAATGTAGTTTGTTATAAATGTGGAAAACCGGGCCACATTATTAGAAATTGCCCGAACCAGGAGAACACGAATGGACAAAGCCGCGGAAGAGTTTTCAATATTAATGCGGCAGAGGCACAGGAAGACCCGGAGCTTGTTACGGGTACGTTTCTTATTGACAATAATCTGCTTACGTTTTATTTGATTCGGGTGCGGATAGAAGCTATATGAGTAGAGATTTTTGTGCTAAATTAAGTTGTCCATTGACGCCTTTAGATAGTAAATTTTTACTCGAATTAGCAAATGGTAAATTAATTTCAGTAGATAATATATGTCGGAATCGAGAAATTAAACTGGTTAGCGAAACATTTAAGATTGACTTGATACCAGTAGAGTTAGGGAGTTTTGATGTGATAATCGGTATGGACTGGTTGAAAGAAGTGAAAGCAGAGATCGTTTGTTACAAAAATGCAATTCGTATTATACGAGAAAAAGGAAAACCCTTAATGGTGTACGGAGAAAAGGGCAACACGAAGCTACATCTTATTAGTAATTTGAAGGCACAAAAACTAATAAGAAAAGGTTGCTATGCTGTTCTAGCACACGTCGAGAAAGTACAAACTGAAGAAAAGAGCATCAATGATGTTCCCGTCGCAAAAGAATTTCCCGATGTATTTCCGAAAGAATTACCGGGATTACCCCCACATCGATCCGTTGAATTTCAAATAGATCTTGTACCAGGAGCTGCACCAATAGCTCGTGCTCCTTACAGACTCACACCCAGCGAGATGAAAGAACTGCAAAGCCAATTACAAGAATTTTTAGAGCATGGTTTCATTCGACCAAGCACATCACCGTGGGGAGCTCCTGTTTTGTTTGTCAAGAAGAAAGATGGTACATTCAGGTTGTGTATCGACTACCGAGAGTTGAACAAACTTACCATCAAGAACCGCTACCCACTACCGAGAATCGACGACTTATTTCATCAACTACAAGGCTCGTCTGTTTATTCAAAGATTGACTTACGTTCCGGGTATCATCAAATGCGGGTGAAAGAAGATGATATTCCAAAGACTGCTTTCAGAACACGTTACGGTCATTACGAGTTTATGGTCATGCCATTTGGTTTAACTAATGCACCAGGTGTGTTCATGGACCTTATGAACCGAGTGTGTGGACCATACCTTGACAAGTTTGTCATTGTTTTCATTGATGACATACTTATTTTCTCAAAGAATGACCAAGAACACGGTGAACATTTGAGAAAGGTGTTAGAAGTATTGAGGAAGGAAGAATTGTACGCTAAATTTTCAAAGTGTGCATTTTGGTTGGAAGAAGTTCAATTCCTCGGTCACATAGTGAACAAAAAAGGTATTAAGGTGGATCCGGCAAAGATAGATATTGTTGAAAAGTGGGAAACCCCGAAAACTCCGAAACACAACGCCAGTTTTTAGGACTAGCTGGTTACTACAAAAGGTTCATCCAAGACTTTTCCAGAATAGCAAAACCCTTGACTGCATTAACGCATAAAGGGAAGAAATTTGAATGGAAGGATGAACAAGAGAAAGCGTTTCAGTTATTGAAGAAAAGGCTAACTACGGCACCTATATTGTCATTGCCTGAAGGGAATGATGATTTTGTGATTTATTGTGACGCATCAAAGCAAGGTCTCAGTTGTGTATTAATGCAACGAACGAAGGTGATTGCTTATGCGTCTAGACAATTGAAGATTCACGAGCAAAATTATACGACGCATGATTTGGAATTAGGCGCGGTTGTTTTTGCATTAAAGACTTGGAGGCACTACTTATATGGGGTCAAAAGTATTATATATACCGACCACAAAAGTCTTCAACACATATTTAATCAGAAACAACTGAATATGAGGCAGCGTAGGTGGATTGAATTGTTGAATGATTACGACTTTGAGATTCGTTACCACCCGGGGAAGGCAAATGTGGTAGCCGATGCCTTGAGCAGGAAGGACAGAGAACCCATTCGAGTAAAATCTATGAATATAATGATTCATAATAACCTTACTACTCAAATAAAGGAGGCGCAACAAGGAGTTTTAAAAGAAGGAAATTTAAAGGATGAAATACCCAAAGGATCGGAGCAGCATCTTAATATTCGGGAAGACGGAATCCGGTATAGGGCTGAAAGGATTTGGGTACCAAAATTTGGAGATATGAGAGAAATGGTACTTAGAGAAGCTCATAAAACCAGATACTCAATACATCCTGGAACGGGGAAGATGTACAAGGATCTCAAGAAATATTTTTGGTGGCCGGGTATGAAAGCCGATGTTGCTAAATACGTAGGAGAATGTTTGACATGTTCTAAGGTCAAAGCTGAGCATCAGAAACCATCAGGTCTACTTCAACAACCCGAAATCCCAGAATGGAAATGGGAAAACATTACCATGGATTTCATCACTAAATTGCCAAGGACTGCAAGTGGTTTTGATACTATTTGGGTAATAGTTGATCGTCTCACCAAATCAGCACACTTCCTGCCAATAAGAGAAGATGACAAGATGGAGAAGTTAGCACGACTGTATTTGAAGGAAGTCGTCTCCAGAAATGGAATACCAATCTCTATTATCTCTGATAGGGATGGCAGATTTATTTCAAGATTCTGGCAGACATTACAGCAAGCATTAGGAACTCGTCTAGACATGAGTACTACCTATCATCCACAAACTGATGGGCAGAGCGAAAGGACGATACAAACGCTTGAAGACATGCTACGAGCATGTGTTATTGATTTCGGAAACAGTTGGGATCGACATCTACCGTTAGCAGAATTTTCCTACAACAACAGTTACCATTCAAGCATTGAGATGGCGCCGTTTGAAGCACTTTATGGTAGAAAGTGCAGGTCTCCGATTTGTTGGAGTGAAGTGGGGGATAGACAGATTACGGGTCCGGAGATTATACAAGAAACTACCGAGAAGATCATCCAAATTCAACAACGGTTGAAAACCGCCCAAAGTCGACAAAAGAGCTACGCTGACATTAAAAGAAAAGATATAGAATTCGAAATTGGAGAGATGGTCATGCTTAAAGTTGCACCTTGGAAAGGCGTTGTTCGATTTGGTAAACGAGGGAAATTAAATCCAAGGTATATTGGACCATTCAAGATTATTGATCGTGTCGGACCAGTAGCTTACCGACTTGAGTTACCTCAACAACTCGCGGTTGTACATAACACTTTCCACGTCTCGAATTTGAAGAAATGTTTTGCTAAAGAAGATCTCACTATTCCGTTAGATGAAATCCAAATCAACGAAAAACTCCAATTCATCGAAGAACCCGTCGAAATAATGGATCGTGAGGTTAAAAGACTTAAGCAAAACAAGATACCAATTGTTAAGGTTTGATGGAATGCTCGTAGAGGACCCGAGTTCACCTGGGAGCGTGAAGATCAGATGAAGAAGAAATACCCACATCTATTTCCAGAAGATTCGTCAACACCTTCAACAGCTTAAAATTTCGGGACGAAATTTATTTAACGGGTAGGTACTGTAGTGACCCGAACTTTTCCATGTTTATATATATATTAATTGATATTGATATTTACATGATTAAATGTTTCCAACATGTTAAGCAATCAAACTTGTTAAGACTTGATTAATTGAAATATGTTTCATATAGACAATTGACCACCGAAGTTGACCGGCGATTCACGAACGTTAAAACTTGTAAAAATGACATGACGATATATATATGGATATACATATGGTTAACATGATATTATGATAAGTAAGTATCTCCATAAGTATATTAACAATGAGTTATATACATATAAACAAGACTACTAACTTAAGGATTTCGAAACGAGACATATATGTAACGATTATCGTTGTAACAACATTTAAATGTATATATATCATATTAATATATATTAATATATCATAATATCATGATAATATAATAATTTAACATCTCATTAGATATAATAAACAATGGGTTAACAACATTAATTGAGATCGTTAAATTAAAGGTTTCAAAACAACACTTACATGTAACGACTAACGATGACTTAACGACTCAGTTAAAATGTATATACATGTAGTGTATTTAGATGTATTAAAATACTTTTGGAAGACTTCAAGACATATATCAAAACACTCATACTTAACGAAAATTGTTACAGTTACTTTCCCATTCTTTTCTTTCATCAAGAATTCTAGTCGTATTCTTACCCGTATTATACACAGCTTCAAAACGTACTTACTATGGGTATATACCAATAGGAACTAGCATGGGATTCCACTCTTGATTATTTCATGTATGACTAATCAATTTTAACTTCTACCATGAGCTAGTCAACTAACTAGAACTCCTTTTAACCCCACTCACCACTCACCAATTACCACTCATCATTCACTCCATTTCACTTCCAATTCTCTTTCTAATTCTCTCTCAACACACACACACTATTATGAACGTATTTTTCCAGTAGTTAATCATCATCTTCATCAAAAATCACTTCAAGAATCAAGCTATAATCATCATAGGAAGAACACTTCAAGAACACTTCAAAAATCCCTTCAAGTTTAGTAATTTACTTCCAAGCTTTCTAATCCATTCCAAGTAATCATCTAAGATCAAGAAACCTTTGTTATATATAGTAGGTTATCTTTCTTATTCAAGGTAATATTCATATTCAAACTTTGATTCAATTTCTATAACTATAAACTATCTTAATTCGAGTAAAAATCTTACTTGAACTTGTTTTTGTGTCATGATCCTACTTCAAGAACTTTCAAGCCATCCAAGATCCTTTGAAGCTAGATCATTTCTTGTCACTTTTAGTAGGTTTACCTACTAAACTTTAGGTAGTAATGATGTTCATAACATCATTCGATTCATATATATAAAACTATCTTATTCGAAGGTTTAAACTCGTAAACACTAGAACATAGTTTAGTTAATTCTAAACTTGTTCGCAAACAAAAGTTAATCCTTCTAACTTGACTTTTAAAATTAACTAAACACATGTTCTATATCTATATGATATGCTAACTTAATTATTTAAAACCTGGAAACACGAAAAACACCGTAAATCCGGATTTACGCCGTCGTAGTAACACCGCGGGCTGTTTTGGGTTAGTTAATTAAAAACTATGATAAACTTTGATTTAAAAGTTGTTATTCTGAGAAAATGATTTTTATTATGAACATGAAACTATATCCAAAAATTATGGTTAAACTCAAAGTGGAAGTATGTTTTCTAAAATGGTCATCTAGACGTCGTTCTTTCGACTGAAATGACTACCTTTACAAAAACGAATTGTAACTTATTTTTCCGACTATAAACCTATACTTTTTCTGTTTAGATTCATAAAATATAGTTCAATATGAAACCATAGCAATTTGATTCACTCAAAACGGATTTAAAATGAAGAAGTTATGGGTAAAACAAGATTGGATAATTTTTCTCATTTTAGCTACGTGAAAATTGGTAACAAATATATTCCAACCATAACTTAATCAACTTGTATTGTATATTATGTAACTTTGAGATACCATAGACACGTATACAATGTTTCGACCTATCATGTCGACACATCTATATATATTTCGAAACAACCATAGACACTCTATATGTGAATGTTGGAGTTAGCTATACAGGGTTGAGGTTGATTCCAAAATATATATAGTTTGAGTTGTGATCAATACTGAGATACGTATACACTGGGTCGTGGATTGATTCAAGATAATATTTATCGATTTATTTCTGTACATCTAACTGTGGACAACTAGTTGTAGGTTACTAACGAGGACAGCTGACTTAATAAACTTAAAACATCAAAATATATTAAAAGTGTTGTAAATATATTTTGAACATACTTTAATATATATGTATATATTGTTATAGGTTCGTGAATCAACAGTGGCCAAGTCTTACTTCTCGACGAAGTAAAAATCTGTGAAAGTGAGTTATAGTCCCACTTTTAAAATCTAATATTTTGGGATGAGAATACATGCAGGTTTTATAAATGATTTACAAAATAGACACAAGTACGTGAAACTACATTCTATGGTTGAATTATCGAAATCGAATATGCCCCTTTTTATTAAGTATGGTAATCTAAGAATTAGGGAACAGACACCCTAATTGACGTGAATCCTAAAGATAGATATATTGGGCCTAACAAACCCCATCCAAAGTACCGGATGCTTTAGTACTTCGAAATTTATATCATATCCGAAGGGTGTCCCGGAATGATGGGGATATTCTTATATATGCATCTTGTTAATGTCGGTTACCAGGTGTTCACCATATGAATGATTTTTATCTCTGTGTATGGGATGTGTATTGAAATATGAAATCTTGTGGTCTATTGTTACGATTTGATATGTATAGGTTAAACCTATAACTCACCAACATTTTTGTTGACGTTTAAAGCATGTTTATTCTCAGGTGAATATTAAGAGCTTCCGCTGTTGCATACTAAAATAAGGACAAGATTTGGAGTCCATGTTTGTATGATATTGTGTAAAAATGCATTCAAGAAACTGATTTCGATGTAACATATTTGTATTGTAAACCATTATGTAATGGTCGTGTGTAAACAGGATATTTTAGATTATCATTATTTGATAATCTACGTAAAGCTTTTTAAACCTTTATTTATGAAATAAAGGTTATGGTTTGTTTTAAAAATGAATGCAGTCTTTGAAAAACGTCTCATATAGAGGTCAAAACCTCGCAACGAAATCAATTAATATGGAACGTTTTTAATCAATAATAACGGGACATTTCAATCATCATTCATCATCAAACAAAAGGTATAAAGTAAGTTTTGTTCAAGGAAAGAGTTTAAAACAAGGGCTGACTTCGGTCAGTCACCACGGTCTCAATCCCTACTGAAATAAGGTGAGACCAGTGGACATGGCTCCATCTATGAGTCCTTTAAGTGTGGTAAAAATTACAGAAGCAAACTCGTCTTCATTTGACCGTGGTGACGGTCTAAGTGCGAGTAGGTCAGAATTTTCAGCACAACGTTAAAAGGACATAGTGACGATCGGAGGGCCATAAATCCTAAACCGTAACTCGGATTAAGACGAGTCCTATATGAAAAGTTATCTACTCGAATAGAGCTATCTAAAAATTATACTTACAGTAGCCCAGGTCTCACTAATCAGACCCAGAAACAGTAAAACAGTAGGTTCCGGGGTTTCTTGGTGCTCGATGCTTATCACGGTTCTCATCCTTGATGCATATAGCTTCAAGTGTACAACTCGTTGATGTGTTTGCATCATCTTTATCAAGTTTTGACCATCATAACCCAAGTGTAAGTCTATGACATGTAGCACAACTCACTTAAGTGTTGCAAGTGTTTTGATGAACCAAAGTTACATCAAAGTCTTAGATTTAACACATACATGAAATATAAAAGTAATATTGAACTACAAACTTGAAAATAAACTAACTAATCAAGATCTTAAGATGTAGAACATAGTTCTTAGTTAGATCTTGAAGATCCAAGTCCCAAAGGTCTAGATCTAAAGTTATTAAGTTAACTCTAACACAAGTGTATAAAGTTATAACTAAAAAGTTACACTTCTATGTTCTTGAACCTTTACAGTTAACTTTTGTTCAAGAAATATGAGATCAAGACTAACTTGTAATACTTGACCATTTAAACCAATAAACATGAAATTTAAAGTGCATAATATGAAGTAATAAACTTAAATAAACAAGTTAATAAGTTCATGGGTTTCATACTTTTAAAGATTCAAGCCTAAGTCTTGATCTTTAGAAAGTAAACTTTTAAGTTTACTTCATGAACACAAGTATGCTTTAACTCATGAACTTTCTTTAAAACATTAAGTGTAGAACATAACTAGAGAGCTTATGTTCTTGTATGTCTTGTAGGAACAAGATAAAAAGAAGAATTAAACTAGAGAGTTTGATTCTTGTATTAGTAAGTAACAACAATTTAGTAAGTAATAATTAATCAAAGACAAGTAACATTAAACAAAAGAATGATGATGATGAAGGTGTATGGGTTCGGTTTCTAGCAAGGAAAAGAGGAGAGGATTTGTTCATAATACTTACAAGAAAAGAGAGAGATGTTTGAGAAAAAAAATGCAAGTAATTTTTGTGTGTGAGAATGAAGTGAATACAAGTGACATGTAAGTAAATTAAGTGATATGTAATTAAATTTGAAACAAAAAAAATCATCCTTGTACACTACTAGGCCAACGGCCAAAATGGAATCAAGGGGGAGGCAATTGTCTACTAGTTCTTTCATGTAATTAGCTTAAAAGGTGGTTACAAGATGTGTGCATGGGAACATGGTGTAACTAAGTAGTAACAAGATTCTATAAGCATTAAGCTACTAGTTTCATCTTAAATGTAATACTTACATAATGAGTTAGGCTAGTTAGTCCATTAAAGATGTAGGGTGGGCTCTTAAGTCCATTAACCTTAATAGAAGCCCAAGCTTAAGTAATAATCCATGTAAAAGTCCATTAACACTAATAAAGGCCCAAGTAATCAACTAATAACCTTAGTTAATTAAAATGATTAACAAAATCAA
Organism: Rutidosis leptorrhynchoides; assembly: GCF_046630445.1. Taxonomy (NCBI): domain Eukaryota; kingdom Viridiplantae; phylum Streptophyta; class Magnoliopsida; order Asterales; family Asteraceae; genus Rutidosis; species Rutidosis leptorrhynchoides. The sequence continues at coordinate 323,616,118 of NC_092343.1, forward strand.
TCATGAATGTAAATAATATTCTAAAAATATTATTCATGAAAGTTTCGTGTGTCACAAAGACGTTTCGGGCATTCAAAAGTCATGTATGATCAATCATGGTAACAAGTAAATGTAATAACATACATTCGTTAAATTACACGTATTAATAATAACCATTATTAATTAAGGATGGAAAAACCAGGGTCGTTACATTACCCACCTGTTAAAGAAAATTTCGTCCCGAAATTTTAAGGAGTGACCAACAATGGTACCGTATTCGAACAAGAAGGGGCGTATCAAAGTTCCGTGAGAATCGTGGCTCAGAAGCAAGTTATTTACCTTGAAAGGTACTTCGGCGTATGAAAGTAAGAATAGGCATCTGCCGTTAATTAAGTCTCTTGTCCTAAGTGATCAACAATTTGATTCCGTTTCCGATTAACCTGAGTATGTCCTCTGAATGTGCATCCATAAAAGGAAAGATGATGTGTTTAGCCTTACAGGCATCTTCGGTAAGTTAGATGCGTGAAATGCATCATGAATGATTCTAAGCTCATCTAAAACGTTGAGCGTGTATGTCGTAATATAAAGCTGACAGGTAGAATGGAAAATATGGTGATCACAACCATGCGATTTGATGTCTAGATAGTGATAGCTACGGATTTTACTAAACCCCTTAATTTCGGAAGGAGGCCATAGGCATAAGGAACTCGATATTTAAGAACGTTTCATTTGAATAAGTGAATTGAAAGTTAGCTAAAAGTGATCAATCGGACTTGCAAGCCATAATTATTCATAGTGTCTTCAGATCGGTCTGAATGAACAATGAGGGATATCACCTAGTTTTCCATACTATAGGTGAAACTATCCTTGGATGAAATGAAAACACAGTTCCGCAATGTAACTTCATCCTTTCAGTTACATGTTGAAGTTAGGGTTAACGTTAACTAGAGCAACATACAGTTGCAACCAATGAAGGAAGAAATATATAGAGTATCCACCTGAGTGTCGTAGATGTTTTAAGCAGTCTCTTCCCCAAAGGGATAACGAGATTCATAGGTTCTCAAAGTATCATATGTTACATTTCCAAAAGAAAGTCGCACGAAAGGCGTGAGAGTGAACTCTTCGAGTGGTTCGTTCTGAATTTATCTGTGTACTTAAGGGGACGAGCGGATGGGAAGATACGTGAACTCTTGGTCCTAAAGAATGGTTTATTCCGAGTGAAAAGAATCTCCAAAAATGATCCTTGTATCTCAACATACTGATTCATAGAGATGATGTTTACGAGGGTGTTGCGTTTAGCCGTGAAATTTTGAGAGTAGAAACTCACCTAGTGCCTCTCCTACAATGGGGTGACCACTGAGTGTACCCTGGAAAACTGATTTATCGGCCCGCGTTTTTATCATGACTAACCTTAAAAAGAACATTTTATGGGTGCAGAGACTTTTCTAACAAATTTTATAAAACCGCCATCCAAGTGGCTCAGGAGTTTTTAACAAAGATCTTAATAGTAAGATTCATCCCTATCGGAGGGCGAGAAGAAGTGTGATCCCTACATTGTGTAGTCTTAATACGAAAACCTTTGATAATATCAACTAAGGGAGTTTTGAAAAAAAAAAAACCTTTAAACGTTTGTTGTGACAACATAAACGGAACAAAGTTCCTAGTAAATTTAGAAGTAGGCACAACGTGTACCATTTTGCACAAAACTATTTGACTTAAGTTGAATAACTCGGTAAAGAAGCGGTTTTTAAATAATTTGAAGTTATAACTTAGTATCAAAATAAGTAAGTATAAATTTATATATATATGATTTTGTAAATCGTATAAGTGACAGAAAAGTTTTTAGTACTTTCATTGTCTGTAAATCTTGTGAGGACCGCACAAATAAACAACGTGTAAAAAAAAATTTGATAAACATAGTTTTTTTTCGTATTTCAAAGGTTACGAGTTGGAAAAGATTGAGTGGAAAAGCTTTGAATCATCGGGTGACCAGTTACTAGGTAATGAAAACTAATGACATAAATTTAGTTTTGGTAATTAGCAGGACACAAGTCCTTGGGCCAAAAATATTTACGTGCGAGGTCGTTGCTAAAAGTGAGGTGCGAAGGATAGAGCTCGGGGATGAGAAGTTAATTGCTTCTTGGATTTGCAAAGTGCCAAACAGGTTATGACTAGTATTAAAGTCGGAATAATGATGGTATTAATACCACTAAATGAGAATCCCTTGGAATAAGTCAGGACTTAGAGTTATGCAAGAAAGGGCATTGTTCCAACAGGCGTGGCAAATAAGATTCTTGGGGTAACGCAATGATTTTTAAATGGTTTAAGTGTCAGTGGATGCCCAAAGGCTCTGAATGACGTGGCAAAAGTGTCTTCAACACATACACACATGAATCTCTCGATTTCGACGGTTGTAAGGTCTTCACGATGACTTGGGCACGAATGAGCAACGAAGAATTTTATATATCAAGCAACGAAAAATTTTATAGAAATTGAATGTATGGAAAGAAACAAAGTTCTAGTAAACTAAGGTTATGTACAACCCGTACAATTCAAAGTAAAATATATTTTGAACAAAAGATTTGATTTGTAAGAGCGAAAGTAAAATTCTACATGTATTTGTCAAAAATAAGTAATCATTTACTTTAATTTATATAACGGGTATGATTTCAAAAATTTGTACGAATGGCAAACAAATAAATTTATTTTTATAAAGCTTTGAGAGGATAGCACAGTAAAACAATGTGTAAAAAAAAAAATTTAGCAAACAAAGTTTTCATATTTCGGAGGTTACAAGTTGGAAAAGGTTGATGAGAATCGAGTAAAAGACTTTTAAAAGTTTCAAGTGATATTTGAGGTAATGCAAACCATTGAATTTATAGGTGATTGACGTCTATTAGTAGGGCATAAGTCCTTTGACCAAAAAAAATGCTTAAGTGTGAAGTTGTTGCTTATAAGTGAGATACGAATGAGAGAGTACGAGGATGAGAGTTAACCACTCATTGATTTTAGGAAAATTTCGAACTGGTAGGACTAATATCGAGGTAAGGAGGACGATGTTGCGGTTATCATTGAATAAGAAATTCCTCGTAATAAGTTAGGATTTAGAGTTACGTATGAATGTGTGTCAAATGAGATTCTTGGGTAATCTTTAAATAGAATTTGAATTGCTGAAGTAACGGAATAAAATTCCTTTATGTGTCGTTGTGCAAGTTTGTCCATTGTATCAGTTTCTTTCATGACTAGAAAGTGAGCAGTTTTGGTGAGATGGTCAATAATAACCCAGATGATGTTCTTACCGCCTACTGTTTTCAGTAGCTTCGTGATGAAATCCATTGTTATTCCTTCCCACTTCCGTTGTGGGATTTAGGTTTGTTGTAGTAACCCATATGGCTTTTGGCTCACCATTCTCGCGAGGTATACGAAAAATTTTCTTACTATAAATATCCTTCACTTTCATCCTTGAAAGTTAGTTCGTTCCAACCATTTCATCTAAGCTTCCTAACTTGATGAGTATTAAGTTAACCTTAAAGTTCATTCCAACCAATCTTATTACACTGCCGTGGAAATTTTTATCAATCTTCTCAAATAACATATGCATGTACGTAGGTAACTAATCCTTTTCCACTACTACATTAAAACCCCCAAGTTTGGTTAATATGAGGTCATCTCCAGATGACCCACCTGTTAATCTTAAAGTACTACCTTAAATTATTCCTCTATCACTGCCAGCTTACCATTTGTTGGTCCTATAGAATACTTAGCTCTCATGGTTGTTAATGGATTATTATTCATAACACTAAGGTTCTTAGATATAAGGTTTCTATCGCTCTATTATTAAACAATTTTGAAACAATAAAACGTTGTGACGGAATGTGACGAAATGCACCCTAACTAAAATCAGAGTTCATGCAAGTCTCCAATACGATTGCCTTATCGTAGGTAAGTTTAAAGTCTTTCCTGTATGAGAACTTTTTCCTTAGATGTCCAGGGTGTCGATATCTATAACAAATTTTCGGGTTATCAATTCTGCAATCAAGGCCCCTTCTTGTACAGTATCTAGGCTACGTGGTTATTCTTTCCCTACCTTTAACGGGCTACAATGTGTGTGCTCAAGTGATCCCTGCCCAAAATTTCCCTGGATCACCTCATATTCCTCATGTAGTAACATTGGAACTTCTGCATGATTTACCTCAATATAATCACGCTGGCCTGGCGTCATTATATTGTGCTAAATCGTACGTTCAATCCAATATCATTCCATATGGTCAATGTAACATGATCACTTCCAGTTATACTAAATTTCATCTAATAGTGCTTTATATATGCCATCTTAAAACAGAATCGACATAACTACTCTCACAGTTTCTCGATGTGGGTGCGTAGGTTCCGTAGATCATGTATTAATGCCTAAGTGTCCCGAAGTTTCTTCAAAGGGTCGGATTCAGGTAATGTTGTTAGATTCCTTCTAGATATTCAATCCGGGTCTCGCATTGGGTTGTACGTGTAGCAAGTAGTGATACGATATGTCTCGAGGTGACTCGCAAGTCTTTGGGTATGGCTGAGCATTAGTAGAAGACACTATGACCTAGTTAAAGGGAATGCCTTCCCGACTTCTCCAATGTCTAGGAGTGTTAGGGACCTAAGTCCAGAGGTGTCGTTAGATCGTCGAGCAGTGGTGAAGAATGAAAGAGTTAAGTGACGGTCATGAAGCGTACAGGGTATGTGTCAACTGAACAATCTTCTAGATTGCGTGAAGTAATGTTTCGATCTCTGGAATGGTGGAGCAGTAGTAGTAACAGGTGGATTGCACTACTAGTTCTTAGGGTTAGACGAGTAGGAAAAGTAGTTCAGGAAAGCATCTGAACTGGGAAGGATAAGTTCTCCACGTCGGTATAGCGAATAATAGACATGTAGCAAGCGTGTAATCAGGCATAACAACTACAACAGCCTAGATCGTTTACAACAGTACGTAGCATGGCAATAGTAACAGTATCATGCCGAAGTAACATGCTAAAAGCAGATAGTAGCATGCAGTAGCGAGAGTAAGCAAAAGAATACAGCGAGTTTATATAGCAGTAAAAGGAAACGGTATCATGCAGTATGTTCATACAGCAGTAAAAGTAAGCAGTGGCATGCAGTAGTATAACACAGTATCATGCAGCAGGTTCCGCAGAAACAAGTTAGCTAGCAAGTTGTAGATTAGTCCTATTAGTGAATCCTACTCGGGTCGGTCTTAGACTCACTAATGCAACCTAATTCCCTACAACCAATGCTCTGATACCAAATGTGATGCCCCGTACTAAATCAACATGTACGGACCATCAACAACAGGATCATTACAAGGTCAAACACTATATGCATTTTCAAAACAAGTTTGCATTCATGATAAAAGGTGACGTCATAACTAACGCCAAATGTTTTACATCAAAAGCATGCTTCAATGAACAGAAGAAAGTAGTAATAGTACGTGACCCTTAGGTCGTTACAAATCATAGTTCAAAAGTAGTAATGTTTGAATGCAAGTAAACGTTCATGCAGTGACATCTATAAAGCAGCGGGTGTCTACAGCAATACTAGTACACAACGGAAGTAACCTTAAGAACCTGAGAAAAACATGCTTAAAAACGTCAACACAAAGGTTGGTGACCTATAGTTTAAGTATAACAGTAATGTAAGGTAGGCCACGAGATTTCAGTGCTTCAAAGAGTGTTTCAAAACAGTAATCCAAATCAGTATGATAAAGTATATGTTCAACCGTGGGCACTCGGTAACTAACTTAACGTTTAATAATATATCACCCCCTGAAAGTACACTTGGCAAGTGCGTATGTTTATGAATTATTAAACACTCATTAAATGCTAGCGTGACTAGCCCGAGTAGGGATGTCAAACCCTATGGATCCATATCTAAGATTCGCGTTCACGGTTCAAAAACCAATGATTAAACGTTACCGAGCTAAAGGGAATGTTTATGCCGTTGTATAACCCACACATATATAAGTTTAAGTACTCGTGCCTAGTATGTAAAACATAAAATCTGCATGTATTCTCAGTTCTCAAAATAATTTAAAGTAAAAAGGGAATGCTATAACTCACAATGATAAAGTAGCGGTAAAGTATGAGTCGGAAAGTAAGCAAGTATTTAGGTTGTCCAAACGGGTCCTCAACCTAAGTCAAATATCACTAAGTCAGTAAATCGTCCCAATAGGTTTAAATGTAAGTAAATAAGGTCTTAAGGGTCATCATCATTCATCATCAAACAAAAGGTATAAAGTAAGTTTTGTTCAAGGAAAGAGTTTAAAACAAGGGCTGACTTCGGTCAGTCACCACGGTCTCAATACCTAATGAAATAAGGTGAGACCAGTGGACATGGCTCCGTCTATGAGTTCTTTAAGTGTGGTAAAAATTACAGAAGCAAACTCGTCTTCGTTTGACCGTGGTGACGGTCTAAGTGCGAGTAGGTCAGAATTTTCAGCACAACGTTAAAAGGACATAGTGACGATCGGAGGGCCATAAATCCTAAACCGTAACTCGGATTAAGACGAGTCCTATATGAAAAGTTATCTACTCGAACATAGCTATCCAAAAATCATACTTACAGTAGCCCAGGTCTTACTAATCAGACCCAGAAACAGTAAAACAGTAGGTTCCGGGGTTTCTTGGTGCTCGATGCTTATCACGGTTCTCATCCTTGATGCATATAGCTTCAAGTGTACAACTCGTTGATGTGTTTGCATCATCTTTATCAAGTTTTGACCATCATAACCCAAGTGTAAGTCTATGACATGTAGCACAACTCACTTAAGTGTTGCAAGTGTTTTGATGAACCAAAGTTACATCAAAGTCTTAGATTTAACACATACATGAAATATAAAAGTAATATTGAACTACAAACTTGAAAATAAACTAACTAATCAAGATCTTAAGATGTAGAACATAGTTCTTAGTTAGATCTTGAAGATCCAAGACCCAAAGGTCTAGATCTAAAGTTATTAAGTTAACTCTAACACAAGTGTATAAATTTATAACTAAAAAGTTACACTTCTATGTTCTTGAACCTTTAAAGTTAACTTTTGTTCAAGAAATATGAGATCAAGACTAACTTGTAATACTTGACCATTTAAACCAATAAACATGAAATTTAAAGTGCATAATATGAAGTAATAAACTTAAATAAACAAGTTAATAAGTTCATGGGTTTCATACTTTTAAAGATTCAAGCCTAAGTCTTGATCTTTAGAAAGTAAACTTTTAAGTTTATTTCATGAACACAAGTATGCTTTAACTCATGAACTTTCTTTAAAACATTAAGTGTAGAACATAACTAGAGAGCTTATGTTCTTGTATGTCTTGTAGGAACAAGATAAAAAGAAGAATTAAACTAGAGAGTTTGATTCTTGTATTAGTAAGTAACAACAATTTAGTAAGTAACAATTAATCAAAGACAAGTAACATTAAACAAAAGAATGACGATGATGAAGGTGTATGGGTTCGGTTTCTAGCAAGGAAAAGTGGAGAGGATTTGTTCATAATACTTACAAGAAAAGAGAGAGATGTTTGAGAAAAAAAATGCAAGTAATTTTTGTGTGTGAGAATGAAGTGAATACAAGTGATATGTAATTAAATTTGAAACAAAAAAATCATCCTTGTACACTACTAGGCCAACGGCCAAAATAGAATCAAGGGGGAGGCAATTGTCTACTAGTTCTTTCATGTAATTAGCTTAAAAGGTGGTTACAAGATGTGTGCATGGGAACATGGTGTAACTAAGTAGTAACAAGATTCTATAAGCATTAAGCTACTAGTTTCATCTTAAATGTAATACTTACATAATGAGTTGGGCTAGTTAGTCCATTAAAGATGTAGGGTGGGCTCTTAAGTCCATTAACCTTAATAGAAGCCCAAGTTTAAGTAATAATCCAAGTAAAAGTCCATTAACACTAATAAAGGCCCAAGTAATCAACTAATAACCTTAGTTAATTAAAATGATTAACAAAATCAATCATGAATGTAAATAATATTCTAAAAATATTAATCGTGAAAGTTTCGTGTGTCACAAAGACGTTTCGGGCATTCAAAAGTCATGTATGATCAATCATGGTAACAAGTAAATGTAATAACATACATTCGTTAAATTACACGTATTAATAATAACCATTATTAATTAAGGATGGAAAAACCAGGGTCGTTACATATAAGGCTTTGCCTTAATTGTGTTATCTTCATTAACCTTTTCAACCACCGGTTCTGATTCCTTCTCTTGCTCAGGCTGTGGTGCCTGTGTAGTAGGAATAGAGTCATCAGAAATTACAGGTATTTCAGGTGGTTGAAGTGTAATACCACTTCTTGTGGTAATGGCTTTAGCTGTTTCATTTCGGGGGTTAGCATTTGTATCGCTAGGTAGACTCCCCAGTTTTCTTTCACCTATTAACCTCGCTAGGTTGCTCACTTCTTGTTTCAGATTTTGGATTGAAGCTTGTTGATTTCTAAATGCTTGGGCATTTTGTTCATTAGTTTGTTTCTGAGATGTGAAAAATTGCGTTTGAGATTCAACTAGCTTCGTCATCATATCTTCTAAATTTGGCTTTTTATCATCGGTTTGTGGTGATTTATTTGGAAAAATAGGTCTTTGCTGGTTGTAAGTATTATTAGATACTTGTTGATTGCTAGGACCTTGTTGGTTGTTGTATGGAACATTTCAGTTATAATTCTGATTTTGATTGTAGTTTGCTCTTGGCGGTTGATAATTATTTTGATAATTATTTCCAGGCCTTTGATTCATGTATGAAACATTCTCTCTTTGTTCCATTATTTGTTCAATACTGAGACAATCTTTTGTCAAATGTGGTCCTCCACACTGTTCACAACTAATTCGTATTGCGTGAATATCTTTAGTCATCTTTTTCATTCATCTCTCGAAAGCATCTAACTTTGCGGAAATGGAATCAAAGTCATGGCTAGAATCGGCTCTAGCCGCTTTAGATGATCGAAGGATATCTTTTTCCTGGTGCCACTCATGTGAGTGGGAGGCTGTGTTATCAATAATTTTGTGAGCTTCAGTTGCGGTTTTCTTCATAATGGAACCACCAGCTGCTGTGTCGATGTCTTTTCGTGTAGCAACATCGCATCCTTGGTAGAATATTTGCACTATTTGATAAGTGTCTAAACCATGTTGAGGATATCCTCTCAACAACTTTCCGAATCTTGTCCATGCCTCATATAGAGTTTCATTTAGTTTTTGCGTGAACGTAACAATTTCTCCTTGAAGTCTCACGGCTTTAGATGCCGGAAAGAATATTTTAAGAAATTTCTCAACTAACACATCCCATGTATCAATCGCCCCTTCAGGTAACGATTCTAACCAATCTTTGGCTTTTCCCTTTAAAATCCAGGGAAATAACATGAGATAGATCTGTTCATCCTCAACTTCTCTGATTTTGAATAGAGTACAAATCCTATTAAAGGTTCGAAGATGTTCGTTTGGATCTTCTTTTGGTGTACCACTAAATTGACATTGATTAGTTACCATGTGTAGGATTTGTCTTTTGATTTCATAATCTGGTGCATTAATGTCTGGTTGAGTAATTGCATGACCTTGGCCAGTGCGTGTGGCTCTCATTCGATCTTCCATACTTAGAGGTTCCTGATTTTCCATGATTGAATTTGTTGAATCTGAATCACTAGAGGATTCTGATTTAATGGTTTCTTCCTCGACAATCTCTGGATGAGTAATTTGTGGTTCAGGAGGAATGATTAGTGGTTCAGGATCTCTGAATTGTCCTTGAATATCCTCCAGGTTCTCAATTGTGAGGTCGGGTTCAAAAAATGGATTATCGAAAATTTGAATTGGAGTACTTGGTCGACTAGATGATGATTCTAAAGAAAAATCAACAGCGACAATATCGGCTAGATGTCTTGATCGATTTACAGGAGGTGAACGTATGAAAGGTGGTGAACGTTTTGCTCGGTGCATTCACTGAATATCCTATTAGTTATAAAAATAAAAATTATATAAGTTATCAAATTAATAGACTTTTCTGATTTTGCCCACGTTTCGAATAGCTAAAAGATGCAGCTGGTAGCCAGGACCCTTTAAATCGGAAGCTCACAACTCGCCACTAACAAATACAACTATTACTACGAACCAGCAAATTTTGGATGTCTATCAATTTAACCACTTAAAATAATTTTTCGTCGAAATTTTGAAATAAAAATCTATGTCCTAAAAACTAGAGCGTAGAAATGAGAAAGAAAGAGCGCGTCGAAAAATAAGATTCGAAAAATAAATGCCGAAAAATAAAAATTCGAAAAATAATAATAAGACAGTAAAGCGTCGAAACTTAAAAGGTCTAAAAACTAAAAATTAAAACTTGCATCTAAAAACTTAAAACTTAAAAGTAGCAACAAAAGTCTTATATCTAAAGGTACTAAAAATGTAATTCTAAAAGAAAAATCGGCAATTACTTAGAAGGGCACTAAAATCTATTAAATATTAAAGCGATAAGCGACGTCGTAAAATTCTAAAGCGCCTAAATCTTAATCTAAAGAAAAAGCACTTAAGGGATTTTATGGCAAAGCCTAAAAATCTAGAAATATAAAATAACTATGGCAAAAACTAAGTTTAAAACTAGTTACGAATGAAAAATATACAATTTACGAATTAAACAATTAAAAATATACAATTTATAAAAAGATATAAAAAAAATGATAAAATTACTTATTTTTATAAAAATATTATTTTTATATTATTATTTTATAAAAGTATTAATCTATATAATTAATAATAATATTAAAACTTAAAATACAAATTAAAACTAAAATTAAAACTAAATAATAAAATATAAAACCCTAATTTAATTAATTAATTATAATTATAGTTATTAAATCGTAACCCTAACCCTAATTGGATCAGCTAAGGTACCAACCTATCACATCAACTCATACGATCGCATGAGTTGAGTGTTATAATTCCATGCGGTCGCATGGTGTTGGATACCAAGCCTGAATGTTGGGCTTCTACAGTACCAGGCCCGAATTCTATTTTAATTATTTTTTTTCTGATTTATATTTATAGAAAGAAACTAATTTAAATACAACTTATAAAAAAAATTACGTATTAGTTTTTTTTTAACTTTTAACAAAAGTAATAAAAAAATATAAACTTTTTAAATACTTAAAAATATAGATATAAATAATTTTCTTTTTTATGTTTTTATATTTTTTAAGAACTTATATATTTTTACAACAAAAAAAAATAGCTTAAAAACAATTTTTTTTATATAGTGTTTCGCTTTCGGAGTCTCCGGCAGCGGCGCCAAAAATACTTGATGTGTGCGAGGTGTAGTACGAAATAGATTATATTTTACTATGAAATACTATTAAATACGCTACAATTTTACACAAGTTATTTATTTATTTATTGAATGGATATACATAAACCTTGCTACAACACTTATAGGCAGTATACCTGATCGTAGATGTGACGACCCGGAAATTTCCGACCAAATTTAAACTTAATCTTTATATGATTTCGACACAATAAGCAAAGTCTATAATATCGAGTCTCAAAAAGTTTGAACTATTTCATATATTCATTTGACCTTCGACTGCTCTCGACGATTAACGAACAATTAATTGTAAATAGATATGTGTGTATGTATATATAAATAATAATTCGAAATATAATTTGAAGTATTATATATTGTTGTTATTAAAAATTAATAAAATAAAAATAGGATATTATAATAATTTTTATTTAAAATATATCTATATATAAATAAGTATATTAAAAATAAATATTAAATGATTGTAATACTCGTTTGATGTTTCGATTGATATTAGAGAAGTTTAATTCGAATTTATATGATTTTAAAATAAACGGTGATCCAAAAATGATTTTTATAAATTTTAGCTTATTAATTATATATTTAGAAGTTTTTGTCAAATCTTAAAACTTTTTATATTTTACTTGGGGGATGAGAGTGAATAATTAATGTAATTTTTATTTAATAATTTATGATTGAATTTTATACCATAATGACCATAATAAATAAATATAGTTAATTTAAAAATATGGAATTTTTTCGAAGACTTTTATCCGCCACTGATTTTAAATAGTGCACGATACACAGTCCCTAAAAACTGTCGGTAGAGATTATATTTGATTCGCACGTTTATACTTAAAATATATTATCATTACTTTTATATTATTATTATGTTACTGTGTGATTGTTGTTATCTTCCCACTATCTATCTCTGATTATATTATATAAATCATCAAAGATATGCAATAGAGGAGAACAATTCCCCACTTGCTCGACACATATATTTCATTTCATATTTTTGCTTGAAATACTCATTTGTGTATCAAGTGTTCTATCTTCTTCTTTCTTCTTCATGCTCACTCGTACAGGAGATCAGGTCATAACCACCTTTTAGCTACTACTTGCATTCATGCACGGTAAACAATTCATTCATCCCATACTTTGAAAATCCATAAGAACGTCTAAGTAACTAAACTGAGTAACCCAACATAAACGGCTCATGATCTTCATCCATTTATTTTTCTGACCTAACCGAAGAACCACAATAAACAACATCACCAATTACCACACCACCACCTTAAACCATTATCATTATCTATAATCGCCATAACCATCATCTTAAACCTCCATGATCTTCTCTCTCTCATCATCACCCTCTATCTCTATATATATTTTCTTTCCTCTCACTATAACCATGAAAACCATAATCAAACTCGCTTGATTACTTTTGTTCGGTTAGGTTTCACGACCCATTCAATGCTATAATTCACTCATATCCTAGCTATATATCTGTTCGGATTAAACAACACTAAATACTCTTGTTATTCGTGTTCAGTTAATCTTAAACCGACACCTTATTTTCTTAAAAGCCTTAAAACAACACCTTATAATTCCTGCTATTGTGATCGTCTACTTTCAAACAGATCTAAACCAAACACCACTGGTTTGCTTGCCTCTTGCTTCTCTTCTTATTGGGATTCAATCACAACCACAACCACCATGAAACCCACCATCACCATTGCAATCAAACCATCATCACCACCTCTATTATTTTTTCTTTCTCACTATTCGTTCCTGTTTGGTCGCCCAACAAAACCCATTTCAAACCCACACCATCTTCATAAACCTATCTGTTACATTTGTTTCTATTCGAAGAACTCCCATCAAATCGTCACTGTGCTACTGCTACGATTATATTATCTTGCTTTTTCTTCGTAAAATATCATCGCTACTGTTTCTGCTAGACTGATATACTTGCAGCTGATTGTTATTGTTTTTACTTCATCAAAACAGTCCCAAACCACCACCATCAATGCCAACGTGAGCTGTTACCCATTTCTGGTTTCTGTTTGAACATTACAAGTGAACCCACGAAGAACCTTGACCAAACCATTTTTTTTCTTTTTCTGATTCACTATTACAACGATAAAGATTAGATGATTGGTTAAAGTTATATGATAATGATTGAAGAAAGTGGAATAACATGTATGTGTAAAGCATGGAAAAGTGGAAGATGTAGACCCACTCTACTACTCGATTGCTGCAACCGTTTTTTTTTATTTCTCCAAAATCGAATCACTTAAATTGCTTCATGAATCACACTTAAGTGGGCTTGTATAATATCGGGCTTGAGAAACTGCAGTGGGCCGAACTCCAAATACTTTCGTTGGGCTATGTGTTGGTTTCTCAACTTGGGCCAAAAAGATAAGGAAATAAAAATGGAAACCGATATATAAGAATATGGTGATGATATAGATAAATGATGATGATGATGATAGGATGATCATGTTGATATTATGATTATGGTGGGTTAGATTAAATTTAGGTTAATGAGAAAAAAAAACAAACAGCTAATGGGTTTAATGAATTAAGCAACAAATTAATTCAGAAAGGAACGAGCTGAATAACGGTTGGGTGTTGTTTGTTTAAGCGAGAGGTCGCGAGTTCGAGCCCAAGCAATGGCGTTTTTTTAGGAGCTTGTTTTCTTCAAAGGTTGTATTCTATTTTATTATTATTATTATTATTATTATTATTATTATTATTATTATTATTATTATTATTATTATTATTATTATTATTATTATTATTAATTGTTATTATTGTTAAGTTAATTAATATCATTACTAAAATTAATATAATTTATACTATTATTATCATCATTATTATTAAGATAAGTATTATTAGTATTAACATTATTATTATTATCATTATTAATAAAATTATTATTTTTATGGTTATTATAGTTATCTTTATTATTTTTGTTACCATTAATATTATTACAAAGATTATCATTTAGATTATTATTATTATTATCATCATCATTATTATTATTATTATTATTATTATTATCACTATTTTAGTACTATAAATATTATTTTTAATAAACAAATGACATTTATATATTTTACATCTATATTAATATAGATATATTATTTTGTTTAATAAAATGTTATTATAATTAATTTACAAATAATATATAAATATGAGTTCTAATACATTATTTAATATTTTCAAGCTTTAATATATATATATATATATATATATATATATATATATATATATATATATATATATATAGTAAATAACCTATAATATATCATAATTAAAATACTTTAATAAGAATCTATTATATAACTACTAAGCATCTAAAATACATAAAATAGATATAATTAATTAATTTATTAATATAACATACAAATTCTTAATATAAGAAGTATACTAATAATATTAATATATAAACTTGTTAATTGTTATTATGTGTTTTAAACTTTTAATAAATATGAAACTGATGTAGGTTCGTGAATCCGAGGCCAACCCTGCACTTGTTCAGTGTCGTCGTATGCATATTTATACTACAAAATATCGTATTGTGAGTTTCATTACTCCCTTTTTAAATGCTTTTGCAATATATATTTTTGGGACTGAGAATACATGCGCTTTTACAAATGTTTTACGAAATAGACACAAGTAATCGAAACTACATTATATGGTTGAATAATCGAAGCCGAATATGCCCCTTTTGCTTGGTAGCCTAAGAATTAGTAAACCGATCTACTAATTGACGTGAATCCTAAAGATAGATCTATTGGGCCTAACAAACCCCATTCAAAGTACCAGATGTTTTAGTACTTCGAATTCATTTTTATCATGTTTGATGGATGTCCCGGAATGATAGGGGATATTCTTATATGCATCTTGTTAATGTCGGTTACCCGGTGTTCAATCCATATGAATGATTTTTGTCTCTACGCATGGGACGTATATTTATGAGAAATAAAAATGAAAATCTTGTGGTCTATTAAAATGATGGAAATGATTGTTTATGTTAAACTAATGAACTCAGCAACCTTTTGGTTGACACTTTAAAGCATGTTTATTCTCAGGTATGAAAGAAATCTTTCGCTGTGCATTTGCTCATTTTAGAGATATTACTTGGAGTCATTCATGACATATTTCAAAAGACGTTGCATTCGAGTCGTTGAGTTCATCAAGATTATTATTAAGTCAATTATAGTTGGATGTATTATGAAATGGTATGCATATCGTCAACTTTTGATGTAAGGAAAGTTTGTCTTTTCAAAACGAATGCAATGTTTGTAAAATGTATCATATAGAGGTCAAGTACCTCGCGATGTAACCAAATGTAATGTATTCCTCCAGATGGATTAGGACGGGTCATGAAAGTAGAGTAGTGTAGTTTTTAGTAAGTCCGGTTCGTTCCACATGGATCTTCTGAGTTTAACACTATATTTTTAAACACTATATTTGTATAAATATATATATATATATATATATATATATATATATATATATATATATATATATATATATATATATATATATATATATATATATATATATATATATATATATATATATATATATATAGTATTATTATTATTATTATAAAAGGGGGGGTTTTACCATTTAATGACCGGTTTGTCGATAAATAAAAATGCGATAATTAAAAGTACGATAAATAAAATGACAATAAATAAAAGTACGATGAGATATAAAATATAGGAATTATGCTTATTTAAACTTCCGTAATCATGATGTTTGACGTGTTGATTTTAATTTATTACCATGGCTTAATTGTCCTTTGTCCTGGATTATTCGATATGTCCATCTGGTTTTGTCCATAATAGTCCATCGGTCATAATTATAAAGTACAAGGGTCTTCGCCAAATTAACCTTATACCCGAAGTCAAATATTCCAACTAATTGGGGACTTAAACTGTAACAAGGTCTTAATACTTCACACAACGTTTACAAGAACAACAAGTGTTCCAAGACTTCACTTGGAATCATTATTTTGGTCAATAAGGTTTGTAGATGAAGTTCCAGCACAATATAAAGAAGCTACACGAGATGTCTCAGCAGCTTATTTTGAGTTTCGACTACATGGAATAAATGAGACATTTAGAA